>NC_092106.1:23547257-23855313 GCF_045679555.1 Salvelinus alpinus
ATTGTCAGTTAGAGACACAGTAGGACCCAAAAGCATAATCAGTGCTCTAACTCCCCCTTGCGCTGGTCTGGAGCAATGAAGTGGTGACGCAGGGTACCGTACTAAACCACAAATTACCTCTAAGTACCGCAGCATAATCGCAAAACTTTTAGTGGAGCAATCACTGTACCGAAACAAAACAACATTTCAAGAGATTTTGTAGTAGGCAGAACACATTGGAGTAGGATTCTTTTGTGCACGACTCAGCCCGTACTCTACACAGACCAGTGCTGCATAACCAATCAGAGCTGCAGAAGGCCTTAGGGTTGCAAAGCGTCAGAAACGTTCCCGTAAATTTCTGGAAGTTTTCTATGGGAAGTTAAGCCCGGGAATGTGGGGAATTTTTCTTAAATTCATCAAAAAAGTTATCTTATAACAGTGAACCTTTTTTGTGGGATACACATAAGGCAATTGTAGGTCTTGTGGCATATTTTGGTTAAACTATCCCAAAATCAATGGAATTGCAACCCTCTGCATGCACAGTGCACTCTTCCATCACATGCACAGCTGATTCTCAAGATCTCGCACACTAATGAGATGCTATCGAGCCCACACTACTACACTGTCTGAGCCAAGGACTACATGCTGGTAAGTTTTGATTACAATACTGGGTGGGGTGAATATATTTTATATGACATAAATTATTTTTTGTTAACTAGTAAATAGTAGCCTACAGCAAAGTGTGTTTACTTGTTAACAAATTCTGCTAGTTAGCTTTTGCTACCATGTAGGTTTTAGCTTGCTTCAGGCGGCTAATTGACGAGTGTTAATTCACCTGTTTCCATACATGTTTCATTTTAAAACTAAATGACTTGTTTAATCTAACTGCTTAACTATTTATCTGTACATGGAATTGTATTCGGGTCTTTTTTACTTGTTTTTTTCTCATCTTTACAGGAAAATGCCACGGGCACTATCTGATGTGTGGAGACATATTTCACTGCAGCTAATGTAGAAAGAAAAGCTGTGTACATTTGCAAGTACTGTGCCAAATCAGATGTGAAGAATGCAACAAAGATGCAGTATCATCTGGCCAAGTGCATAAAGTTCCCTCAGCGCTCACAACAAGCAACCTCTGAAAAAAGTCCCTCTACTTCTATTCGAGGTGAAAATAACACCTTGTTGATAGCAACAGCTCATTGTCCTCCTGGAATCAGAAGTTCTTTTGACTCAATGGAGGAACGTAGTCAGAGAAATGCCGAATGCCGAATGAATGTCTTGCTCGAGCTGTGTATGCAACTGGTTCACCTCTGATGCTCACGGGCAATGTGTATTGGAAGAGATTTCTGAATGTTCTTCGCCCAGCATACACCCCTCCAACCAGACATGCTTTATCTACTAATTTGCTGGATGCAGAGTTCAGAGTTCAAGTGAAGGTCAAGCAAATCATAGAGAACGCAGACTGTATTGCAATCATCTCTGATGGGTGGTCGAATGTTCGTGGACAAGGAATAATTAACTACATCATCGCCACCCCTCAACCAGTATTCTACAAGAGCAGAGACACAAGGGACAACAGACACACCGGTCTCTACATTGCAGATGTGTCACGTTCTGACCTTAGTTCCTTTTTTATGTCTTTATTTTAGTTTGGTCAGGGCGTGAGTTGGGGTGGGCATTCTATGTTGTTTTTCTATGTTTTGTTCTGTATGGTATATTTCTATGTGTTTGGCCTAGTATGGTTCTCAATCAGAGGCAGGTGTCAGTCGTTGTCTCTGATTGGGAGCCATATTTAGGTAGCCTGTTTTTCATTGTGTTTTGTGGGTGATTGTTTCCTGTTTCCTGTGTTAGTACCATACGGTACTGTTTCGGTTTTAATTTATTCTCTTGTTCTTTTGTATTCATTCTCGATTAAATTATATTATGGATACGTACCACGCTGCATTTTGGTCTTCCTCTTTTTCCACCAACGAAAGCCGTTACAAGATGAGCTGAAGGCAGTCATCAATGACCTTGGACCACAGAAGGTATTTACACTGGTGACAGACAATGCTGCGAACATGAAGGCTGCTTGGTCTAAAGTGGAGGAGTCCTACCCTCACATCACACCCATTGGCTGTGCTGCTCATGCATTGAATCTGCTCCTCAAGTACATCATGGCACTAAAAACAATGGATACACTCTACAAGAGAGCCAAGGAAATGGTTAGGTATGTGAAGGGTCATCAAGTTAGAGCAGCATACTACCTCACCAAGCAAAGTGAGAAGAATGGCGTTGTCATCAGGTTTGACAGTCTCCTGGAGGGGTAATAGATGGCCATATCACAGTCTGCCGATATGGACAGCCCCATCAAGAGGATCCTCCTGGATTATGTCTTTTGGGTGAGAGTGGTAAGCAGCCTAAAACTCCTGAAACGTATAGCAGTAGCCATTGCACGGATTGAGGGAGACAATGCCATCCTGTCTGATGTTCAGACTCTGTTTGCAGATGTAAGAGAAGAAATCCGTATTGACCTGCCCACTTCATTGTTGCTCCAAGCAGAGGAAACTGCAGTTCTGAAATACATGAAAAAGCGTGAAGACTTCTGCCTGAAGCCCATACACGCCGCAGCGTACATGTTGGACCCCAAGTATGCTGGCAAGAGCATCCTGTTTGGTGCAGAGATCAACAAGGCCTATGGTGTCATTACTACCATGTCTCGCCACTTTGGCTTGCATGAGGGCAAGGTTCTTGGCAGTCTGGCGAAGTACACTTCCAAGTAAGGGCTTTGGGATGGAGATGCAATATGGCAGTTGTGCCAACATATCTCATCAGCCACCTGGTGGAATGGACTTTGTGGATCTGATGCTCTTTCCCCTATTGCCTCCATCATCCTCCAAATCCCACCAACGTCAGCCGCCTCAGAGCGCAACTGGTCCTTGTTTGGGAACACACACACCAAAGCATGCAATAGGCTGACCAATACAAGGGTTAAAAAATTGGTGGCCATCAGTGCAAATTTTAGGCTTTTTGAGTCTGAAAATGAGCCATCCTCAACAAGGTTGGAAAGGGACAGTGAAGATGAGGCCTCAGAGTCTGATGTTCAAGAGGTGAACATTGAGGAGGTCCAGGGAGAAGACATGGAAGCCTGAGAGGAAGACAACCAAAGCTTCAGTTTCTTTAGTTTCATTTTAGTTTTCATGTTGAAAACATTTTTTGGGAGATGCGATGGATCATTGGGGATCATTCAATATTCCTTTTCTTTTGTTGTTCAGTGAAATCATCCCATGTGAAGAGTCAACTCATTTAATTAAAGTTCAATTTGTAACTAGTTTTTTTATTTCTATTGGAAGAATTTAATCATTTGCAATTATGTCTACTTATGATAAGGTAAAATGTTTATGTTTCTGTCTCCATATGATATGGTAAATATATCCAATGCAAAAAACATATACATTTCAATAGAATTAATATTAATTTACATATATTTCCGTTATTTCCAATATATTCCTGTTAATTCCCATATATTCCCGTTAATTCCCACGGAAAGTTTCCACCTCTGAATATTCCCCAAAATGGGCAACCCTAGTAGGCCTATATGCAAATAGACCATTGCCATATGTGGATCTGTGCCATTTACTTTGAACTGGACTGTGTTTACAGCTGTGATCTTGAGTAGATGTTTGTTGTTTTGAGATGTTTTGAGATCAAAGCAAGAGCTGCATGTAGCCACGTGCAAATGTTTCTTCATATCCTTTGCTAGTTAGTGAGTTATTATCCCAGCTATAGATCATTTGTAGTCAGCAATAGGGGAGGGATTGCTTCCTACTAGAGCACAAAGCGTGTATATTTCTAGACATCTTTGAAAAGCAAGTCAGTTAAAAAGCTTTTTTCTGTCTTAAAGCGGAAGTGTTGTATTTTGAGACAGGCTTGAATAATCTAAGTAGCCAATAGGTACAGAGTAGAATAAGTTGTCTGATTCTCTGTAATAATGGTATGGGAATATTGATGCACTTTATTTTGTAAACTGGTTTCTTGTATCAAACACAACATTTTCAGTCACCTCCTTGTCTGAAGGACACGTGGGATAAACGGGTTAGTGTCAAGCCCTGCATGTTTTTTTTCAAAAGTCTCATGGAATATAGGCCTACATTGAGCACCACACAATTGCTGCTACTGTAGGTTGAATGATAGAACAGCTATTTCCATGTTAAAAGGTTATGGGATGCATATTCTCCATCATTTTTGATGGTAGGACACTCTGGTAGGCCTACATTATGATCAAATAGCTACTGTAGCCTACTTGGCCACTGTCAAAACTGTAACTTAAAGTGGGTACAGCCTCAGTGTTCACAGTAAATGCACACTGGAAGTTGCACAGAATTTTCACAACATCAGTAGACTGGAAATCTGCTCAGTGCCGAAAGAAATTAGAGGGAACTTTGATCGCAATACTTATAGAATCGTGAGAATCGCAATACTATCATATCGGCACCTAAGCATCGTTAGGTCCCTGGCAATTCCCAGCCCTACCTAGCACCACATAAATGACGCATAACGCTCATCATCAACCTGGAGATTAGCCCACTGGATTATTTTAGCTCAGATGAGACACACAGTCATTATTATGTCAGCTCAGAGAGAAACTGAGAGACTGTCGCTGAAGTTTTTATTGAAAAACTTTGAGATTTGGACTGGACTTCCTCTCTGCTGGGCTCCCGAGTGACGCAGCAGTCTAAGGCACTGCATCTCAAGGTGGAGGTGTCACTACAGACACCCTGGTTCAAATCCAGGCTGTATCACAACCAGCTGTGATTGGGAGTCCCATAGGGTGTTGTCTGGGTTTGGCCAGTGTAGGCCATCATTGTAAATAAGAATGTGTTCTTAACTGGCTTGCCTAGTTAAATAAAAAAATCTCCCAGTGGACAAGCTTTCCAGCATGGATGACCCCCCAAAAAACAAATGGAAAATTAACTGTTTTGTTGTAGGCTTAAAGAGATTATCTGGTACTTTTGTATACTTTTTAGCCAGTAGTTCTGAAAGTATTCCTCACGAGCCAAAAGTGGTCATCAAAAGTACTATGTCACATATGTGCAGATATGTGCACCACGCCATTGCTCTCTGGCCCTCCTTTCTGCTGTGTCCACTGAGTCGTTGGGCCCGCCCTGCAACCTCATTGGATAATGCTGAGCAGGCCTCTTACTAGCTGTCACTCAAATGCGAGGGGTAGAATCTTATTTGCTAGAACTCAAATTGCTAGGGGGCTGGCCCACGTGGGGGGAAATCTAGGGGAAATGGTGCGGCACAGTTTCAAGAAAACAGTCGCTTTCAAACTAGGGATTTCGTGTCTAATTGAGGTAAAACAGTAATTCTACTCATAGATTATGAATGTATGAACTACACATTGACAACTCCAGCCTATAGTGGGAGGTTTCAAAAATACTTTCGTAGTCGCCTAAGTACTGGAGCATGTCTTTAATCTTCGAGATTTTTATTTATTTATTTAACCTTTATTTTACTTGGCAAGTCAGTTAAGAACAAATTCTTATTTGAGATGTCACTGGACTCCCGACAGCCAGAGCCTTACCCTTCCAGCATGAATGGACAGCAGGCTACCCCTCATCATCATGGTCTAACTGTTGTGCTTCTCATCATTCAGCTGGCCTGCCTCTGAGGCGGTCAGTCAGTCAGGGGAGGTTGAGTTGAGCTGGTCAGGTTCAGATGATTCATGTTGCCCCCAGGATTAAGACATGCAGTGGAGAGTGAATCCAGCTCCACACTGGAACATAGGGTCCTTAAGCATGACTAGGGCTGTGGTGGTCATTACATTTTGTCAGACGGTTATTGTCACGCAAAAGATTGCCGGTCTCACGGTAACTGACTGTTAATTAACATAAACATGTTTAGCGTCTCCAGGCCTCCATGCCTACTAGCCGCTGATGCGCCTTTGGAACATCTACATTTTAAAAAGTATAATAAATCAATTTAATATACACCCTCACAATAAATCCATTATTTATTTTAGTCAGGTCGAAAGAAACATGATATTAAGAAAATGTATTTCAGAAGAACTGAATATGAGTTGGCCTAATGTATGTTAGTTATCTGGCTATGCTCCATGCCATAGGCTGTAGGCTTGTTCATTTAGCTGACAAGATATGTTTATAAGTCCCCGTGCAATTATTTTATTTTATATGATTTTATAGTAAGAAGAATATAGTGAGTGAGCATTTGAAGTGGTTATGTGGAGCGTAAAAGCGATCATTGGAAACAGGTCCTATATGCTAGATTTAGAGTTATTTTGGCTACTTTAGTTGTGGATGATACAAACCTTAGAATGTCTCAGAAATAAAAACATACAGTGCCTTCGGAAAGTATTCAGACCCCTTGACTTTTTCAACATTTTGTTATGTTACAGCCTTATTCTAAAATATACACACAATACCCCACAATGACAAAGCAAAAACAGGTTTTTAGAAAGTTTTACAAAAAACTGAAATATCACATTTAGATAAGTATTTAGACCCTTTACTCAGTACTTTGTTGAATCACCTTTGGCAGTGATTACAGCCTCGAGTCTTCATGGCTATGACGCTACAAGCTTGGCACACTTGTATTTGGGGAGTTTCTCCCATTTTTCTCTGCAGATCCTCTCAAGCTCTGTCAGGTTGGATGGGGAGCGTTGCTGCACAGCTATTTTCAGGTCTCTCCAGAGATGTTCGATCGGGTTCAATACTGCTCTCACTGCCCGACAGGGGATATTCCTGTTTGAGGAGCATGCTCTCACTGCCCGACAGGGGATATTCCTGTTTGAGGAGCATGCACTCACTGCCCGACAGGGGATATTCCTGTTTGAGGAGCATGCTCTCACTGCCCGACAGGGGATATTCCTGTTTGAGGAGCATGCTCTCACTGCCCGACAGGGGATATTCCTGTTTGAGGAGCATGCTCTCAATGCCCGACAGGGGGTATTCCTGTTTGAGGAGCATGCTCTCACTGCCCGACAGGGGATATTCCTGTTTGAGGAGCATGCTCTCACTGCCCGACAGGGGATATTCCTGTTTGAGGAGCATGCTCTCACTGCCCGACAGCTGATATTCCTGTTTGAGGAGCATGCTCTCAATGCCCGACAGGGGATATTCCTGTTTGAGGAGCATGCTCTCACTGCACGACAGGTGATATTCCTGTTTGAGGAGCATGCTCTCAATGCCCGACAGGTGATATTCCTGTTTGAGGAGCATGCTCTCAATGCCCGACAGGTGATATTCCTGTTTGAGGAGCATGCTCTCACTGCCCGACAGGGGGTATTCCTGTTTGAGGAGCATGCTCTCACTGCCAGACAGGTGATATTCCTGTTTGAGGAGCATGCTCTCAATGCCCGACAGGTGATATTCCTGTTTGAGGAGCATGCTCTCACTGTCCGACAGGTGATATTCCTGTTTGAGGAGCATGCTCTCACTGCCAGACAGGTGATATTCCTGTTTGAGGAGCATGCTCTCAATGCCCGACAGGTGATATTCCTGTTTGAGGAGCATGCTCTCACTGTCCGACAGGTGATATTCCTGTTTGAGGAGCATGCTCTCACTGCCCGACAGGGGGTATTCCTGTTTGAGGAGCATGCTCTCACTGCCAGACAGGTGATATTCCTGTTTGAGGAGCATGCTCTCAATGCCCGACAGGTGATATTCCTGTTTGAGGAGCATGCTCTCACTGTCCGACAGGTGATATTCCTGTTTGAGGAGCATGCTCTCACTGCCCGACAGGTGATATTCCTGTTTGAGGAGCATGCTCTCACTCTCCGACAGGTGATATTCCTGTTTGAGGAGCATGCTCTCACTGCCCGACAGGGGGTATTCCTGTTTGAGGAGCATGCTCTCACTGCCAGACAGGTGATATTCCTGTTTGAGGAGCATGCTCTCACTGTCCGACAGGTGATATTCCTGTTTGAGGAGCATGCTCTGTCCGACAGGTGATATTCCACCCAAACGCTGTATGCCATGGCCTCTCCAACATTGTTCCTGCAGCTACCCAGTGCTTAATTTGGGAAACCAAGTGAAATCTGTTTGGGAACATTGATAGTAACATGTTTTCTCAATGAAACACATTTCATAAATTGTTGACAGACCGTCTGCACGCTCGAGAAAGGAATAAAGGAGAGAGGATATGGAAATGCACGGTGTTGAGATATTCTGTATAGCTAAAGGTAATGTGTCACCCAATTAATTATTAAAATATTTTAAAAATCCCTATTACTGGGCTATTCAAATCAAATACAAATTTGAACCAACAGCATCGCCTAGGGCTATACGTTCTCTCCCAGACTCACGGCTATACGTTCTCTCCCAGACTCACGGCTATACGTTCTCTCCCAGACTCACGGCTATACGTTCTCTCCCAGACTCACGGCTATACGTTCTCTCCCAGACTCACGGCTATACGTTCTCTCCCAGACTCACGGCTATACGTTCTCTCCCAGACTCACGGCTATACGTTCTCTCCCAGACTCACGGCTATACGTTCTCTCCCAGACCCACGGCTATACGTTCTCTCCCAGACTCACGGCTATACGTTCTCTCCCAGACTCACGGCTATACGTTCTCTCCCAGACTCACGGCTATACGTTCTCTCCCAGACTCACGGCTATACGTTCTCTCCCAGACTCACGGCTATACGTTCTCTCCCAGACTCACGGTTATACGTTCTCTCCCAGACTCACGGCTATACGTTCTCTCCCAGACTCACGGCTAAACGTTCTCTCCCAGACTCACGGCTATACGTTCTCTCCCAGACTCACGGCTATACGTTCTCTCCCAGACTCACGGTTATACGTTCTCTCCCAGACTCACGGCTATACGTTCTCTCCCAGACTCACGGCTAAACGTTCTCTCCCAGACTCACGGCTATACGTTCTCTCCCAGACTCACGGCTATACGTTCTCTCCCAGACTCACGGTTATACGTTCTCTCCCAGACTCACGGTTATACGTTCTCTCCCAGACTCACGGCTAAACGTTCTCTCCCAGACTCACGGTTATACGTTCTCTCCCAGACTCACGGCTATACGTTCTCTCCCAGACTCACGGCTAAACGTTCTCTCCCAGACTCACGGCTAAACGTTCTCTCCCAGACTCACGGCTATACGTTCTCTCCCAGACTCACGGCTATACGTTCTCTCCCAGACTCACGGTTATACGTTCTCTCCCAGACTCACGGTTATACGTTCTCTCCCAGACTCACGGCTATACGTTCTCTCCCAGACTCACGGCTATACGTTCTCTCCCAGACTCACGGCTAAACGTTCTCTCCCAGACTCACGGTTATACGTTCTCTCCCAGACTCACGGCTATACGTTCTCTCCCAGACTCACGGCTAAACGTTCTCTCCCAGACTCACGGCTATACGTTCTCTCCCAGACTCACGGCTATACGTTCTCTCCCAGACTCACGGCTATACGTTCTCTCCCAGACTCACGGCTATACGTTCTCTCCCAGACTCACGGCTATACGTTCTCTCCCAGACTCACGGCTATACGTTCTCTCCCAGACTCACGGCTATACGTTCTCTCCCAGAGAGTTGGAGTGTAGCATAAGGTAACCAGTCCATCCAGTGTACATAATAATACAGTCCACACTCAAAGGCTAGACCAATTATGTACCAAATACCTCTTAAATCAGTTTTGTTTCATGTTTTTCTGCCATCCGCAATATGCGGTAGGCTATGTATTGTAAAAGGGCACAATCCTAATTTTAATTCAGGTACATTTTGGGGGGCTTGGGCTCATAAGCCTATGCATATGCATAAGCTCTAATATGTGTATGGGTGTTTTGAAATAATCATCACCTTAGAAAGCGCTGTCCATTTCGTTGTGTTAGTCTTAGAAAATACATCCACAACATTTAAACCTGCTGTTGAACTTCTTTCTTCAAATTGATCATCACAGTGAGGTGAGTTTGATAGGCCTACTGTTTTGATGAGAAGTGTTTGATGTGATTTTCCATTTAATTTGCATTGATGTCAGAGTGGTTAGAGGGACAATAGAGCCCTGAGTAGCAGGACATTAGGACCTGATGGTAGTTAGCAAGTTTGGTACTACCAAAGCATGTCCAGAGTGCATAAAAGGAGATGGCCATGACTCAATGGTCACGTGGAATTTTACTGCGCTCATGACTGCTGGTGTGCCGGTAACACTGTCACTGTCACCGCCACCCGGTCACTGCAACAGCCCTAATCATGGCCCATACTTCTCTAATTGCTCCTCTATAACAACCATCATCATAAGATGATGTAATATGGACTGATGGGATGCTCTCAACAAAACAAGCCGCAAAAGGAAAGAGCTGGTGGTGGACCCTAACCCAAAGCTCAAGAACATGACTAATCTGACTGCCACCGTCACTGAGTTATGTTGACAGCGGATAAGAATACCGTCTAAGCAACAGCTCAAACAGGTAATAAAAAAGTGGCTATTCTGAAAAGACAGGTTGTTTTCACCCCATTGCCAAGTCTGATTAGAAATCCTGATCTAATACCAAATGATCTGCCAATACCAAGGTAACCATTATTTGTGAAATGGCGAATACCATTATATGTTTATGTTTAATTGTATTATCTGAAGCGCTAAAACCCAATCTGTGCTCCAACTAGACTATATCGGCAGCCAGCTGCTGCTTTGACAAAACATCGACCAAGTCAGACAGCTTTTATATACGTTATGTTCCCTTCAGCCTGAAGGGCAAACAGTGAAACAAGACAACTATGGAGAAAGGTAGAAAATTGTACAACAAGAAACTGTATTTATAATAGCTGCTGATCAATGGAAAACTAGCCCTTGCTATATAATATTATTAATGAAAATGACAGGGGCATAAATTCTTATTCTAATCAGTGACAAAAGCAGCAGACACTGTGTAGCACACAGCAACCCTTGGGGTCGGAAGTCATCCCTCTGATAGTGTCTGAGAGGTAGAGCTGGGAATTGCCAGGGACCTCACAATATGATATTATCACGATACCTAAGTGCCGATACTGTGATTTTATTGAGATGCAATGTTCCAAACATATTGCTCATCATATACAGTGCATTCGGAAAGTATTCAGACCTCTTTACTTTTTCCATAATCCTGTCTCGGAGCTCTATGTACAATTCCTTCGACCTCATGGCTTGGTTTTTGCTCTGACGTGAACTATCAACTGTTGGACCTTATATAAACAGGTGTGTGCCTTTCCAAATCATGTCCAATCAATTGAATTCACATTCACATCTCAAATATGATCAATGGAAAAAGGATGCACCTGAGCTCAATTTCAAGACTCATAACAAAGGGTCTGAATACTTATGTAAATAAGGTATTTCTGTGTTGTTGTATTTTTAATAAATTTGCAAATAAATATAAAACCTGTTTTCTCTTTATCATTATGGGGTATTGTGTGATTGATGAGAATTTTTTGATTTAATCAATTTTAGAATAAGGCTGTAACGTTAACAAAACGTGAAAAAAGTCAAAGGGTCTGAATACTTTCCGAATGCACTGTATCTGTTGCAGAAGGACAAGAGAGACCCATGAGAAAACGAGTTTTGGTCAATCATGGAAATAAAAGTGCTGAAAACAAATTGGCTCCCTACTTAACCTCTTGACGCCAAGGGTCAGATTTTTATTTTATTTTTATAAATAACATTCCCAAGGTAAACGGACTATTTCTCAGGTCCAAATCGTAGAATATGCATATGATTTACAGATTAGGACAGAAAACAATCCAAAGTTTCCAAAACTGTCAAAATATTGTCTGTGAGTATAACAAAACTGATTCTGCAGGCGAAAACCTGAGAAAATATATTTTTTTAAATCTGTTTCCTGGCCCGTCTTTCTTCCATTTAAAGGGGTATCAACCAGATTCCTTTTCCAATGGCTTCCTCAGGCTGTGACCAGGCTTTAGACATAGTTTCAGGCTTTTATTTTGAAAAATGAGCACGATTTTTCAAAAGTAGTCAGGTGTCCTCAGATTAGTTCCTGCGCGCGAGAGGGTAGCTCTCCATTTTCTTTTTCTCTCTTATTGAATAGGTTACGGTCCGGTTGAAATATTATCGATTATGTTTAGAAACAACCTGAGGATTGATTATAAAAAACATTTGACATGTTTCTACGACCATTACGGATACTTTTTGGAATTTTCGTCGAACGGAACGAGGCTTTAGTTTTCTGAACATAACGCGCAACCCAAATGGCGTTTTTTTGTTATAAAAGTAATATTTATCAAACAAAAATAACATTTATTGTGTAACTAGGAGTCTCGTGAGTGCAAACATCCGAAGATTATCAAAGGTAAGCGATTAATTCTATTGCTTTTCTGACTTTCGTGACCAAGCTAACCAAGCTAATATAAGGCTAACTGTTCTAGCATTGATTGATACACTCACAAAAGCTTAGATTGCTTTCGTTGCAAAGCATATTTTCAAAATCTGACACGATAGGTGGATTAACAACAAGCTAACCTGTGTTTTGGTATATTTCACTTGTGATTGCATGATTATAAATATTTTTAGTAATATTTTTGAATCTGATACGTTTGGGAATTTTCTTCTGCCTTTCAGGACCGGAACGAGGCTGTAGTTTTCTGAACATAACGCACAAACCAAATGGCGTTTTTTTGTTATAAAAGTAATATTTATCGAACAAAAAGAACATTTATTGTGTAACTGGGAGTCTCGTGAGTGCAAACATCCGAAGATTATCAAAGGTAAGCGATTAATTTTATTGTTTTTCTGACTTTTCGTGACCATGCTAACTTGGGGCTAGCTGTTCTAGCATTGATTGATACACTCACAAAAGCTTGGATTTCTTTCTCTGTAAAGCATATTTTCAAAATCTGACACGATAGGTGGATTACCAACAAGCTAAGCTGTGTTTTGGTATATTTCACTTGTGATTGCATGATTATAAATATTTTTTGTAATATTTTGCGCCCTGCAATTCAGCGGTTGTTTAGGAAAATGATCCCGTAAAAGGGATCCGTAGCGCAGAGAAGTTAAAGAAGATGGAGAACAAGCTGTGATGGAAAAATACTGTTTTGGTGCAGGTACAGCCAATTAGCACAAACATTATAATGTGGTATTGTCAAAACGATACAATATATCGTCAAAAATAATATCCCAATATGTAACAGAATCCATTTTTTCCCCATCACTACTGAGAGGGTCACTGTTAGGACTGGCACAATTACCATATAAACGTGTAACTGAGGACTTTGGATGAAAACCATCATGAAAATAAAATAACCACCATAACCATTATATACTAGAGGTCGACCGATTATGATTTTTCAACGCCAATACCAATACCGAATATTGGAGGACCAAATAAAGCCGATACCGATTAATCGGCCGATTTTTATATATATATATATATATATATATATTTGTAATAATGACAATTACAACAATACTGAATTACATTTACATTTTAAGTCATTTAGCAGACGCTCTTATCCAGAGCGACTTACAAATTGGAAAGTTCATACATATTCATCCTGGTCCCCCCGTGGGGAATGAACCCACAACCCTGGCGTTGCAAGCGCCATGCTCTACCAACTGAGCCACACGGGACCTGAATGAACAATGAACACTTTTATTTTAACTTAATATAATACATCAATAAAATCTATTTAGTCTCAAATAAATAATGAAACATGTTCAATTTGGTTTAAATAATGCAAAAACAAAGTGTTGGAGAAGAAAGTAAAAGTGCAATATGTGCCATGTAAAAAAGCTAATGTTTAAGTTTCATATGAGAACATATGAAAGCTGGTGGTTCCTTTTAACATGAGTCTTCAATATTCCCAGGTAAGAAGTTTTAGGTTGTAGTTATTATAGGACTATTTCTCTCTATACCATTTGTATTTCATTTACCTTTGACTATTGGATGTTCTAATAGGTACTTTAGTATTGCCATCCTAATCTCGGGAGTTGATAGGCTTGAAGTCATAAATAGTGCTGTGAAGCAAGCATTCCTAAGAGCTGCTGCAAACGCAGTAAAGTGCTGTTTGAATGAATGCTTTCTAGCCTGCTGCTGCCTACCACCGCTCAGTCAGACTGCTCTATCAAATCATAGACTTAATTATAATATAATAACACACAGAAATACGAGCCTTAGGTCATTAATATGGTCAAATCTGGAAACTATCATTTCGAAAATAAAACGTTTATTCTTTCAGTGAAATACGGAACCGTTCCGTATTTTATCTAACGGGTGGCATCCATAAGTGTAAATATTCCTGTTACATTGCACAACCTTCAATGTTATGTCACAATTACGTAAAATTCTGGCAAATTAGTTCGCAACGAGCCAGGCGGCCCAAACTGTTGCATATACCCTGTGTCACGCCCTGACCTTAGTTCCTTTTTTATGTCTCTATTTTGGTTTGGTCAGGGCGTGAGTTGGGGTGGGCATTCTATGTTTTGTTCTATGTTGTCTAGTTCTATGTGTTTGGCCGGGTGTGGTTCTCAATCAGAGGCAGCTGTCTATCGTTGTCTCTGATTGAGAACCATACTTAGGTAGCCTTTTTCCACCTGTGTGTTGTGGGTAGTTGTTTTCTGTTTTGTGTCTGCACCAGCCAGAACTGTTTCGGTCGTTCACGTTGTTATTTCAGTGTTCAATAAATAAATATGAACACGTACCACGCTGCACCTTGGTCGTCTCCTTCCAACAGCCCGTTACACCCTGGCTCTGAGTGCAATGAACGCAAGAGAAGTGACACAATTTCCCTAGTTTAATATTGCCTGCTAACATGAATTTCTTTTAACTAAATATGCAGGTTTAAAAAAAAAATACTTCTGTGTATTGATTTTAAGAAAGGCATTGATGTTTATGGTTCGGTACATTCATGCAACGATTGCGATTGCGCTTTTGTTAAATCATCCCCCGTTTGGCAAAGTTAGCTGTCTTTGTTAGGAAGAAAGTCTTCACACAGTTCGCAACGATCCAGGCGGCCCAAACGGCTGCATATACCCTGACTCTGTTGCACAGAACGCAAGAGAAGTGACACAATTTCCCTAGTTAAAATAAATTCATGTTAGCAGGCAATATTAACTAAATATGCAGGCGTTGATGTTTATGGTTAGGTACACATTGGTGCAACGACAGTGCTTTTTTCGCGAATGCGCTTGTTAAATCACCCGTTTGGCGAATTAGGCTGTGATTCAATGATAAATGAACAGGCACCGCATCGATTATATGCAATGCAGGAACAAGCTAGATAAACTAGTAATATCATCAACCATGTGTAGTTAACTAGTGATTATGTTAAGATTGATTGTTTTTTATAAGATACGTTTAATGCTAGCTAGCACCTTACCTTGGCTCCTTGCTGCACTCGCATAACAGGTAGTCAGCCTGCCATGCAGTCTCCTCGTGGAGGGCAATGTAATCGGCCATGATTGGTGTCCAAAAATGCCGATTACCGATTGTTATGAAAACTTGAAATCGGCCCTAATTAATTGACCATTCCGAATAATCGGTCGACCTCTATTATATATATATATATTGTTTTGTGGAACAAACAGCTGACTAAAGATGGGATGGCATTCGTGCGGTTGAGTCTGTTTCTGCGGTAACATGGAATCTTAACAACGTGATGAAACTTTGTTGCTAGGCAACACCCCTCTCCCTGCAGCAGCAGCACATGCAGTCAGGAGCGAAGGAGAGGAGAAAATGTGCGTCTTTGCTATTCTAACGGTTATAACGGTGACCGCGATCATTTGACTGACCAATAACTGTCATCCAAAATTCCATGACCATCACTGCCCTAGTCACTGTGAGTGTTGTTTTGTATGTAGTCAGAACACTGAGTTAGTCAGAACACTGAGTTAGTGTGCATGTGTAACGTCATGTTTTTAGTCCCCTAGGGCCAAGCATCTCTCAGAGGCCTGGATCTGTCTGCTCCACTTACCATCAAAGGGGAGGCTGAGGAAGGCTGCAGCAGTCCTCTCCTACCCCTCTGAGAGAGGCTCTGCTCTGCTGGATATCCAGAATATCCAACAATGCATACTTTGGTTTTAATGAATCCTTCATCCATACATTCCTCCTAGACCCTCCATCCATATCCATCCATTGCTGTAGCTCCTCCATCCAAGAGGAATTCAAACACCCCATGATCCCAGTTGGGTCTGGTCGTCAATCTGAGATCATCATCATTTTGTACTGGGAAATATTTCCTTGTGGATTATTTGGCCAGCCTCACAAGATCCACACCTCAGTTGCACGCACGCACGCATGCACGCACAAACCCACACACGCACAGCTGCCTATACAGGGTTGAGGATAAGTAAAGGCAGATGCCAACTGGGCTTTAAGGATAAAATGCAGACATGAATTTTGGCTTGATCCAACAACTTAGTCCACAACACATCAAATATACAGTTGTTAAGGTGTATTGATAATACAGCCATAAAATAGGATTAATAAACGTTACTTAAAAGCCATATTGAAAGAGAAGTTTCACTGTACATGCTAAGTGCTCCAAGCTGCCAACCAGCTTGTCTGAGAGGGAGCCCAGCCATAAACAGCTTAAGAAACACATGCTATTCAAACACCAGCTGAACTAAAGATAGCAGTCCAGCAACTAAGTGTAGGCTAGTAAGTGTGTTATAACGTTCTGTACATAAGCTTATTCTTCTCAGAGAAGGTTGTAATGGAGGAGCCCTGGGTGAAAGCTCACTGCAGGTATGTCCATGCTGTTCAATATGAAGAAAGAGCACTGGCCATAGCGTCCTGATTTCAGTGTGTTTACAAATAAACACAGCT
This sequence comes from Salvelinus alpinus, assembly GCF_045679555.1. Taxonomy (NCBI): domain Eukaryota; kingdom Metazoa; phylum Chordata; class Actinopteri; order Salmoniformes; family Salmonidae; genus Salvelinus; species Salvelinus alpinus. The sequence continues at coordinate 23,564,011 of NC_092106.1, forward strand.
TTAGTAGATAATGCTGGTAAGTGGTCAGCTATGATCTGAATGAAGATTATCCTATGATTCCCTGGCAACTGAGATTGGAGAAAAACCTCAACTCACATGATTGGCTGGGGTCTACACCATCATATGACAGGATCCAGCAGAAATACAAACATAGACCTAGGCCTACATGATTGGCTGTAGTGTTGTTGTTGTCATAATCACCATTCATAAGACTGTGCAGACAGTCACAGCAGGAACTAAAACGGTCCATGGATAGATGAGGCATAGCCTACGTCTGTGTCTGCCTCTGCCAATATTCTACTTTGAGATATTACTTCTTGGATGTCAAAGTTACCATTCATAGAGAGAAGGCTAACCAGCATCACCAAGTTCAGGACTGTAATCATCAACCTCCATACCGCTGATATATCTAAACACAAACCTCGAAATGGAGATGTTACTCCAAAATCATTATGAATCAGACGCTAGGTTACGTATTGACTCTCTCTGACATGTCATTTCCAACCTTTCTCCATCTTACAGTGCAATCGGAAAGTGTTCAGACCCCTTGACTTGTTCCACATTTTGTTACGTTACAGCCTTGTTATAAAACGGATTAAATAAAAAAAAATCCTCATCAATCTACACACAATACCCCACAATGACAAAGCAAAAACAAGTTTTTACTTAAGTATTCAGACCCTTTGTTATGAGGCCCGAAATTGAGCTCAGGTGCATACTGTTTCCATTGATCATCCTTGAGATGTTTCTGTAACTTGATTGGAGTCCACCTGTGGTAAATTCAATTGATTGGACATGATTTGGAAAGGCACACACCTGTCTACATATGGTCCAACAGGTTACAGTGCATGCCAGAGCAAAAACCAAGCCATGAGGTCGAAGAAATTGTCCATAGAGCTCTGAGACAGGATTGTGTCGAGGCACAGATCTGGGGAAGGGTACCAAAAAATGTCTGCAGCATTGAAGGTCCCCAATAACATAGTGGCCTCCATAATTCTTAAATGGAAGAAGTTTGGAACCCCCAAGACTCTTCCTATAGCTCTTCCCAGCCAAACTGAGCAATCGGGGGAGAATGGCCTTGGTCACGGAGGTGACCAAGAACCCGATGGCCACTATCACTAGCAAGCAGGGAAAGTACTTGATGATACTTAATGGAAACAATTATTTTGTTTTAAACCTTTCCCAAACCATAGCCCTAACCTTAATAACCACTTGGAATTAATACCTAAACGTAACCTTTTGAGTTGTTTCTGTTTTAACCCTGCAACCACATGGAATTTATCTGACTCTTTGTAAACTGGAAACCACACACCCTGAGGCTGCATTCATCGTAGCTGGGGATTTTAACAAGGCTAATCTAAAAACAAAACTCCCTAAATTCTATCAGCATATCGATTGTGCTACCAGGGCTGGAAAAACCCTAGACCATTGTTATACTAATTTCCGCGACGCTTATAAGGCCCTCCCCCGCCCCCCTTTCGGAAAAGCTGACCACGACTCCATTTTGTTGATTCCAGCCTACAAACAGAAACTCAAACAACAAGCTCCCGCGCTCAGGTCTGTTCAACGCTGGTCCGACCAATCTGAATCCACGCTTCAAGACTGCTTCGATCACGCGGATTGGAATATGTTCCGCATCGCGTCCAACAACAATATTGACGAATATGCTGATTCGGTGAGCGAGTTCATTAGGAAGTGCATTGACGATGTCGTACCCACAGCAACGATAAAAACATTCCCAAACCAGAAACCGTGGATTGACGGCAGCATTCGCGTGAAACTGAAAGCGCGAACCACTGCTTTTAACCAGGGCAAGGTGACCGGAAGCATGACCGAATACAAACAGTGTAGCTATTCTCTCCGCAAGGCAATCAAACAGGCTAAGTCTCAGTACAGAGACAAAATCGAGTCGCAATTCAACAGCTCAGACACAAGAGGTACAGTGGGGAGAACAAGTATTTGATACACTGCCGATTTTGCAGGTTTTCCTACTTACAAAGCATGTAGAGGTCTGTAATTTTTATCATAGGTACACTTCAACTGTGAGAGACGGAATCTAAAACAAAAATCCAGAAAATCATATTGTATGATTTTTAAATAATTAATTTGCATTTTATTGCATGACATAAGTATTTGATCACCTACCAACCAGTAAGAATTCCGGCTCTCACAGACCTGTTAGTTTTTCTTTAAGAAGCCCTCCTGTTCTCCACTCATTACCTGTATTAACTGCACCTGTTTGAACTCGTTACCTGTATAAAAGACACCTGTCCACACACAATCAAACAGATTCCAACCTCTCCACAATGGCCAAGACCAGAGAGCTGTGTAAGGACATCAGGGATAAAATTGTAGACCTGCACAAGGCTGGGATGGGCTACAGGACAATAGGCAAGCAGCTTGGTGAGAAGGAAACAACTGTTGGCGCAATTATTAGAAAATGGAAGAAGTTCAAGATGACGGTCAATCACCCTCGGTCTGGGGCTCCATGCAAGATTTCACCTCGTGGGGCATCAATGATCATGAGGAAGGTGAGGGATCAGCCCAGAACTACACGGCAGGACCTGGTCAATGACCTGAAGAGAGCTGGGACCACAGTCTCAAAGAAAACCATTAGTAACACACTACGCCGTCATGGATTAAAATCCTGCAGCGCACGCAAGGTCCCCCTGCTTAAGCCAGTGCATGTCCAGGCCTGTCTGAAGTTTGCCAATGACCATCTGGATGATCCAGAGGAGGAATGGGAGAAGGTCATGTGGTCTGATGAGACAAAAATAGAGCTTTTTGGTCTAACTCCACTCGCCGTGTTTGGAGGAAGAAGAAGTATGAGTACAACCCCAAGAACACCATCCCAACCGTGAAGCATGGAGGTGGAAACATCATTCTTTGGGGATGCTTTTCTGCAAAGGGGACAGGACGACTGCACCGTATTGAGGGGAGGATGGATGGGGCCATGTATCGCGAGATCTTGGCCAACAACCTCCTTCCCTCAGTAAGAGCATTGAAGATGGGTCGTGGCTGGGTCTTCCAGCATGACAACGACACGAAGCACACAGCCATGGCAACTAAGGAGTGGCTCCGTAAGAAGCATCTCAAGGTCCTGGAGTGGCCTAGCCAGTCTCCAGACCTGAACCCAATAGAAAATCTTTGGAGGGAGCTGAAAGTCCGTATTGCCCAGCGACAGCCCCGAAACCTGAAGGATCTGGAGAAGATCTGTAGGGAGGAGTGGGCCAAAATCCCTGCTGCAGTGTGTGCAAACCTAGTCAAGAACTACAGGAAACGTATGATCTCTGTAATTGCAAACAAAGGTTTCTGTACCAAATATTAAGTTCTGCTTTTCTGATGTATCAAATACTTATGTCATGCAATAAAATGCAAATTAATTACTTAAAAATCATACAATGTGATTTTCTGGATTTTTGTTTTAGATTCCGTCTCTCATAGTTGAAGTGTACCTATGATAATAATTACAGACCTCTACATGCTTTGTAAGTAGGAAAACCTGCAAAATCGGCAGTGTATCAAATACTTGTTCTCCCCACTGTATGTGGCAGGGTCTACAGTCAATCACGGATTACAAAAAGAAAACCAGCCCCGTCGCGGACCAGGATGTCTTGCTCCCAGACAGGCTAAACAACTTTTTTGCCCGCTTTGAGGACAATACAGTGCCACTGACACGGCCCCCTACCAAAACCTGCGGGCTCTCCTTCACTGCAGCCGAGGTGAGTAAAACATTTAAACGTGTTAACCCTCGCAAGGCTGCAGGCCCAGACGGCATTCCCAGCCGCGTCCTCAGAGCATGCGCAGACCAGCTGGCTGGTGTGTTTACGGACATATTCAATCAATCCTTATCCCAGTCTGCTGTTCCCACATGCTTCAAGAGGGCCACCATTGTTCCTGTTCCCAAGAAAGCTAAGGTAACTGAGCTAAACGACTACCGCCCCGTAGCACTCACTTCCGTCATCATGAAGTGCTTTGAGAGACTAGTCAAGGACCATATCACCTCCACCCTACCGGACACCCTAGACCCACTCCAATTTGCTTACCGACCCAATAGGTCCACAGACGACGCAATCGCAACCACACTGCACACTGCCCTAACCCATCTGGACAAGAGGAATACCCATGTGAGAATGCTGTTCATCGATTACAGCTCAGCATTTAACACCATAGTACCCTCCAAACTCGTCATCAAGCTCGAGACCCTGGGTCTCGACCCCGCCCTGTGCAACTGGGTCCTGGACTTCCTGACGGGCCGCCCCCAGGTGGTGAGGGTAGGTAACAACATCTCCACCCCGCTGATCCTCAACACTGGGGCCCCACAAGGGTGCGTTCTGAGCCCTCTCCTGTACTCCCTGTTCACCCACGACTGCGTGGCCATGCACGCCTCCAACTCAATCATCAAGTTTGCGGATGACACTACAGTGGTAGGCTTGATTACCAACAACGACGAGACGGCCTACAGGGAGGAGGTGAGGGCCCTCGGAGTGTGGTGTCAGGAAAATAACCTCACACTCAACGTCAACAAAACAAAGGAGATGATTGTGGACTTCAGGAAACAGCAGAGGGAGCACCCCCCTATCCACATCGACGGGTCAGTAGTGGAGAAGGTGGAAAGTTTTAAGTTCCTCGGTGTACACATCACGGACAAACTGAATTGGTCCACCCACACAGACAGCGTTGTGAAGAAGGCGCAGCAGCGCCTCTTCAACCTCAGGAGGCTGAAGAAATTCGGCTTGTCACCAAAAGCACTCACAAACTTCTACAGATGCACAATCGAGAGCATCCTGTCGGGCTGTATCACCGCCTGGTACGGCAACTGCTCCGCCCACAACCGTAAGGCTCTCCAGAGGGTAGTGAGGTCTGCAGAACGCATCACCAGGGGCAAACTACCTGCCCTCCAGGACACCTACACCACCCGATGTCACAGGAAGGCCATAAAGATCATCAAGGACAACAACCACCCAAGCCACTGCCTGTTCACCCCGCTATCATCCAGAAGGCGAGGTCAGTACAGGTGCATCAAAGCAGGGACCGAGAGACTGAAAAACAGCTTCTATCTCAAGGCCATCAGACTGTTAAACAGCCACCACTAACATTTAGCGGCCGCTGCCAACATACTGACTCAACTCCAGCCACTTTAAAAATGGGAATTGATGGAAATTATGTAAAAATGTACCACTAGCCACTTTAAACAATGCCACTTAATACAATGTTTACATACCCTACATTACCCATCTCATATGTATATACTGTACTCTATATCATCTACTGCATCTTGCCATCTTTATGTAATACATGTACCACTAGCCACTTTAAACTATGCCACTTTATGTTTACATACCCTACAGTACTCATCTCATATGTATATACCGTACTCTATACCATCTACTGCATCTGCCATGCCGTTCTGTACCACCACTCATTCATATATCTTTATGTACATATTCTTTATCCCTTTACACTTGTGTGTGTGTGTAAGGTAGTAGTTGTGGAATTGTTAGGTTAGATTACTGTTGGTTATTACTGCATTGTCGGAACTAGAAGCACAAGCATTTCGCTACACTCGCATTAACATCTGCTAACCATGTGTATGTGACTAATAAAATTTGATTTGATTTGATTTGATTTGAATTAACCCTGTAACTAGTGATGCACCGATATTACAATTTTGGCCGATACCGATATTTTCCTTGCCAAAAAAAACCCGATACCGATATTTACAATTTTAGCAGCCTTTTAAGCATTCCAGTACAGTTAAATAGTTAACACACACATGGACGCAGCGGTCTAAGGCACTTCATCTCAGTACAAGATGCGTCACTACAGTCCCTGGTTCTAATCCAGGCTGTATCACATCCGGCCATGATTGGGAGTCCCATAGTGCGGCGCACAATTGGCCCAGCGTCGTCCGGGCTGTCAATTGTAAATAATAATTTGTTCTTAACTGACTTGCCAAGTTAAATAAAGGTTACACACACACACCAAAAAGTTATTTTGTTGGCATTTACGTATGTCCCGATTACCAGTAAAATATAATCAAAACCTATTTATTTCACTTACTTGCTGTGTCGTTTCGTTGTTCATTTGTTCAGTCGTTTCAATCTCAAACAGGATTTCCTTGTGGATTACCTCAGTTGCATGCATGCACGCAGACCCAAACACCGTAACACTATTTGACGTGTCAAATAACACAACATCTGTTTCAGTAGCTATAGGTAGCTAGCTAGCTATAGTTAGCTAGTTGTCATCATCTAAAATAACCCTAATTTATAAGACAGTTCTTATTTGATTAGCCACAATAGTGGACTTTGTGGTTAGCCTTCAAAATAAAAGTATGGCATTATTCTACAATTTGTATTCATTTGCATCACTGTCAATGACATACTTTTATTTTGAAGGCAAACTGCAAATTCCACTATTGTGCCTAATCCTTATTGTGGCTAGCTTCACAACACATAACCCGGTGCGGTCGAGCCTCACTAGCCAGATGAAGCTAGCTGGCTGCTTATAACGTTAGCTTTGGGCAACAGGGTTAAGTTGCTGACTAGCTACTTATTTTCATGAACTGAAGTGAGTACTTCACAAAGTACTCACTTCAGTTCATGAAAATAAGTAGCTAGTCAGCAACTTAACCCTGTTGCCCAAAGCTAACGTTATAGCCAGCTTCCTAAATCATTGCTAAGAATAATGAAAATGATTGCAGGTTCCACTGGTCATTGTTTTCAGGCTGGTTGTATTGGTGCTAACTAGGTACCAAGCTAAAACTAGCTACCCCAGAAGTTGCGGTCAAACAAATTATGCTTTATTACCAATGCGGTATTGTAAACACATCGTTCGTGGCCGGTGTTTGCTTGTTTGCAGACTTTTTTGTACAGCTTTGACAGTGCTACTGTATCTTTTTTGACACGCAGACACAAATGGCGTACCATAGTATGTATGTCGTGAAGCTAATAGCAGTGACGCTATTACTGTGTAACTCCGGTAGGGCAGCATCTGAAAAACAGCTTACTTGGTAGTGTATACCGGTGCTCAACCAGTCGGCGAAAGCCAACATCACCCACGACAGCGAACGGTTGATTGTCAAGGGCAATGAATTCCATTATCTTGGCTTTAACGGATTTCGCCTTTGAGTTGTCTCACTGAAATGTTCTTACTCTTTCAAATGACTGCTCAACTTGGTGAATGCTCGATCCACACAGCAGACATTGTGGGATAGTTTAGGAATGCTGTGTTGCACATATAGCGCAAAATTTTGCGTGGCGTAATTACGTCAGCTTTGACATCAGTTTTGCACATCGGGGCATTAAACTAGACATCGGCCGATACCGATGTTGGCATTTTTAGCTAATATTGGCCATTTCCAATATGTTCACCGATATATCGTTCATCCCTACCTGTAACCACACGGAATTAACCCTGTAACCACGCATAATTCATGGTTCAAAAATCAAATTAAATCAAATTCCGACGTGAAACTATGAGATTAAGTTGATATAAAACCATCGACAGATGTGGAAAAGCGTCAAAAGGCCTACTTTTTTAAGATACAGTAAAGTTAACAGCATTTGAGGATATTCTAGCCAAAATGTATATTCAAATGGCTGATATGTTGAGAGGAACAACAGCATTGCTTGTTGACATGATAAGCAAAGGTCTATTTCCAATTAGCATCTCCTTCTCGCACTACTATAGAATCTCAGGGGAGTAACACAGTGTTCTGCTCCTGGGAGGAATGCAGTATTATTAGCAGGCTCAGCCTCCATCCCAGCTAAAGCTTGAGGACCGTAACTCGTCACCATATCAGGAGGTGACATCACAGAGATGAGTCACACACAGCGTGTAGACTATCAGTTGAGTGAGCATCACCACTAAAACCTACAGTAACGATCTAGTATGTTAACGAAGCATTTATCACACTTCTAGCTACATATATGACCATCATAAACATGATTTTATAGCCAAAGTGAGACACAAAGAGAGATGCAATCACAGATTCCCAAGATAAGAAGCCTATTTGTCGATGCATAGGCCTATGTTTTATTATAACACAAGACAGTAGTGGCCATGTTTTATAATCAAGCAGGGAAATACTTGGATTCCTGCACCTATGCACCACCAATAGATTGGGTAGGCTATAAAAACATGCAAGGGTGTCTGTATACTAACAGATTTTCACCCCACTGAAAGAAGACCAGCATCCCTGAGTCTCCTCTTCTCTGATGACGTTGAGACTGGTGTTTTGCGGGTACTATTTAATGAAGCTGCCAGTTGAGGACTTGTGAGGCAAAAATAGACTACCAAGTTTCAGAAGAAAGTTGTTTGTTTCTGGCTATTTTGAGCCTGTAATCGAACCCACAAATGCTGATGCTCCAGATACTCAACTAGTCTAAAGAAGGCCAGTTTTATTGCTTCTTTAATCAGAACAGTTTTCAAACATGGGTTTTCTAATGATCAAGTAGCCTTTTAAATGATAAACTTGGATTAGCTAACACAACGTGCCATTGGAACACAGGAGTGATGGTTGCTGATAATGGGCCTCTGTACGCCTATGTAGATATTCCATTTAAAAAAATCTGCCATTTCCAGCTACAATAGTCATTTACAACCTTAACAATGTCTACACTGTATTTCTGATCAATTTGATGTTATTTTAATGGACAATAAATATGCTTTTCTTTCAAATACAAGGACATTTCTAAGTGACCCCAAACTTTTGAACAGTAGTGTATGTGTGTCTTTCGGAGGGGGTGTGTTAAAAGCTGAAGTCAAATCTCTGTTGGACCTTGTGTGCAATTGACCAATAAAGTGATCTTAATCGTAATCTTAGGGGCTTTGCTTTGTTGAGAATGAGAAGCCTTGCTGGATTCATAGCTCAGTAACATCGAAAGAGTTATCTCTGCTTGACCATCATGAGTGATATCAACCCATTGAAGTCCATTTTTTTTCTTCACAATCTATACTGAACAAAAACATAAAACGCAACATGTAAAGTGTTGGTACCATGTTTCATGAGCTGAAATAAAAGATCCCAGAAATGTTCCATTCGCACAAAAATATTATTTCTCTCAAATGCTTGCATCCCTGTTAGTGAGCATTTCTCCTTTGACAAGATAATCCATCCACCTGATAGGTGTGGCATATCAAGAAGCTGATTAAACAGCATGATCATTACACAGATGCACCTTGAGCTGGGCACAATAGATGGCCACTCTAAAATGTGCTATTTTGTCACACTACACAATGTCACAGATGTCTCAAGTTGAGGTAGCGTGCAATGTCCACTAGAGCTGTTTCCTATTAATTGAATGTTCATTTCTCTACCATAAGCCGCTTCCAACATCATTTCACATCCTGCTTCTTCACCTGCGGGATCGTCTGAGGCCAGCCACCCAGACAGCTGATGAAACTGTGGCTTTGCACAACCGAAGAATTTCTGTTCAAACTGTCAGAAACCGTCTCAGGGAAGCTCATCTGCAGATGGCGTTGTGTGGGCGCGCTGTTTGCCCCATGGTGACGGTAGGATTATGGTATAGGCAGGCATAAGCTACGGACAACGAACACAATTGCATTTTATTGATGGCAATTTAAATGCACAGAGATACCGTGACGAAATCCTGAGGCCCATTGTTGTACCATTCATCTGCCACCATCTCCTAATGTTTCAGCATGATAATGCAATGCCCCACCCATGTCGCAAGGATCTGTACACAATTACTGGAAGATGAAAATGTCCCAGTTCTTCCATGGCCTGCATACTCACCAGACATGTCACCCATTGAGCCTGTTCAGGATGCTTTTGATTGAGGTGTAGGACAGTGTGTTCCAGTTCCCGCCAATATCCAGCAACTTCGCACAGCCATTGAAGAGGAGTGGGACAACATTCCACAGACAAGTAACAGCCTGATCAACTCTATGCGAAGTAGATGTGTCTGGCTGCATGAGGCAAATGGTTGTCACACCCAATACTGACTGGTTTTCTGATCCACGCCCCTACCTTAAGGTATTTGTGACCAACAGATGCATATCTGTATTCCAAGTCATGTGAAATCGATATATTACGGCCCAATTACTTATTTTAAATTGACTGATTTCCTTATATGAACTGTAACTCAGTAAAATCTTTGAAATTGTTGTAAAAACTGCTGACAGGGCTGGACCACACAGGTGTGGACCTGGACCATAGGTTAAATGGATGCTGACAAAATGTAAGCGAGTGAAAGTAGCCACACTTGTGACAGTAGCTTAATCTCAATTTCACACAATCCTTCAGTGATGGCAAAATGTCCGTTTGCGTGCAGTCGCTCTCCCACCTACGGACGGATACTAGGCTCGAGGACCGGAGTCATGATGATGTTTGGGAGATGACCAGGAGGAGAGTTACTGAGTAGCAACATATGCATTGATGTACGCACGTAAGGAGTGTCTTAAACGCTATCCATCCAATAGACACATCCATACTGTATTCTATATCAATGCAATTACTGGTGATATGACGACAAAAGATAAACCCTAATGTAATGAGATTAACTTCAACCTATCACACGTGCATGCCAAATTGTCTGAGCAGAATTTAAATGCCTTGCTGGAAGGGGCAATGCTGATGTGTTGCTAGTTAGCTAACAGTTGTGAAAATTATACTTGTCCTAAGAATATGATAAAACAACTTGCTATATATCAAATAAAGTCATGCATTCTTAACTAAGAAAATGTTTAATCGTGTACACCATGGCAGAATATGTTTACAACATCCCTAACTGCGTGGCAGCAGCTAACCAGCCAATTCACATTAAAATACCATCTCATTCAAAAACGTTGTATTGTACAATCTTCCTTCATCCATCCACCTGCTACTGCCGAAGGAGGGACATGTACTGTACACAGTCCTTCAATGGATGGGGATTGTCATGGACGCACAGTCCACCTTTTTCCTGATTCGAGTATTTTATCAAATACCTGGCCTGAATAGCAGCCATTAGGAAAAACAGTAACATTAGCTTAGCCATCTTACCTGTAGAGCCCACGAGAAGGAAGGCTAAAATGATATCCTTCGCGTGGATCATTGCAACTCCTTGATTAGACCAGGCAAATGGCTTAAGAATGTGGTCCCTGTAGTATGTGGTTGTTCTTGATATTTTCAAAAAGAATACATTCCCATATTGCTAGCTATTTATTTTTTGTATGGCAAATTGGTAGTATTTCTAGTTTATTATCGATGTAGTAACGGCAGAAGACCAGCGCCAGCACACTGTTCAAAGAATGAGTGACAAAGCCACTGCCTCCATACACACATGAATTAATCCGCCCAATCGGAATCACAAGGATTTACTGTAAAATAGTGCGCTATGCGCAGTAGCCCGTGGACCTCTTACCTTTTGATTCAAAATAGGTCGAACATAAACTAAAGGTCTATTCGAATCGGCATACCATTATTCAACATTTTGACATATTCAAAATATCCATTTAAAATCAAACTACAAAGCTGTGATATGATGCTAACACAGGAAAGATCTAGACGGACACTTTCTGAGTTCATGCACTTTATTTCTAGTAGATTTGTGTGCAGGTTTAGGCTACTGCTGCTGAGCAGACAAGGAGGATAGTCACACGTTCTCCAACAGCTACTGTTGATTTCGGGAACGACTGCTGTATTAAAATATAACATCTGTAAAAGCTTAAACATAGCAGGCATACAGCAGCTGAAGTTCAAGCAGATCAGATGGTTAGATAGAGATAAGATATGTCTATCTACCATGTCTATCTGTGGAGTAAAATTCGTTCTCTTTGTCATCTCTGACAGAAAACAGAATACATCTCTTATTCCACCTCAGAATTCGTATTTCTAGACAATGCACAAGTAATACATGTGAAAAAGAAAGTCAATCAGTCAAATGTATTAATAAAGCCCTTTTTACATCAGCAGATGTCACAAAGTGCTATAAGTCAACTTGCTCCATGTATTGTTGTCAAATTGAATTGATTAATTGATACGCTAGTGAAAGGTTTGGTCACGCCATCATCATGAACCTTGTTATCACTATTTATCACAGGAACAACAGGTATAATTGAAGGATAAGATTCCCTGTGATATCAGAGCTACGATATCTGCACATGTATCAGTTAGCAGGAGTTAGCGATGGTGTTGTCAGACAGTGGAGTCATTGTCCTGGGAGTTGTACTGCAGGGCATAGAGGGCCCCTTTGTACAGGCCTGATATTAATCTGGGGAGGCAGAGAACTGGAGGAGTCTGCTTGTGTCTCACATACACACACACTGACGTGCACGCACACACAAACACAAACGCAATTCTCCTAAGTCTTTAAAGGAAATGAGAAGCTGGTATCACTGCAACAGGCTTGTTACATTGTTATTACCATCAAATTAGAGATGTTGTATCTAGCTCAAGGAGTTAAATATGTTTATGTCATTAGAGGTTATACTATATATTTTCATGTTAAAGTGTCTAGTGTTCCATTATTAAAGTGGCTAGTGATTTCAAGTCTATGTATATAGGGTAGCAGCTTTTAAGCTGCAGGGTTACGTAACCGGGTGGAAGCTACCTACTGATAACCCTTACCAGAGCTATCACCCTAGTCTACAGAGGGCTCTTCGTTACACTACATAGTTGGCCAGTGTTTCACTGGTCAGCCATAATGATGCCAAACATGTCATCACCTTTGCTCCTATCTAGCATGTTTGGGGTTGTTGTGTACAGAACAGTTCAGATATTCTGTGAATGCTTTACATCTTACCAGAGCTATTGTATCCATTGGTAAGATGACGTCTTAGAAGACAGAGCATGGGTTTGTCTTTATGGATGCTATGTGAAAGAGGGTCAGTGCCAGGGCCCGTATTCATAAAGCGTCATAAAGTATGAGTGCTAATCTAGGATCAGTTGGCCTTTTAGATCATGATGAATAAGATTGCATGGACAGGGGAGACCTGATCCTAGATCAGCACTCTTACATTTGAATACAGGTCCAGGGCTGTAGATAGACCTCTATGGAACCAATCTGCTCTATCCTACATTTATAATGAATGTTGCCCAAAATACTTGCACACAAGCTTGGCTCCCGTGACACAGTTAATGCAGGGGTTAAAAGCATGCATTACAGTTCGATCCAGAACTGGTGAAGTAGCTTGGATATTATTTTGAGAGTTTACTGATAACCCTATGGTACTTCGATGTGAAATCGTCAACTGGTGTGGTCTGCCCTGCGCATGTTTTCATTACATGAAATCTATATGGGAAACATTGAACAAATCTGGCAAAACAGAGAGATGATTAAGTTGATCTTTCAGTGCCTAAATTACCTGTTCTCTTAGCAGCTTTGAGCATCTCATGTTTTTATGAGCTTCTTTGTATTAGTTTATTTTCTGGTACTGTGTTAATATGCCCATAGCATAATGCAATGAATGTGACCTCATCACTCCCATGTCCTTCTCCAAGTACAGTGCCCTACTTTGTAAGCTACACCAAACAGTAGACTACCGTTATGATTGCCATTGTTGTTTGTTATATCTTAATATAATATCTTAATATCTTAAAGCAATGTAGCTACCTATGAGACATCTAAAGGCAATTCAACTGAAACTACATCACCCTTCCTCCACTCTCTTGTTTGTGTCTGAATTCTGTGTTTCAGCCTAATTAAACCTCCTAAGAATATGACAGGCCTTGCACAGGAAGAATCCGAGGACAGAGGCACCAAGGAACTACTATTGAGCCTGCTTCTCACTCGACTCAACAGCACTTAGATATCATTTTGAGTAGCTGCTACCATCTAGTGGTAGTATAATGCCACACATGTTGTTGCAGAAAATAAACATGTAGAGAATGTCGGGATTCTATGGAAGTCCAGAGAGGACATATAAAAAAACGATTCCCTCGTTATGTCGAGATTATGACCTATTTATCTCGTGATCACTACATAACAAAAGTTGTCATCAGCCATTCATTTGTTCAGGACGGCAGGTAGCCTAGTGGTTAGAGCGTTGACTGGCAACCCTGTTTCCAAGGCTGTGTGCCACCACCAAGACCACAGCCAATCACATCCAAGGAACATCGCAGCTAACTTGGCTATTATTGTGAGCTAGCTAGGTAGTCTTGTTGGCTAGCTAGCAAGCTAGCTTGAAATCTATACTGGTTGTTAGCATAACTGATATGTGTCACTTTGTATTTTGTGGATAATATTTGCATTCACAGTGGGTGAGCTCAATTTCTGACAGGATGATCAGATTCAATTTCAGCCTTCAATTTCAGGATGCTTGTAGGCTGTTTCATAGGTAAGGCTCCTTGCAGGCAGATTAGCTGTCAGAGTGCTTTATTGGCAGATGTGTATATGATCCAGGGGGTAAACTCTATCCTGGAAGGCTGGTCAAATTCAATAGCAGCCTCAAAAAGCTGATGTCAGGATGCTGCCTTTTAGGCTGTTTCATAGGTAAAGCTCCTTGCAGTAGGCAGCATCCTGATTTATCAACCTCTGAGGCTGCTATTGAGTCTGATCCATCCGCCAGGAATAGAGCACACCCTCTCTTGATCATATACATAATGCACTGAGTCCTAATCTGCATGCAAGGAGCTTTACATATGAAATCCTACAAGGCAGCATGGTGAATTATCAGTCTCTGAGGCTGCTATTGAATCTGATCTGCCTGTCAGGAATGGAGCTCACCCACTGTAAATTGTACACATATCAGTGGAGCAAGCAAACAGCCAGAATAGATAACAAGACTACATAACGAACTAGCTCGCTCGCTCACAAGATTTACCAAGTTAGCTGAGTTTTTGCTTATGTAACAGTATAGCTTCCTTCCCTCTCCTCGCCCCTACCTGGGCTCGAACCAGGGACCCTCTGCACACATCAACAACTGACACCCACGAAGCATCGTTACCCATCGCGTCACAAAAGCCACGGCCCTTGCAGAGCAAGGGGAACAACTACTTCAGGTCTCAGAGCGAGTGACGTCACCCAATTGAAACGCTATTAGCGCGCACCACCGCTAACTAGCTAGCCATTTCCCATCAGTTACACTCACCCCCATTTTGACCTCTTCCTTTTCCGCAGCAACCAGGGTCACGGCACCAATGTAACAGTATAGCTTCCTTCTTTATCCTCGCACCTACCTGGGCTCGAACCAGGGACCCTCTGCACACATCAACAACTGACACCCACGAAGCATCGTTACCCATCGCAACACAAAAGCCACGGCCCTTGCAGAGCAAGGGGAACAACTACTTCAGGTCTCAGAGCGAGTGACGTCACCCGATTGAAACGCTATTAGCGCGCACCACCTCTAACTAGCTAGCCATTTCCCATCGGTTACACTTGCATGCGATTGGCAGTGGTCTTGGGGGTGGCACACAGCCTGGGAGACTGGTTTGCCTGTCAGGCATTGTCAGAGCTTAAATGCCCCACAAGGGCTTAGCTGTCCTATGAACTCTTAGCTCAAGGTAGGGGACATTTAGCTTGCTAACATTCTAACTTATAAACTGATAAACACAAATGAATGCCTAATGTTAACATGAAATGTACCATCCCTTAGTGTAGCAATCAATAAAACATGTGCTAATCCACCGTGGGCCCCAATGCCTCAGCCATACTGTCGATCTATCATCAATACATCCAGTAAAGTTTATATTGTGAGCTCGACAAAACAACTTTTGTCATGTTATGTAGTGATCATGAGATAAATAAGTTGTGATCTCGACATAACGAGGGAATTGTTTTTTTATGTCCTCTCTGGACTTCCATAGGATTCAGCAGGGATCTACAATGTTCCTGCAATGCTGCCTTGATGTCTTTTGGGGGCAGCAGCTGTCTACACTTTCATTATAGAAAACTGATAGGTTTCAATAATAAATACAAGGTACATTAGGACAGTCCTGAGACAGAGACATCCATAGACAAATATATTGTAGACCCACCCACTGTATCAGCCCTGCTGTCTTGAAAGATAGTGGTTCCATGTTCTTTCTCCATTACCATGCATTATATCTTTACTTTTTCTTTCAAGTTGTTGTCTGATCTCATCTCTGGTTCTACACTTCACCCCTGGATCTGAAAAATCCCAACAACATGAACATCCACTTCTGTCTGACACCCACACACACACGTGAGAGAGAGTGAGAGACAAAATGGCACTCTAAATAAGAGAGACTAAAAAGCTTAACTTCTGATAATGCATTCTATTTTCCATTTAATAAATGACACACTCTGTTTGAAACAACCTTGCAATCTTATCATGCTTTACCAAAAAATAATTACTTTGGAGTGACAAATGAATGAGCGAGCGAGACTGCTACTGAATTAACTGGCAGCATTGATTTGGTCTGAAAACAAAACAATAAAACGCATGACACCATCATAGGGTCCATAAATTAAAAAGCGAATGAAAATGTGCATTGTTTTCATCCAATTACTAATCAGTAGAATATGAAGAGACATAACTGCTGTTCGTTGACAAGTCTACATCAGATTATCAAGAGTGTAGCCAAGATTAAATTAAATTCAATATCAAGGTTTCTCTGATACAAAATACACTTATTGCATTGTCCCCTTACAACAAGAACAATGTCATTATATAAAAAAATCTTTCTTAATTTCTCTCTCACGTTTCCATATGTAGTATCCTCATAATGACATATGCAATTTAGCAGACATTTTAACATATGGGTGGCCGCTTGAAGTGAACCTCAAACCCTGGCAGTGCAAGCACCATGCTCTACCAACTGAGCCATACAGGACAACTTACTGAAAGTGCCTCTGTATCAAACACACTCATACAGTCCAAACACTCTTACCACACAATCATAGTCACTCACTCACACAGCAGCAGCCATACCAGATGAAAAAAAAAGTAATTATTTGCCACTCAATTATTGTGATGGATAACTGAAATAGAAATCCAAATTACACTAACTGAAATACAGATCCAAATTACAATCTGATAATGACATAAAATGGCGTCATCGCAGCTGTGTTGTTTGAACAGGTGGTGAAGAACTGCCTAGCATCGTAAATCTGTCAAAACATAAGCATCCAACCTGTTCGCCAAATGAGCCCATCTAGCTGGATGAAGGACATAACAGACATTATTGATTAACGGACAATGCAGTGGAGTTTATCTTTTTTTTTGTTTTGGTGAGATGCGACAGTCCTCAGAAATATGGTATTTGTGCTCAGTATTCACAGCTAATGTGCAATGTCATTATGTTTGTTTCACGTCTTCAATCTCTCCAGAATGTTGTCTGGGATTGTCAGTTTATTCCTGATGTATGACAAGCAACTCACTTAATTTAAATTCATCTCTTTGTTTTAATGTTTCTTATGTTGATTCATGCTTAGCAGGTATTTTTGTTTGCTGATTGCCTATTCCTACATTGCAAATACTGGTCATTTATTCACAAACGTGAGACACAGCCAGGTGTGTCATGCACCCAAAAATCTGAGGGGGCACTACAGTATGTGAATTGGGGAATTTTGCATTTTTCAAACACATGAAACAGCTTTTTCTTGCAATCTAGAGCCGTAATCAATTGCTTAATTCTATCTAAAAATATATATATTTTTCTACATACTGTATTTATAAGCATACCTCTTGAGCTGTCTGTATCCTCCTGACTGATGGTTATTTCTTTAAAAAAAATCAAATATGCTTCTCTGCATCTCTGGTAAAATCGGGGAAAAGATTGAAAGGAATATGAGTCTTATTCAGTACATTTACTTATTGCAAGCCAGCTAAGATATATAGACAAGCTATCTTATGAAGGTAAAATAGTGCCTTAAGTGTACAAGCATGTAAAATATGGTCTGCACATTTAAAATATGAGTTGCATCTGTATAATCAGTTTGTAGTTGCAAAAAATATTTGCAAACATGTATCATCTTTTGAGAATAAATGCAACAACACTTCCAAACATGTAAGAGTATATGTGAATGAGTTCAAAAAGATTTACAAGCAGGCAACTACATTTGTGAAGAAATGCAACTCATTTACTAAACTTGCGACGGGTGAATCGTCTTCTGTGAATCTTCTTCTGCCTGGTCCACACATCCCATTATGTGCTTGCAAGTGTTGTTGCATTTATTCTCAAAAGAAAATATATGTTTGAAAATCTTTTTTGCAACTACAAAACTGATTATACAGGTGCAACTCATGTTTTACATGTGCAAATAATACTTTACATGCTTATACACTTATTGCACTATTTGACCTTCGTACTATGGTAGCTATTCTAACTTGATTGACATCAAAACTATGAAATAACACATATGGAATCATGTAGTAACCGAAAAAGTGTTAAAAAAATCAAAATATATTTAATATTTCAGATTCTTCAGAGTACCCTTTGCCTTGATGACAGCTTTGCACACTCTTCGCATTATCTCAACCAGCTTCATGAGGTAGTCAACTGGAATGCATTTCAATTAACAGGTTGGCCTTGTTAAATTTGTTAATTTGTAGAATTTCTTTCCTTCCTAATGCGTTTGATCAGTTGTGTTGTGAAAAGTTAGGGAGGGGTATACAGATGCCCTATTTGGTAAAAGACAAAGTCCATATTATGGCAAGAACAGCACAAATAAGCAAAGAGAAACAACAGTCCATCATTACTTTAAGACATGAAGGTCAGTCAATACGGAAAATCTCAAGAACTTTGAAAGTTTCTTCAAGTGCAGTCACAAAAACCATCTAGCGCTATGATGAAACTGGCTCTCATGAGGACTGCCACAGGAAAGGAAGACCCAGAGTTACCTCTGCTGCAGAGGATAAGTTCATTAGAGTTACCAGCCTCAGATTGCAGCCCAAATAAATGCTTCACAGAGTTCAAGTAACAGACACATCTCAACATCAACTGTTTAGAAGAGTCGGCGTGAATCAGGCCTTCATGGTTGAATTGCTGCAAAGAAACCACTACTAAAGGACACCAATAAGAAGAAGACATTTGCTTGGGCCAAGAAACACGAGCAATGGACATTAGACAGGTGGAAATCTGTCCTGTGGTCTGATGAGTCCAAATTTGAGATTTTTGGTTCCAACGCAGAGTATGTGAACGGATGAACTCTGCATGTATGTTTCCCACCATGAAGCATGGAGGAGGAGGTGTGATGGTGTGGGAGTGCTTTGCTGGTGACACTGTCTGTGATGTATTTAGAATTCAAGGCACATGTAACCAGCATGGCTACCACAGCATTCTACAGCGATACGGCATCCCATCTGGTTTGCGCTTAGTGGGACTATCATTTGTTTTTCAACAGGACAATAACCCAAAACACACCTTCAGGCTGTGTAAGGGCTATTTGACCACAATCACCCGACCTCAACCCAATTGAGATGGTTAAGGATGAGTTGGACCACAGAGTGAAGGAATAGCAGCCAACAAATGCTCAGCAAATGTAGGAACTCCTTCAAGACTGTTGGAAAAGCATTCCTCATGAAGCTGGTTGAGAGAATGCCAAGAGTGTGCAAAACGGTTATCAAGGCTAAGGGTGGCTACTTTGAAGAATCTAAGATCTAAAATACACTTTCTTGGTTACTACATGATTCCATATGTGTTATTTCATAGTGTTGATGTCTTCACTATTATTCTACAATGTAGAAAATAGTAAAAATAAAGAAAAACCCTTGAATGACTAGGTGTGTCCAAACTTTTGACTGGTACTGTATGTATTCTTTAACAGGACAAATGTGAGGGGGTGCCCTTTTGCCCCCTATGGGCATAATGCCTTTGGGCACAGCTAAATGCTTGCTCTTAAAGAAACCTTTCACATTTGTGGCAACCACTGTATCAACATTTCATCTCTATGGATAAGATAGCAGATGGGATTGCAGAGTAGGTGGCAATTATATCTGTTGCTAATTCTATATTGATGAGTTACTGGAATTTTTTGTTGGCCTCCAATCTGCAGGGGATGGTGTATCATAACCACTGATGACGGATCATGTATTTTTCATATTTTCGGGATTGGGACTTTGTAAATCTGTTCCTAGACCAGATATATGGTTAATAGGACTAAATCAAATCAAACTTTAAATTCACTTTAAATAAAGTTTATTTTTGATTTTGTCATGTTCTTTAACTTAGATTTTTGGTTGAAATTAAGACGTGAATCCAACATATTCATTATTAACTTGAAGATTACATTTGACATCAACCAAAGCTTGAAACCCTAGGCCTGAATGTATTGTCTATTTTTAGTTGAACCCTGGGATGAATTGAAACAACAGCTGTTGATGACTTCGATAGCCTAAATAGTATCATTGATAATACATTATATGACTTATAGAGAGTATGGTTACATTTAATTTGCTCTGTTAAACACGGGTAGCGGATTCTACTCTTTGAATAGCGCGAATGCTACACTACAGGACTGTCTTGCTAGCACAGACTGGAATATATTCCGGGATTCATCCAATGGCATTGAGGAATACACCACCTCAGTCATCGGTTCATCAATAAGTGCATCAATGACGTCGTCCCCACAGTGACTGTACGTACATATCCCAACCAGAAGCCAAGGATTACAGGCAACATCCGCATCGAGCTAAAGGCTAGAGCTGCCGTTTTCAAGGAGCTGGAGACTAATCCATACACTTATAAGAAATCCCGCTATGCCCTCAGACGAACCATCAAACAAGCAAAGCGTCAATAAAGGATTAAGATTGAATCCTACTACACTGGCTCTGACGCTCGTCGGATGTGGCAGGTCTTGAAAACTATTACAAACTACAAAGGGAAACCCAGACGCGAGCTGCCAAGCAGACCACCATAGTCCCTGTGACCAAGGAAGTGAAGGTAACCTGCCTAAATGTTTACCGCCCATGGTACTCACGTTGGTAGCCGTGAAGTACTTTAAAAGGCTGGTCATGGCTCACATCGACAGCATCCTCCCGGACACTTCAATTAGACCCACTCCAATTCGCATACCGCCCCAACAGATCCACAGATGACGCAATCTCAATCGCACTCCACACTGCCCTTCCTCACCTGGACAAAAGGAACACCTATGTGAGAATGCTGTTCATTGACTACAGCTCAGCGTTCAACACCATATTGCCCTCGAAGCTCATCACTAAGCTAAGGACCCTGGGACTAAACACCTCCCTCTGCAACTGGATCCTGGACTTCCTGACAGGCCGCCCCCAGATGGTAAGAGTTGGCAACAACACGTCTGCCACGCTGCTCCTTAACACTGGGGCCCCTCAGGGGGTGTGTACTTAGTCCCCTCCTGTATTCCCTGTTCACCCATGACTACGTGGCCAAACACAACTCCAACACCATCATTAAGTTTGCTGACGACACAACAGTGGTAGGCCTGATCACCGACAACGATGAGACGGCCTATAGGGAGGAGGTCAGAGAACTGGCAGTGTGGTGCCAGGACAACAACCTCTCCCTTAATGTGAGCAAGACATAGGAGCTGATCGTGGACTACAGAACAAGGCGGGCCAAACAGGCCCCCATTACCATCGACGGGGCTGTAGTGGAGCGGGTCGAGAGTTTCAAGTTCCTTGGTGTCCACATCACCAATGAACTATCATAGTCAAAACATACCAAGACAGTCGTGAAGAGGGCACGACAAAACCTTTTCCCCCTCAGGAGACTGAAAAGATTTGGCATAGATCCCCAGATCCTCAAAAGGTTCTAAAGCTGCACCATCGAGAGCATACTGACCGGTTGCATCACCGCCTGGTATGGCAACTGCTCGGCATCTGAACGCAAGGCACTGCAGAGGGTAGTGCGAACGGCCCAGTACATCACTGGGGCCAAGTTTCCTGCCATCCAGGACCTATATAATAGGCAGTGTCAGAGGAAAGCCCATAAAATTGTCAGAGACTTCAGTCACTCAAGTTATAGACTGTTTTCTCTACTACCGCATGGCAAGCGGTGCCGGAGTGCCAAGTCTAGGACCAAAAGGCTCCTCAACATCTTCTATCCCCAAGCCATAAAACTGCTGAACAATTCATAAAATCGCAACCGGACAATTTACATTGACCCCCTCCCCCCTCCCCCCTCCCTTTTGTACACTGCTGCTACTCGCTGTTTGTTTTTTACCTATGGATAGTCACTTCACCCCCACCTACATGTACAGATTACCTCAACTAGCCTGTACCCTCACACACTGACTCGGTACCGGTGCCCCCTGTATATAGTCTCGTTATTGTTATTCTTATTGTGTTACTTTTTATTATTACTTTTTAATTTATTCTAATTGGTAAATATTTTCTTCTTCTTGAACTGCACTGTTGGTTAAGGGCTTGTAAGTAAGCATTTCATAGTAAAGTCTACACTTGTTGTATTCGGCACATGTGACAAATAAAGTTTGATTTGATTTGATTTCGATGGCAACAGTGAATCTATTTAGTTATTAAGAGATCACTCAGTAATGATTCTCACGATAGCACATTGGTAGTAGTCAAAGACAAATATCATAGCAGGGCTGGGCTTGGTTAAAACCCTGGATGGGAGACCAAATGGATATCTGTATATAGATCAACTCTCCAGTAGAAGGTGCTGCCGAACCTGTGTTTGTTTTCTGATAGTGGATATAATGGGTAAGATCTGATGTTGTTTCAAACAGTGGAGGCTGCTGAGAGGAGGACGGCTCATAATAATGGCAGGAACCATAGCAAATGGAATAGCATAAACACATGGAAACCATGTGTTTAATGTTTTTGATACCATTCCACCAATTCGGCTCCAGCCGTTATCACAAGCCCGTCCTCCCCAATTAAGGAGCCACCAACCTCTTGTGGTTTCAAAGGTACAAATTCAACATATTTTATACAAAGTTTGTCTATGTTGAAAATTGGTTACCATGACATAATTCTGTGGTTGAAATTTCAACCTCAAAACAACAGAAATCAACAACAGAAATCATCTCCGTATGATCCATTTTGCATCATATGACGCAAACGCACCATCATATGATGCAAAATGCATCAAACGGGGAGGATTTCTGTATTTTGAAAGTAACATATCTTGAAAACTTGATTGCTGACAAACAAAATATTTTGGGACTATGTCATTGAGTAAGGAAACCAACACCAAAATATAGTTTTGGGTGGAGTTTTCCTTTAAGGGGAAGGTAATCCAAAAGTAACTGAAAGTAATCCGATTACGTTACTGATTTTGGGTTATACAAAAGTTACATTACTGATTACAACATTGGACAGGTAACTATTAACTGTAACGTATTACATTTAGAAAGTAACCAAACCCAACCCTGATAGGCCTCATCTGGGAATGTGAAGACACGTTATACATGCTCAACCATACCCATACTCAATAGTCAGAGACAAGCCTGTGATGACTCATTCATGTGCCCAGGCATAACTCTAGTCTTCAGAGTACAATAAAGGCTACAAACAGCATAAGCCGGACTTTGAAGGGCCCTCTTTTTTCCTCTGTTCAATTCCATTGATTGTGTGATATGTGTGGGCAGGTAAAAAGATAATTTGTTTCTTATTTCCAATTCTCATCTTTCTTCTGAAAAAAAACTTTTCTCTGCATTTCTACTACTGCAATATTTTGTGAGAACACAATAAACAAAAGTCTAAAAGTTTAACATAACTCAAACAATCTGACAGACTGGAGTTGTGTGTGGGAACGCGGGCTCCGGTTGATACCTTCATTATTGATAAATGCATGCCATGATCTTGTGTGTTATATGTTAATATATTCTATTTAGCAGATGCAGTATTGCATCGCAATCTCACACAATTCGTGCAAATATGTACAACAATTATATCAGCAGAGTTCGTGTTTTTTTGTGTGTTTTTGTGTGGCTTAATTCATGTGAAAATATACACATTTTTGTGTGACTTATTCGAAAGAAAATACACATTTTTGTGCAACTACATTCATAGGAAAAAACATTTTTGGGGGACAAACTCGGAACAGTCTTTTGAAAGTTATTGGAGCAATGCATTTTGGGCAATGGTTTCCCACACTGACTATTATTGTGTCCCACATTTATTTATATAAAAAAACTATATTGTTAATCAACCATGTTGTCACCGAAATACTTATAATATAATAAATATAATAAAAGCTTTACGTTTTATAATTGTTTTATTAATGCCAATGCTGTTTTCTATGCTTGTTTTCGCGTAATATTTTGGGATACTGGTTCTATGTCGGATTTTATGGGGGTTGCAAGATTGGAGTAAAAAGCTGTATTTGCCTGTTTTTTGTGGTATCAATAAAGGAATTTGACTGGGGAATGGGGATACATTTTCATGATGGGAAATTAATTCCTCAATATATGTGGGGAAACAGAAGACCTGCAAAAACAATCTGTTTGGTTTAAATTCCCCTGGTGCAACTGCATGGTATTTGCAACTATAACAAGTCTGGATTATGATCAATTAAGAAATATCAATGCAGTTAAACAGGTTCATGTAAAATAATGAATTATGTTGACTTACACTTATGGCACTTCCAAGGCCATTTCATGATGATTATTACAGTCATATCAATCATGTTATATACTTAGGCTGTTATAACAAGGCATATGCCAGCATTGTAGGCCTACTGCCTCTGCCCAGAGGACTACTAGGCTTTCATGTCAACAGCCGTTAGAGCTCACTTTGCCACGTATGAGCTCTGGTTAGAGTCCCTGTTGCAGATTTCACTTTCTTCCGCTACATTGGTGGAAGTGTTGGGATCACGTCTAGCTCACATCTAGTTATGTGATCTAGTGCTGGGAAGCATTCTGTTTTTCAACATTGTGTTGGGTGTATTCTTATCCCCCATAGGTTGTAAATAAACCCTTTTTAAGGTGATATGACTTATAGAATTATTATAGGGCTGCAGTGGCGATTTAACATGTAAATATTGGTGGGGCAAACTAAAAAAACTAGATTTTATGCATGCCAGCAAATCGACTACACAACACAACACACGCCAAACGGTTCCCACAAACTGTTAGGGCCCACATACAGCTGTCCCAACAGCAGAGTCCGAACAGCAGTCCCAACATCTTACCACTGCTATACCTGGCTATCAGCAGAGCCTTGTCTGGCAGCGAAGCAGTTCATTCAGCCTCATTAACTGCCTTTTAAAAAAACATAGCTGATATGGTTGACTTGCTTAAACAAATGTGGTATCTACTGACAATGGAGATGTAAAAACTATGGCATAAGGGGATGACGAGCGGATAAGAGGCAAGCTGTAAATTCGCTTAAGACATTAATGAGCAAGCTAGAACGGACGCCAATCAATATAATTATTTGTTCAGCACTTTTGAAATGTACAGCAACAGAATTCAGAACATGGGCCATTCTTACAGTATTCTCCCTTTACACCAAGTCAGAACCGTAGGATAAATAAAGGGGGTATATAAGCAGACAATGAAGGCTCTTACAATATTCAATCATTACGTTGCTCTAAAACAGGCTATAGGCTACATGTGCACAACCAAGTTAGAACAGTAGGCTAAATTATGAGGGGGAAAGTGACCAAATTATTAGGGTGAGGCACATGGGCTACTAACAGCTTACTGCACAACAGCCACTCAGTATTACTTTCTTAGCTACAGTATACATATCTCCCTGGCATATTACATAATTTATGCAGCAGCATACAATGCATTTTTGGACTCACTTTTTTGTGCTGTGCTCACTTGAACAGGAAGGTGGTGCGGTGGTCCTTCTTGTGGACTCTTTCTAGAGGCCTGAAATATCGACTTGGAATTCCGAGTTGGATAACCGTTCAAAATTATTTTCCGTATGTTCCCAGTTGGAGCTAGTTTTATTCGAGTTTCCAGTTGTCTTGAACTCACTGAAGTCTAAGATTTCCCAGTTTCCAGTTGTTTTGAACGCTGCAGAAGTCATGCTGGATTGACAGCTTGGCTATATATTCAAACTTTTATGGCTCATTGCGTCAACCCCTTTTTCGTGATATCCAATTGGTAGTTATGATCTTGTCTCATCGCTACAATTCCCCTACGGACACAGCGAAGGTCGAGAGCCAAGTCACACTGCTTCTTGACACACTGCTCGCTTAACCCGGAAGCCAGCCGCACCAATGTGTCGGAGGAAACACTGACAACCGAAGTCAGCTTGCAGGTGCCTGGCCTGCCACAAGGAGCTTCAGGAGCACGATGGGACAAGGACATCCTGGCCGGCCAAACCCTCCCCTCACCTGATGATGCCGTGCCAATTGTGAGACGCCTAATGTGTCTCCTGGTCACAGCCGGCTGTAACACAGTCTGGGCCCAAACCCGGGGCTGCAGTGGCACATTAGCACTCATTGTTGAATTTGCGATTTCCAACTTGTTCTTTAATGTTTATATCCAATGGCCGATGAGCACCGATACGTTTTATCCATAATTTATCTTCATATGACAATGATTAAAAAGGATTTGGCAGTAGATTTCCAACTTGATGCATGACGATGACTGCTTGTCTAGCTTGCTAGCTAAGATTATGAAAGTATGATGAGTCCAATCAAAGCTACTGTAAATATAACGAGATTTGACATAATTTTATCTGTGGCCAATTACCTTGAGCCTTCTTGGATGGGCACTTCTAATGTAAGTCTATGCCAATAATTTGTGTTGTGACAAGGTAGGGGTGGTATACAGAAGATAGCCCTATTTGGTAAAAGTACATATTATGACAAGGAGGCAGTTGCAGGTTTAGAACTACTGAGTTAATTTTAAGCAACATAGATCAAAGCGGTACGAAACCCAAAAACACTCTTGTGCTCAAAATATATCTTCATAAACAAAAAAGCACAGGGTCGAACCCAAAGTGAAAAATATAAAGTTCTCAGGAAATAGTAGGAAGTAACATTTACAATGACCGACAAAGACAAATGGCAGAGGGAGTATATATACAGTGATAGAGTGGGGATTGGAACCAGGTGTGTGTAATGATAACGAGACAAGTCCGGGGTTGAAGAGTGAAGGGCGTTTGCCAGCAGTAGGTTCGGCAGCAACTAGAAGGCTGGCGACGCCGAACGCCTGAGCTGGACAGGAGGGGGAGCCAAAGCGCAGGCTGGTGTGACAGTCGCAACTGTAGGGCTGTTAAACACATAGCCGAGTGGCT
This sequence comes from Salvelinus alpinus, assembly GCF_045679555.1. Lineage (NCBI taxonomy): Eukaryota > Metazoa > Chordata > Actinopteri > Salmoniformes > Salmonidae > Salvelinus > Salvelinus alpinus. Next base: position 23,591,068 of record NC_092106.1, read on the forward strand.
ACAGACAGAATTTCTCACCATTTATTTACAGGGAGAAATTTCCGTTTTATAACCGGTAGTGTCAATTGTTTACAGTAGTGTATTGATACATTATTGCTTTCTTTAGGTTGTTAAAATATATTTTTATTTATTTAAATGTGTGACACAAAAAGGACAATGTAGAACACCATTGCCCATCATGCATTGCTCTAATAACTTTAAAAAGATTGTTCCGAAGTTTGCCCCAGAAAAATGCATTTTCCTGTGAATGAAGTCGCACAAAAATGTGTCCAAAAATTAAACCACACTCCCTTATCCCAAATCAACTTGCAGTCATATCATGAGTGAATACATTTTTTAAGACTGTGTGGTCCCGGGAATCAAACCCACTATCCTGCCATTGCAAAGGCCATGCTCTAACAACTGAGGTACTGAGGACCTGTGTGTGTGTGTGTGTGTGTGTGTGTGTGTGTGTGTGTGTGTGTGTGTGTGTGTGTGTGTGTGTGTGTGTGTGTGTGTGTGTGTGTGTGTGTGTGTGTGTGTGTGTGTGTGTGTGTGTGTGTGTGTGTGTGTGCGTGCGTGCGTGCGTGCGTGCGTGCGTGCCTGCCTGCCTGCCTGCCTGCGTGCGTGCGTGCGTGATTGCGTGCGTGATTGCGTGCGTGATTGCGTGTGAAAAGTTACATTGTTTCAAATGTGTTAACTTGAACAGAACCGCTACCCTAATGTGTTATATTTTTATGTATTTTAGTTTATGCTGCATGATGACACATTATCAACATCAGTGGCTGGATATTGGTTGGTCATGGGTAATTTCTCTGAAAGCATTGTCGAACACTAAAAGGAGGAGGAGGAGAGCACTACGATCAAATCTCTTTGTTTAAAAGGTTGAAACAGAGAGGTCAGGCAAATCAGTACCCATTTAAAAAGTATGAAGATAAACTTGAAGCCAGAAAAAGACTGCTTTTCTTTTAAGTGATCCTGTAAATATTTTATGTAGTACTTGATTACGTTTCATTTCACAGCGAATGGATATTGGACATGGACAAAGTACTTTAGGTGTCACTTTGCTCTTTGAAGTCAGCTAGCTACACCATCTTATGTCAGCATATCCACATCTTCATCATCCTCACATGCATTTTTCTGAGAAATTCAATGATCATCACAGAATAAAAGACAAAACTATTTCTAATGTCCTGTCAGACAACTCCAATGAAGTTATATTAATGTTAATAAAGTAGCACAAAGACCTATATAAGTTGTGTGTCAGGTGAACAATATGCTAACTGATGTGTCACAAATGAACCGTTTAATGGCTTTATTATTCACATCACCTTCAGCTCGCTTCCTCAAGATATTAAAGTCTAGTTCCCAATTCTAGTCAAACCTACCACAATATGATTCCATTGCAAATATATAACAGTATATTAAACCATCTGTATTAACTCAACATATTGAACACTAAAGGATGCATATTTGCTCTTAAGTGAGATAGAGAGAGAGAGAGAGAGAGAGAGAGAGAGAGAGAGAGAGAGAGAGAGAGAGAGAGAGAGAGAGAGAGAGAGAGAGAGAGAAAGAAAGAAACAGAGAGAGATTGATGAAGAACGATGGGTGTAAAATGCTGATGAAGTGCAATGGCATATTCTCATGTGGCTATTGTATGGTGACAGAATTAGCTGAACTGGTAGTGTGTAATAAGAGAGTGATTAAGACAATCTCTCCCTTGACCATGTTCTCAATTATTTACAGAAATAAATTATATATACAGTATGTGACTGTGAAGTACTTCTAGTCCCTGTGTGGTCCAATAACCTGTAGAGCATAGCTTCTCATCAGTGGCTGGGACTGAGAGTACAGTAAACAACACACCAGCAGAGCTGCAAACAGACAGTTCTCATCAGATTCATCCCATTCAGGATAATACAGGCAAAACCATTATCCTACGGATAAGCATCCAGATATTAAGGATGGAGAATATGCTGAAACCAATTGAGGAGGCTCATAGGAGGCCTGTGATGTGTCATTATCAGTATTGTCCATCACTGAGTTCTGGTCTCTATGAGATACGAGTGACAGACTCTAACAGAGAGACTTAATAAGAGACTGGTGAATGGAAAATGCTGGATTTTACAGAGGACCATGTCTACATCCCAAATGGCACCCAATTCCCTATGTAGTGCACTATTTTTGACAAGGGCCCTGGTCAAAAGTACTGCACTACATAGGGAATAGGGTGGCATTTGGGACAGTACATATTTTAATAAAAATGTTTCATATTAGTCAATATTCAGCTATTCAGATTGAATGATAATACTTAAGATCTGCTGTGAGTACCTTTATAATGGATAAATGAAAGAATAAGGCTTGTATAATTATTAGGATAATAGACAAGTACATTCTGAGAAAATATAGCCTTCAGTATCCTAATAAGAAGTGGGACACTAGTAAACCAGAACAACATAAAGATGGTTGGAAATTCAACCGATTAATGTATCTGTTGTACAAATAATGAATCAATTATCAGTCTGAAATAAAGGTTACATTCGTGTTATCAGAATTTTAAGACCAAACTCAGAATGCTTTGATTAGGCCCATCTGAATAAAAAACGAACTTCTGTAGGTTTATGTTTTAAAGTTTTAACACCAGTTGTAAAAACTGCAATTAAAAATGTGCAGCTTATTTTGGTCTTAACCATGGATACCTCTGATTAGCTTAGGCATTTCATTTGCATTTACATGTATTTTATTGTCTTCCCATTGGGAATAGAGTCTGGGCAGCCAACAATTACATACCTTAAAGCAAAGCATGTTTCTAATTAATAGTTTACTATTATAAGTTAATTTAGTTAAATTGGGGTCACCTTTATCTAGGGGGCGCATGCCTGTCCCTTTCTGAAATCTTCCCCTACATTTCCATTCAAGTAAAGGAACATTGCCACAGCCACAGAGCAGCTCAAGGTTATCTTCAAGTCAAATCAATTGATAATGTTTTGTTTTATAAGGAGCTCTCTATGGTAGCACCTCAAAGGATGCAATTACAGGTGCAATATGGTAACTCAGTATTGTGTGGTTGTGTATGCTTAGTAGGGTTGAATGGCGGGAACTCGGTTAACAATATTTACCAGGATTTACTACCCAAAACAACTCCCTTTTCCCCTGGATAAATAACTGCAAGAAACCTGTAAATTCTAATATATGATTTCTATGAACAGCATGGCTTGAAATGGAATGGTTAAATTATAGCTGTGTTCGAATACCCATACTAACATACTGTATACTACATACTTCATGAGTATATACTACATATCATATACTATTAGTTCATTTTAGTACTACTAGTACTATAAACGAACAGTATGCTTTCAGTTGAGAATACTAGCTCTTCGCCTGTCTACCGGAAGTTGATGCTGCTGCTATGCAACCTCTTGCTAGTTAGTTAGCATAACAAATTACTAGCTAGACATTTTAGGACTTTGGGTGTGTTCTTGAATTCAATGTGGAGTGCCAGAGTCCGCTCGTAAATTCAGAGCATTGTCAGATTGTCCGTTTGTCATATACTAGAGAGAGTTTCGCTCTCGGGACACTTGGGCCAAGGAGTAGGGCTGATTTGAGCGTTCTGGCCTTACAACGGCAGTCAAGCACCCAAGCTAAAGTTGGCTAGCTTGCTAGCTACTTCCAGACACAAAAGAGACCACTCTGACTATTTTACTCGCCCTAGCAGAGCTGGTTAGGCAGTTTTCATGTTATCCAGAGCGCTGGTGACTATAACTATGCTGCTGGCAACAATTTAATTTAGCTTTTTTTTGCCATCATTTACTGACACTGGCCACTTTCAACGGGTGTTGACACACTGTAAATTCAATATTCTGAGCTTTACCATTTAGCTAAGCTAAGAATGACGAGAATAATCAAGTCAATAAACGTTGAGTAATTAGATAGCCTATAGTTAATATACTGGCAAGTTTGATGTATAAGTAGCCAATTAACATTAGGTAGCTAGCTAACATACCAGTACATACTGCTGTAATGATATGCTATGTGGTTCGTAAGGACAGCTTAGCTATCAAATTGTCAGCCAACATAACGTGTAAGGTAACTTATTTGAAGTCATTACTTTATTACATTGCTCAACATTTTCTTAACATTTGTCATAATTAGTTAAAGCAATGAATTTGTATCTGCTCTCGTTGTACTTCAGCTGCATATTTTCTGCCATTTTCTTCAAATCTGAAAACGTTGTGAACCCTGCCCATTTCCTGAAGAATTGCATTATGGGCCCTAAAGTATGGAAATAGTGTCCTCTGCCTGTATACTTCATATTTGGGCGAATTTAGTACAACATCCGGGAACTTTTGGCATACTAACTATATCCATATATACTCAACTCACGTCACAAATAGTACGGTTAGTATGAGTATTCGAAAACAGCTTTTATGCGATATCTAAATCTGGCTTCTCTACGGCCTCTGCATGATGTATCAACGCTTGTGGGGACAGACCCATCACAGTATGGAACGCGCAGTTCACAATGTACACTATGTAGACCTATCATCTCATGATAACTTTTTTTCTTGTGACAGGTAGGTTAGATTTAGATTTGATGCAGATTAGCCTATGCTGCAATAATATAAAGACTGAATGCGCGTCTAATTTATCCATCTCCATCTGGTTTTCAGGGGTCACCTTGTTTTTTAATTGTAGAGATTATTTTTTTCATTGCAGCTAAAGAGTTTTAAAGTGTTGGTCCCATGAGCTGAAATATAAAATCCCAGAAATGTTCTATACACACAAAAAGCAAATTTTTCTCAAATGTTGTGCACACAGTTTTGTATATCCCTGTTAGTGAGCATTAATCCTTTACCAAGATAATCCCTCCACTTGACAAGTGTGGCATATCAAGAAGCTGATTAAACAGCATGATCATTACACAGGTGCACCTTGCGCTGGGGACAATAAAAGGCCACTATAAAATGTGCAGTTTTGTCACACAACAACACAATCTCACACTCAATTCGTGCAACTCTGAGCAAAAAGTATTTCAGCAGATTTCAAACGTTTATGTGTGGCTTAATTCATGCGAAAAGGCATTTTTGTGCGACTTAATTCGTAGGAAAATAAATTTTTCAGGGTCAAACTTCGGAATAATCTTTTGAAAGTTATTAGAGCAATGCATAGCGGGCAATGGTGTGCCACACTGGCTTTTTATTGTGTCACATATTTGTTTTCTTTGCTTGTTTTCTCTTAATACTTTGGGACACTGGTGCACTTGTAGTCAGAAAGGCCCTTTATTTGTGTAGGTGTCACGACTTCCGCCGAAGTCGGCCCCTCTCCTTGTTCAAGCGGTGTTCGTTGATCGACGTCACCGATCTTCTAGCCATCACTGATCCATTTTTCATTTTCCATTGGTTTTGTCTTGTCTTCCATCACACCTGGTTCCAATCCCATCAATTACATGTTGTGTATTTAACCCTCTCTTTCCCTTCATGTCCTTGTCGGTGATTGTTTGATTGTATGTTTGTGCAAGTTATGTGTTGGTGTGCGACGGGTTTTGTACCCACTTTGATTATTTTATATATTTTGGTTTTTGGAGTTTTGTTAAGTTTTATTAAACGACTCCGTTTATACCAAGTTCGTTCTCCTGCGCCTGACTTCCCTGCCACCAACACGCACCCATTACAGTAGGCCACTGTTGCCAACACAATTTTCTTCATAAAGTATTTCATATTTTGTGGAGACTACATTGAACAATTTTCTTTATAATGCTTTTAATACAAGGCTCCACTTTTTCATGTACATTACACCATTTCTTTCATAATGCATTTTATAAAAGGCTATGTCGCATTTTATGAGGGTTGCCAGATTGGAGAAAAAGACAGATTTTTATTTTGTGGTATCGATGAAGGTATTAAATTAGGGAATGGGGATACATGGGAAATTATAATAAACACACAAACACTTACTTTGTTTGTACTCATGTTATAGTCAACTCTTGACTTTTGTATGAATGATATATTTTTTATATATATTTGTAGTGACGCTGCTAGCATTGCGATGCTGTGCATTAGACTGCTGCGCAACTCGGGAGGTCCTGTATGAATTATTTTTAATACAATATTTGTATCTAGTTTAACTGGTTAAATGTTTGTAGTTTGCATGTTTCAGTTATGATTAACATGGTTAAATAGTCGGAAATCTCTGCTTGATTTAGCTTTTGCTATATTTGTCATTTTATACATATTCTGTTTTTCCACTGAAGAAATCAATTATTTATCAACACACTACTGTAAATAAGTGGACACTACTTGCTCTCCGTAAATTAATGGTGAGAATTAACTAGGCAAGTCAGCTAAGAACAAATTCTTATTTACAATGACAGCCTACCGGGGAACAGTGGGTTAACTACCTTGTTCAGGGGCAGGACGACAGATTTTTACCTTGTCAGCTCAGGGATTCGATCCAGAAACCTTTCAGTTACTGGCCCAACACTCTAACCACTAGGCTACCTGCCACCCCAATAATAATTTTGCAAGTTCTATCACCTTAAAAAGGGATTATTTACAACCTCTGGGGTATAACATGTTGGGCAAAGTGGTACAAGAGAGTCTGACATATAACCTCTAACTTGAGTTCAGTCTTCGCCACAGAGATCCAAGAGGGGCCTAGCTTCGTCCTTTATGATTAGTCTTGATTCTAGGCCATAGAAAATCCTACATCCATCTCATTAGATCAGAACAGGATGGATCAACATATTACTGGTTTGCATCCTAAAAAAAGTCTAGTTGTGTTTTGCTTCATAACACACTTACATTATCTGTCTACCCATATGATGTGGATCAACACCATGGTTGTAATAACACTTTAAACAGATCGTTTGTAAAGGTGTAGAATGTGTTTGTTTTGGGTAAGTTAACTATGTAAATGAGACAATCACAGAGGATTTTCTTCTGAATAACTGGTCAGGGCATACCACTTCCCATTTAGCTTCAGGCAACTTTAATGTAAGGCTTCATCACACCTGTAGTGACTACTTCTATCCGTTACGCCCATTGTTGCTTATCCATTGTTCACTAGATATATCAGTGTAATTACACCCAACACAATGTTGAAAACGAGAATGCTTCCCACCACTAGATCACATAACTAGACGTGAGCTAGACGTGATCCCAACATTTCCACCAATGTAGCGGAAGAACGTGAAAGCTGCAACAGGGACTCTAACCAGGGCTCATACGTGGCAAAGTGAGCTCTAACGGCTGTTGCCATGAAAGCCTAGTAGACCTCTGGGCAGAGGCAGTAGGCCTACAATGCTGGCATATGCCTTGTTACAACAGCCTAAGTATATAACATGATTGACATGACCATAATAATCATCATGAAATGGCCTTGGAAGTGCCATAAGTGTAAGTCAACATAATTCATTATTTTACATGAACCTGTTTAACTGCATTGATATGTCTTAATTGATCATAGTCCAGACTTGTTATAGTTGCAAATACCATGCAGTTTCACCAGGGGAATTTAAACAGTCTTCTGTTTCCACACATTTATTGATTAATTAATTTGCCATCATGAAAATGTATCCCCATTCCCCAGTCAAATTCCTTTATTGATACCACAAAAAACAGGCAAATACAGCTTTTTACTCCAATCTTGCAACCCTCATAAAATCCGACATAGAACCAGTATCCCAAAATATTACGCGAAAACAAGCATAGAAAACAGCATTGACATTAATAATAAAATAAAAAAACTTAAGGCTACTATTATATTAAGTATTTATATTATTATATTATGTTTTTCGGTGACAACCTGGTTGATTAACAGTATTGGGTTGTTAACACGTTTGTTTTTATATAAATAAATGCGGGACACAAAAAAAGACAATGTAGAACACCATTGCCCAAAATGCATTGACCAATAACTTTCGAAAGGGTTGTTCCGAAGTTTGCCCCTGAAAAACGCATTTTCCTACGAATTAAATCGCACAAACGTGTGTATTTGAACACTAATTATGCCACACAAAAATGCACAAAATCTGCTGAAATACTTTTTGTACATGTTCACTGGATAAAAAAAATAATATTATGTCCCCTCCACTTCTAAAGCCAAAGTGGCGCCCCTGGTTATGCATAATAAGCTTATAATTTATAGCCTCTGTCTCTTGCCCAATACGCAAGCACCTGTGCTCCGCTGGCATCTCCTTAAAAAACGCTCTTTAGCTCTTGGAGTCCCATACAGGAAAGCTAGACTAGAATAGCTTGTTGGACATTTTTGTTGTTGTTGCATTTGTTATACCAATAGACTTTTCGAAGAGGGACGCAAGCTCTTTTTGCTGAATGTTAAATACAGCAGCCAATAGAACTCATGGGTAGTTTGAAAGAAGAGTGAATGTGCGATCGTGGTAGGCTATAGCAGTTATTTATTCAGACCCAAAACCATTCAATCTTCGTGAAGAGAAGTGAAAGCCTTGTTCATATAATTCTAGTCCTATATTATTTAAGGATGTCATTAGAATGATTAAGATAAGGACAATAAAGCTTATTTTATTTAACTGTTGAACGCGAGGAAGAATGAAGCAACAATACAGAGAGAAACGGCGGTAGGCTAATAACATTAGGGGAAGTATTATGAAAGGTATATATGTGTCAGCCTACAATATACAGTGGGGAGAACAAGTATTTGATACACTGCCGATTTTGCAGGTTTTCCTACTTACAAAGCATGTAGAGGTCTGTAATTTCTATCATGGGTACACTTCAACTATGAGAGACGGAATCTAAAACAAAAATCCAGAAAATCACATTGTATGATTTTTAAGTAATTAATTTGCATTTTATTGCATGACATAAGTATTTGATACATCAGAAAAGCAGATCTTAATATTTGGTACAGAAACCTTTGTTTGCAATTACAGAGATCATACGTTTCCTGTAGTTCTTGACCAGGTTTGCACACACTGCAGCAGGGATTTTGGCCCACTCCTCCATACAGATCTTCTCCAGATCCTTCAGGTTTCGGGGCTGTCGCGGGGCTATACGGACTTTCAGCTCCCTCCAAAGATTTTCTATTGGGTTCAGGTCTGGAGACTGGCTAGGCCACTCCAGGACCTTGAGATGCTTCTTACGGCGCCACTCCTTAGTTGCCCTGGCTGTGTGTTTCGGGTCGTTGTCATGCTGGAAGACCCAGCCACGACCCATCTTCAATGCTCTTACTGAGGGAAGGAGGTTGTTGGCCAAGATCTCGCGATACATGGCCCCATCCATCCTCCCCTCAATACGGTGCAGTCATCCTGTACCCTTTGCAGAAAAGCATCCCCAAAGAATGATGTTTCCACCTCCATGCTTCACGGTTGGGATGGTGTTCTTGGGGCTGTACTCATCCTTCTTCTTCCTCCAAACACGGCGAGTGGAGTTTAGACCAAAAAGCTCTATTTTTGTCTCATCAGACCACATGACCTGCTCCCATTCCTCCTCTGGATCATCCAGATGGTCATTGGCAAACTTCAGACGGGCCTGGACATGCGCTGGCTTGAGCAGGTGGACCTTGCGTGCGCTGCAGGATTTTAATCCATGACGGTGTAGTGTGTTACTAATGGTTTTCTTTGAGACTGTGGTCCCAGCTCTCTTCAGGTCATTGACCAGGTCCTGCCGTGTAGTTCTGGGCTGATAACTCACCTTCCTCATGATCATTGATGCCCCACGAGGTGAGATCTTGCATGGAGCCCCAGACCGAGGGTGATTGACCGTCATCTTGAACTTCTTCCATTTTCTAATAATTGCGCCAACAGTTGTTGCCTTCTCACCAAGCTGCTTGCCTATTGTCCTGTAGCCCATCCCAGCCTGTTGCATGTCTACAATTTTATCCCTGATGTCCTTATACAGCTCTCTGGTCTTGGCCATTGTGGAGAGGTTGGAGTCTGTTTGATTGAGTGTGTGGACAGGTGTTTTTTATACAGGTAACGAGTTCAAACAGGTGCAGTTAATACAGGTAATGAGTGGAGAACAGGAGGGCTTCTTAAAGAAAAACGAACAGGTCTGTGAGAGCCGGAATTCTTACTGGTTGGTAGGTGATCAAATACTTATGTCATGCAATAAAATGCAAATTAATTACTTAAAAATCATACAATGTGATTTTCTGGATTTTTGTTTTAGATTCCGTCTCTCACAGTTGAAGTGTACCTATGATAAAAATGACAGACCTCTACATGCTTTGTAAGTAGGAAAACCTGCAAAATCGGCAGTGTATCAAATACTTGTTCTCCCCACTGTATATACAAATAGGCCCTATTATATTTCAAAATTAAAGTTGACTTCACTAGCCTATACTTGTAACTTTGTATGCCGCATGTGCTGCAGCAGAATCGCATGTTCTCTTCTGCTTAATCATGGTTTAAACAATGTGCGTAATTCCAGTCCGTATAATACAGTATAATACAATACAGTACAGTAATACACTCAAAAAGATAAGCCTACTGGAGCTAGTTTCATTTATTTAACCAAGAGAGCACATACAGTTGAAGTCGGAAGGTTACATACACTTAGGTTGTAGTCATTAAAACTCGTTTTTCAACCACTCCACAAATGTCTTGTTAACAAACTATAGTTTTGACAAGTCAGTTAGGACATCTACTTTGTGCATGACACAAGTCATTTTTCCAACAATTGTTTACAGACAGATTATTTAACTTATAATTCACTGTATCACAATTTCAGTGGGTCAGAAGTTTACATACACTAAGTTGACTGTGCCTTTAAACAGCTTGGAAAATGTCAGAAAATGATGTCATGGCTTTAGAAGCTTCTGATAGGCTAATCAACATAATTTGAGTCAATTGGAGGTGTACCTGTGGATTTATTTCAAGGCCTACCTTCAAACACAGTGCCTCTTTGCTTGACATCATGGGAAAATCAAAAGAAATCAGCCAAGACCAAAGAAAAAACATTGTAGACCTCTACAAGTCTGGTTCATTCTTGGGAGCAATTTCCAAACGCCTGAAGGTACCACGTTCATCTGTACAAACAATAGTACGCAAGTATAAACACCATGGGACCACGCAGCCGTCATACCGCTCAGGAAGGAGACACGTTCTGTCTCCTAGAGATGAACATACTTTGGTGCGAAAAGTGAAATCAATCCCAGAACAACAGCAAAGGACCTTGTGAAGATGCTGGAGGAAACAGGTACAAAAGTATCTATATCCACAGTAAAACGAGTCCTATATCGACATAACCTGAAAGGCCGCTCAGCAAGGAAGAAGCCACTGCTCCAAAACCGGCATAAAAAAGCCAGACTACGGTTTGCAACTGCACATGGGGACAAAGATAGTACTTTTGGAGAAATGTCCTCTGGTCTGATGAAACAAAAATAGAACTGTTTGGCCATAGTGAGCATTGTTATGTTTGGAGGAAAAAGGGGGTGGCTTGCAAGCTGAAGAACACCATCCCAACCGTGAAGCACGGGGGTGGCAGCATCATGTTGTGGGGGTGCTTTGCTGCAGGAGGGACTGGTGCACTTCACAAAATAGATGGCATCATGAGGAAGAAAGATGATGTAGATATATTGAAGCAACATCTCCAGACATCAGTCAGGAAGTTAAAGCTTGGTCGCAAATGGGTCTTCCAAATGAACAATGACACCAAGCATACTTCCAAAGTTGTGGGAAAATGACTTAAGGACAACAAAGTCAAGGTATTGGAGTGGCCATCACAAAGCCCTGACCTCAATCCAATAGAAAATTTGTGGGCAGAACTGATAAAGCTTGTGCGAGCAAGTAGGCCTACAAACCTGACTCAGTTACACCAGCTCTGTCAGGAGGAATGGGCCAAAATTCACCCAACTTATTGTGGGAAGCTTGTGGAAGGATACCTGAAGTGTTTGACCCAAGTTAAACAATTTAAAGGCAATGTTACCAAATACTACTTGAGTGTATGTAAACTTCTGACCCACTGGGAATGTGATGAACGAAATAAAAGCTGAAATAAATCATTCTCTCTACTATTATTCTGACATTTCAAATTCTTAAAATAAAGTGGTGATCCTAACTGACCTAAGACAGAGAATTTTTACTAGGATTAAATGTCAGGAATTGTGAAAAACTGAGTTTAATGTATTTGGCTAAGGTATACAGTATGTAAACTTCCTACTTCAACTGTAGCTAGCTGCGTCTATGTATGCCACATGTGCTGCAGCAGAATCGCATGTTCTCTTCTGCTCTTGTGTTTTTCTGTAGTGTATAATGTGCCTATATCATACATGTACTGGATAACAGCACAATCAATGTTGTTAATGTAGGGTATTTGATATATGTCTCATCAGGCTCAGGTAGCATCAGGTTTTAATTTTCATGCTGATCAAGGCTCTAGTCAAATCCAGACATTTATATGCTTTATAATGCTTTTGAATGACACTACCAGTTTGTTCTCGGAATGGAACAATTTTAAAATACCTGGAAAATATTCAACCCTAATACTTAGTGTCTGTGAATGTTGTGTTTATGCCATATAGCATCAGCTGTAGATGAGGTCATTCATGTTTAGGATAAGTTAGAGGCATTTGGCATAATTTACTGTCCAATCTATCCACTTCCAACACAGCGCACCATTATCACAGACTGTTACACTTGAATGTTTTTGTGTGACTTTCCATTACTTTTTTTTGGAAAGATAATTCCTTATTTTTTTGTATGGCAGATGGATCGTTCAGATTGAACTATAATTGCTTTATCAATCATCAATGGCTGCACGCACATGTGAACAGGGATAGAAAGTGAGATGGGCATAGGGGCTTCATCAATATGTTCCACTGGGACCTGATATCTCACTGGGGAAATATGAAGCAAGACGCATCACCAACTTAACATTCATCCATAGCATGGGTGCTAAAGATGGATTTCATCAAACTTCCCTGAGGAGGGAAGGACATGTTCAATTCAATTTAAATTGTGTTGAGTTTGACATGTTTTAGACGTCTCACAATTTTGTCACATTGTCAGAGTGACAGAGAGACAAAAACCCCAGAGAGAGGCAACCCCCTTTCAAAAGCAATCACCAGTAGTACCAGAACAAGAAACAACTACCATAACTTGATCTAGGGAGGGACTAAGCAATGTTGAGAAAAACAGTTTGCTTTTGGATTGATATGTTAAAAATGGAACCAAAATGAATGTGTACTATAATTCCCATTTGAGAATGGAGGTGGTGTTGCACAATCTATCGTTATGATTGAATGTGTATATTTCAGTCAATTTGCTCTGTGCCTTACAGTTGAGTGGAGTTCAATTTTATACAAAGAAGAAACATAATGACTTTAGAGAGCAAAATCTCAGTGGACCCTTAATACAAGAGCTTACAACAGATCAACATTTCCTTGGGTGCAAGTCATTCTTTGTCCCTGTGGATTAACTAGCTAGTCAGACACTCAGGAATGTTTTCCTCTCAAAGATGCATTCTGAAATGGCCAAGTACCAATTGAGAATATCTCACTATTGGGTTGTTGGTCAATCTGTAGAATGCTATTGAAGCAGACCTATTGAGTTAATTGAGGTATACTTATACTACCGTTCAAAAGTTTGGGGTCACTTGGAAATGTCCTTGTTTTTGAAAGAAAAGCAAATGTTTTGTCCATTAAAATAACATCAAATAGATCAGAAATATAGTGTAGACATTGTTAATGTTGTAAATGACTATTGTAGCTGGAAACGGCAGATTTTTGATAGAATATCTACATAGGCGTACCGAGGCCCATTATCACCAACTATCACTCCTGTGTTCCAATGGCACATTGTGTTAGCTTATCCAAGTTTAAAAAGCTAATTGATCATTAGAAAACCCTTTTGCAATTATGTTAGCACAGCTGAAAACTGTTGTGCTGATTAGTTGAGTGTCTGGAGCATCAGCATTTGTGGGTTCGATTACAGGCTCAAAATGGCCAGAAACCAAGAACTTTCTTCTGAAACTGGTCAGTCTATTCTTGTTCTGAGAAATGAAGGCTATTCCATGCGAGAAATTGCCAAGAAACTGAAGATCTCGTACAACACTGTGTACTACTCCGTTCACAGAACAGCGCAAACTGGCTCTAACCAGGATAGAAAGAGGAGTGGGAGGCCCCGGTGCACAACTCAGCAAGAGGACAAGTACATTAGAGTGTCTAGTTTGAGAAACAGTCCTCAACTGGCAGCTTCATTAAATAGTACCCGAAAACATCAGTCTCAATGTCAACAGTGACGAGGCGACTCCAGGATGCTGGCCTTCTAGGCAGAGTTGCAAAGAAAAAGCCATATCTCAGACTGGCAATAAAAATAAAAGATTAAGATAAGCAAAAGAACACAGACACTGGACAGAGGAACTCTGCCTAGAAGGCCAGAATCCCGAAGTCGCCTCTTCACTGTTGACGTGAAGAGGCAATGAAGGCAACATGTTATCAAGGTGAACACGTAACCAGCCAAAACCAGCCATCTCGTTTCACAGAATCTCAGTGAGCTTCATTGCATTGTAATAATTTAGCAATTTGCAGATTAGTAAATAATATTTTCATAGATTCTGTATGTTGTTTGTTGGCCTTGTTTATTTGTTATAAGTATGTGTGTAAACCATTTCCAATTCAGTGTATGAGACTGCTGATAAAGAAATAAAACATGTCTCCTCTCCACTGTGAAGGGCTGACAAGCTCAGCAGGGGTAGTTACCATGAGGATGATAAATATTTCACAAAGCCCCAGTCAACTGTGTGAAGTTAGCTGCGTTTGGAAGACAAAATAGAGAGTAGAGTAAAGAAACAGGTCAATAATAGTCATTTGAAACATGGTTTTCTTGTTGAGGCTCTCTATTGAGGCTCTAAAACTGATGTCTATTAACAGCCTGCACTGATGCAAGTGCAGAAACATATTTATCACTCATCCAAATTTATATTTCTACAAAAATCATATCAAGAACACTGAGTGAGAGAGAGCAAGTGAGAGAGAGGAAGAGAGAGAGAGAGAGAAAGAGAGAGAGAGAGAGAGAGAGGAAGAGTGAGAGAGAGGAAGAGAGAGAGAAAGAGAGAGAGAGCGAGTGAGAGAGAGAGGAAGAGAGAGAGAGGGTGAGAGAGAGGAAGAGAGAGAGAGAGAGGGAGAGAGAGAGAGAGAGAGGAAGAGAGAGAGAGCGAGTGAGAGAGAGAGGAAGAGAGAGAGAGGGTGAGAGAGAGGAAGAGAGAGAGAGAGAGGGAGAGAGAGAGAGAGAGAGGAAGAGTATCAGAACTGTTTAGTGAGCGCTCCAGCTGAAGTGTTGAGACACTAAAGAAATGTGCAGAAGAAAACAACGGTAAAATCAAACAGAATACTTTCTATTTGACCTCATTCAAATCACCCTGTAGTGCTTTCATCTACTGGGAAAGGTGCCAGACTATACAAAGGAAGTATTGTTTTTGGGAGTTAGAATTTTCATTTTGACAGCTCATTGAGACAATATTAAACTAATTCCCTCCATTTATTTGCACACACAGTGCATCCCCTGATACCAAACAGAATCTACCATGTTTCCAAGTTATGATGAAACTGCCAGACTCAAATACTCTGATCAATATTTGAGATAAAAACATCTCAATATTATTTTCCTCAGATAATGATGGCACATCTAAATAATCTGAAAGTATGTCAATAGACGGGGGAAACATTGCTTCCTAACTGAATTAAGCTAGTGATTTCCCCATCTATACTGAACAAAAATATAAACACAACATGTAAAGTGTTGGTCCCATGTTTCATGAGCTGAAATAAAAGATCCCAGAAATGTTCCACAAAAAGCTTATTTCTCTCAAATTTGTGCACAAATGTGTTTACATATCAATAAGCTGATTAAACAGCATGACCATTACACAGGTGCAACTGTAAAAAACGAAAGGCCACTCTAATATGTGCAGTTTTGTCACACAATACAATTCCACAGATGTCTCAATTTTGAGGGAGCGTACAATTGGCATGCTGACTGCAGGAATGTCCACCAGAGCTGTTGCCAGAGAACTGAATTTCCATTTCTCTACCATACGTCGCCTCCAACATCGTTTTAGAAAATTTGACAATATGTCCAACCGGCCTCACAAACGCAGACCACATGTAACCACGCCAGCCCAGGACCACCACATATGGCTTCTTCATCTGTGGGATCATCTGAGACCAGCCACCCGGACAGCTGATGAAACTGTATTCTGTCTGCAATAAAGCCCTTTTGTAAGGAAAAACTCATTCTGATTGGCCAGGCCTGGCACCCCAGTAGATGTGCCTGGCTCCCAAGTGGGTGGCCCTGTGCCCTCCCAGGCCCAACCATGGCTGCACCCCTGGCCAGTCATGTGAAGTCCATAGACTGGGGCCTAATTTATTTATTTCAATTGACTGATATCCTTATATGATATGTAACTCATTAAAATCATTGAAATTGTTGCATGTTGCGTTTATATTTTTGTTCAGTATAAGTATGTTTCCTTTGTTCATATTGTAGAAACAGTACAGCGTGCATATGACCAATGTTTTAGAGATGCCAATTTATGCTTAACCGGTCTATGCCTAATCACAGCCTGCACTGAGTAAGGCATTATGCATGATGTTATAATAATAGGTCTAGAAAGGTATTTGAAAACATTACATTCTCAGATCCCAATTCAAATAAAATAAAATAAAATTGTATTAGTCACATGCGCCGAATACAACAGGTGTAGGTAGACCTTACAGTGAAAAGCTTACTTACGAGCCCCGAACCAACAATGCAGTTAAAAAAAATACGGATAAGAATAAGAAATAAAAGTAACAAGTAATTAAGAGCAGCTGTAGAACAACAATAGCGAGACTATATAGAGGGGGGTACCGGTACAGAGTCAATGTGCGTGGGCGCCGGTTAGTTAAGGTAATATGTACATGTAGGTAGAGTTATTAAAGTGACTATGCATAGATGATAACAACAGAGATTGGCAGCGGTGTACAAGAGAGGGGGAGGGAAAGCAAATAGTCTGGGTAGCCATTTGATTAGATGTTCAGGAGTCTTATGACTTGGGGGTAGAAGCTGTTTAGAAGCCTCTTGGACCTAGAATTGGCACTCCGGTACCGCTGCTGTGCGGTAGCAGAGAGAACAGTCTATGACTAGGGTGGCTAGAGTCTTTGACAATTTGTAGGGCCTTCCTCTGACACCGCCTGGTATAGAGGTCCTGGATGTCAGGAAGCTTGGCCCCAGTGATGTACTGGGCTGTTCGCACTACCCTCTGTAGTGCCTTGCGGTCGGAGGCCGAGCAGTTGTCATACCAGGCAGTGATGCAACCCGTCAGGATGCTATCGATGGTGCAGCTGTAGAACCTTTTGAGGATCTGAGGACCCATGCCAAATCTTTTCAGTCTCCTGAGGAGGAATAGGTTTTGTCACTCCCTCTTCACAACTGTCTTGGTGTGCTTGGACCATGATAGTTTGTTGGTGATGTGGACACGAATGAATTTTAAGCTCTCAACCTGCTCCACTGCAACCCCGTCAATGAGAATGGGGGCGTGCTCGGTCCTATTTTGACTGTAGTCCAAAATCATCACCTCCTTCTTGATCACGTTGAGGGAGAGGTTGTTGTCCTGGCACCACACAGCCAGGTCTCTGACCTCCTCCTATTAGGCTGTCTCATTGTTGTCGGTGATCAGGCCTATCACTGTTGCATCATCGGCAAATGTAATGATGGTGTTGGAGTCGTGCCTGGCCATGCAGTCATGAGTGAACAGGGAGTACAGGAGGGGACTGAGCACGCACCCCTGAGGGGCACGTGTGTTGAGGATCAGTGTCGAGGATGTGTTGTTACCTACCCTTACCACCTGGGGGCGGCCCGTCAGGAAGTCCAGGATCCAGTTGCAGAGGGAGGTGTTTAGTACCAGGGTCCTGAGCTTATTGATGAGCTTTGAGGGCACTATGGTGTTGAACGCTGAGCTGTAGTCAATGAATAGCATTCTCACATAGGTGTTCCTTTTGTCCAGGTGGGAAAGGGCAGTGTGGAGTGCAATAGAGATTGCATAATCTGTGGATCTCTTGGGGCGGTATGCAAATTGGAGTAGGTCTAGGGTTTCTGGGATAATGGTGTTGATGTGAGCCATGACCAGCCTTTCAAAGCACTTCATGGCTACAGACGTGAGTGCTACATTTTGGTAGTCATTTAGGCAGATTACCTTAGTGTTCTTGGGCACAGGCACTATGGTGGTCTGCTTAAAACATGTTGTTATTACAGACTCGGACAGGGAGAGGTTGAAAATGTCAGTGAAGACACTTGCCAGCGTATGCTCGCAGTACACGTCCTGGTAATCAGCGCATTCTTTCAGTCAGCGCATGCTCGCATTACACGTCCTGGTAATCAGCGCATTCTTTCAGTCAGTGCATGCTCGCAGTACACGTCCTGGTAATCTGTCTGGCCCTGCGGCCTTGTGAATGTTGACCTGTTTAAGGTCTTACTCTCATCGGCTGCGGAGAGCGTGATCACACAATCTCCCGGAACAGCTGGTGCTCCCATGCATGTTTCAGTGCTATTTGCCTCGAAGCGAGCATAGAAGTAGTTTAGCTCGTCTGGTAGGATTGTGCCACTGGGCAGCTCACGACTGTGATTCCCTTTGTAGTCTGTAATGGTTTGCAAGCCCTGCCACATTTTTATTTTATTTTATTTCACCTTTATTTAACCAGGTAGGCTAGTTCTCATTTGCAACTGCAACCTGGCCAAGATAAAGCAAAGCAGTTCGACACATACAACAACACAGAGTTACACATGGAATATACAAACATACAGTTAAAAGTACAGTAGAAACAATAACACAAAAAGTCTATATACAGTGAGTTCAAATGAGGTAAAATAAGGGAGTTAAGGCAATAAATAGGCCATGGTGGCGAAGTAATTACAATATAGCAATTAAACACTGAAGTGATAGATGTGCAGAAGATGAATGTGCAAGTAGAGATACTGGGGTGCAAAGGAGCAAGATCAATAAATAAATACAGTATGGGGATGAGGTAGTTTGATGGGCTGTTTACAGATTGGCTATGTACAGGTGCAGGGATCTGTGAGCTGCTCTGACAGCTGGTGCTTAAAGCTAGTGAGGGAGATATAAGTCTCCATCTTCAGTGATTTTTGCAGTTCGTTCCAACCATTGGCAGCAGAGAACTGGAAGGAAAGGCGCCAAAGTATGAACTGGCTTTGGGGGTGACCAGTGAGAAATACCTGCTGGAGCGCGTGCTACGAGTGGGTGCTGCTATGGTGACCAGTGAGCTGAGATAAGGCGGGGCTTTATCTAGCAGACACTTGTAGATGACCTGGAGCCAGTGGGTTTGGCGACGAGAGTGAAGCGAGGGCCAGCCAACGAGAGCTTACAGGTCGCAGTGGTGGGTAGTATATGGGGCTTTGGTGACAAAACGGATGGCACTGTGATAGACTGCATCCAATTTGTTGAGTAGAGTGTTGGAGGCTATTTTGTAAATGACATCGCCGAAGGCGAGGATCGGTATAATGGTCAGTTTTACGAGGGTATGTTTGGCAGCATGAGTGAAGGATGCTTTGTTGTGAAATAGGAAGCCGATTCTAGATTTCATTTTGGATTGGAGATGCTTAATGTGAGTCTGGAAGGAGAGTTTACAGTCTAACCAGACACCTAGGTATTTGTAGTTATCCACATATTCTAAGTCAGAGCCGTCCAGAGTAGTGATGCTGGATGGGCGGGCAGCGATCGGTTGAAGAGCATGCATTTAGTTTTGCTTGCATTTAAGAGCAGTTGGAGGCCACGGAAGGAGAGTTGTATGGCATTGAAGCTCGTCTGGAGGTTAGTTAACACAGTGTCCAAAGAAGGGCCAGAAGTATACAGAATGGTGTCATCTGCGTAGAGGTGGATCAGAGAATCACCAGCGGCAAGAGCAACATCATTGATGTATACAGAGAAGAGAGTCGGCCCGAAAATTGAACCCTGTGGCACCCCATAGAAACTTCCAGAGGTCCGGATTTGACACACTGAACTCTATCAGAGAAGTAGTTGGTGAACCAGGCGTGGCAATCATTTGAGAAAACAAGGCTGTTGAGTCTGCCAATAAGAATGTGGTGAATAACAGAGTCGAAAGCCTTGGCCAGGTCGATGAATGCGGCTGCACAGTAATGTCTCTTATCGATGGAGGTTATGATATCATTTAGGACCTTGAGCGTGGCTGAGGTGCACCCATGACCAGCTCGGAAACCTGATTTCATAGCGGAGAAGGTACAGTGAAATTCGAAATGGTCGGTAATCTGTTTGTTAACTTGGCTTTCGAAGCTCTTAGAGAGGCAGGGTAGGATAGATATACTGTAGGTCTGTAGCAGTCTGTAGCAGTCTCCCCCTTTGAAGAGGGGGAGACACTCTAGACACATGACCGCTGTAGCTTTCCAATCTTTGGCAATCTCAGATGATTCGAAAGAGAGGTTGAACATGCTAGTAATAGGGGCTGCAACAATTTCGGCAGATCATTTTAGAGAGGGTCCAGGTTGTCTAGCCCGGCTGATTTGTAGGCGTACAGATTCTGGTTCTAAATTTTTTTAAAGGGGCATGCTTATTTAAGATGGTGAGGAAGGCACTTTTAAAGAATGACCAGGCATCCTCTACTGACGGGATGAGGTCAATATCCTTCCAGGATACCCGGGCCAGGTCAATTAGAAAGGCCTGCTCGCTGTAGTGTTTTAGGGAGCGTTTGACAGTGATGAGGGTTGGTCGTTTGACCGCGGACCCATTACGGATGCAGGCAATGAGGCAGTGATCACTGAGATCTTGGTTGAAAACAGTAGAGGTATATTTGGAGGGCAAGTTGGTTAGGATGATATCTATGAGGGTGCCTGTGTTTACAGATTTGGGGTTGTACCTGGTGGGTTCATTGATAGTTTGTGTGAAATTGAGGGCATCAAGCTTAGATTGTAGGATGGCCGGGGCGTTAAGCATGTCCCAGTTTAGGTCACCTAATAGCACGAGCTCTGAAGATAGATGGGGGGCGATGGCCTATAGCAAGCGGCAACGGTGAGAGACTTGTTTCTGGAAAGGTGGATTTTTAAAAGTAGAAGCTCGAATTGTTTGGGCACAGACCTGGATAGTAAGACAGAACTCTGCAGGCTATCTCTGCAGTAGATTGCAGCTCCGTCCCATTTGGCAGTTCTATCTTGTCGGAAAATGTTATAGTTAGGGATGGAAATTTCAGGGTTTTTGGTAGTCTTCCTGAGCCAGGATTCAGACACGGCTAGGACATCCGGGTTGGCAGAGTGTGCTAGGGCAGTGAATAAAACAAACTTAGGGAGGAGGCTTCTAATGTTAACTTCTCTAGGATAGGTGGGACGGTAGAGTCCAACTTGGCCAAAATCCAGAAAAAATGTAGCGCTCCAAATTCAAATATATTACTATAAAAATCAATCTTTCATGAAATCACACATGAAAGACACCAAATTAAAGCTACACATGTTGTGAATCCAGCCAAGATGTCTGATTTCAAAAAGGATTTACGGGGAAAGCACACCAAACAATTATGTTAGCTCAGTACATAGCCACAGAAAAACACAGCCATTTTCCCAGCAAAAACCAGAAATAGAGATAAAATTAATCACTAACCTTTGAACATCTTCATCAGATGACACTCATATGACATCATGTTACACA
This sequence comes from Salvelinus alpinus, assembly GCF_045679555.1. Lineage (NCBI taxonomy): Eukaryota > Metazoa > Chordata > Actinopteri > Salmoniformes > Salmonidae > Salvelinus > Salvelinus alpinus. The sequence continues at coordinate 23,612,673 of NC_092106.1, forward strand.
ATACATTTATGTTTTGTTCGATAATGTGCATATTTATATCCACAAATCTCGGTTTACATTGGCGCCATGTTCAGAAATGCCTCCAAAATATCCGGAGTAATTACAGAGAGCCACGTCAAATAACAGAAATACTCACCATAAACTTTGATGAAAGATTCATGTTTTACATATAATTAAAGATACACTTGTTCCTAAAGCAACCGCTGTGTCAGATTTAAAAAAAAACTTTACGTAAAAAGCACACCATGCAATAATCTGAGACGGCGCTCAGATGTAACAACATTTCTCCTCCATGTTGGAGTTAACAGAAATACGAAATTACACCATAAATATTCCATAACTTCCATTACCTTTGATCAGAATGCAGTGCCAGGAATCCTAGTTCCACAATAAATCGTTGTTTTGTTCGATAATGTCCATTACTTATGTCCAATTAGCTAATTTTTCTAGCATGTGTAGTACACGTGTCCAAACGCTCGCGCAGATGCAGGCAAACGTCGGACGAAAACGTGAAAAAGTTATATTCCAGGTCGAATAAACTGGTCAAACTTAGTAGAGAATCAATCTTCAGGATGTTGTTATCATTTATATCCAGTAAGGTTCCAACCGGAGAATTCTTTTCAGTCTCTTTAAGTAATGGAATGCATGACGATATAATGAGGAAAGCGCATGACCAAGAACTGGCAATCTGCCAGACCACTGACTCATTCCCCTCCCATCCGGTCCCACAACACAGCATAAGCTTCATTCCACGTTCTACTGACTGTTGACATCTAGTGGAAGGCGTATGAAGTGCAAACAGATCCAGATATTACAGGGAATTGAATAGGCGATGACTTTAACAACAACCACTCTCAGAATTTTCACTTCCTGTTTGGATTTTTTCTCAGGTTTTTGCCTGCCATATGAGTTCTGTTATACTCACAGACATCATTCAAACAGTGTTAAAAACTTCAGAGTGTTTTATATCCAATAGTAATAATAATATGCATATATTAGCATGTGGGACAGAGTAGGAGGCAGTTCACTGTGGGCACGAAATTCATCCAAAAGTGAAAATGCTGCCCACTATACCAAAGAAGTTAACATACATGAAACCAAGGCTTTTACGGTTACAGAAGTCAACAAATGAGAGCGCCTGGGGAATAGGAGTGGAGCTAGGCACTGCAGGGCCTGGGTTAACTTCTTGCAACTATAGGGGGTGCTGTTCTGCATTAGCATATTTGTGTCTCCAAATTAAACTGCCTCGTGCTAAATTCTTGATCGTACAATATGCATATTATTGTTATTATTGGATAGAAAACACCTTCTAGTTTCTATAGAAGTTGGAATTTTGTCTCTGAGTGGTACAGAACAATTTCTACAGCACTTTTCATGACAGGGTTCAGATTTCAGAAATTTTTACCTCTGATCTGGAGTCTGTTTATAAGGCGACAGTGAATGCTATGAAGAAACCGACACTGCCTACGTCTTCCTCTGGGTGTCTGTACGTCATCACGTTTTCAATGAAATCGATGGGACGTTCACAGCCATTATAAAAGACCAAAATGTACAGAGACCCCCCTTTCTCAACGTGCGCCTGAAGCGTGAAGGACATCGGACCTGCCTCGTTCCAAATCGTTTTCTAACCAGCAATATTTCTCCGGTCATGTTTTCAGTCGTTATAGTTGTTAAAAACATCATAATGTAGTTAATTTGAACCGTTTTATAGCAATTTATATCCGTTTAGTGCGATTTTGAGGAATTTCTTTGTCGTGCCCTTTTTAGCTTTGGAAACGTTTCGGGGTGTCGGTCGTTGGTGGTGGACATTTCGAAGGACAGAGGACATCTATCGACCAAAAGACGTTTATAACATAGAAAGGATACATTGCCCAAGAATATGATGGAAGAACAGCTCAAAGTAAGCAATATTTAATATGATAAACCGTGTTTCTGTCGAAATATTTTAAACGCATATTTCGCCATTTTGTTTGGTATAGCTTCACCTGGCGAACCCTGTATTGAAAAGTAAGGATAATTTTAAAAATGTAAATCAGCGGTTGCATTAAGAACTAATTTGTCTTTCGATTCCTGTCTACCCTGTATTTTTTAGTCAAGTATATGATTAGCTTTCAATTAAACTAGATCACTCTGATAGATGACGTCAGACATATTGAGGCTTGATTTCCTAGTATTTTTATTGTGTAACCACGGTTTTGTATGGCTAAATATGCACCTTTTCGAACAAACTGTATATGTATGTTGTAAAATGATGTTACAGGAGTGTCATCGGAAGAATTCTGAGAAGGTTAGTGAAAAAATTAATATCTTTTGGCGGTGATTACGTTATAGCGCTCTTTGGCTGGAATCGATGCTCTGGTAACGTTTGCACATGTAGTATGCTAACTTATCGATTTATTGTGTTTTCGCTGAAAAACGCTTAGAAAATCTGAAATATGGTCTGAAATCACAAGAACTGGGTCTTTCCATTGCTATGCTTTGTCTATTTTTATGAAATGTTTTATGATGAGTAAATTGGTCATACACGTTGCTCTATCTAGTAATTCTAGTGGATTTGTGATGGTCGGTGCAATTGTAAACTGTGATTTCTACCTGAAATATGCACTTTTTTCTAACAAAAACTATCCTATACCATGAATATGTTATCAGACTGTCATCTGATGGGTTTTTTTATAGGTTATTGGCTATCAATATCTTAGTTGAGCCGAATTGGTGATAGCACCTGAAGGAGTAAGAAACTGATGGAGTTAGAATAGTGGTGTATTTTGCTAACGTGTTTAGCTAATAGATTTACATATTTTGTCTTCCCTGTAAAACATTTTAAAAATCTGAAATGGTGGCTTTATTCACAAGATCTGTATCTTTCATCTGGTGTCTTGGACTTGTGATTTAATGATATTTAGATGCTACTATCTACTTGTGAAGCTATGCTAGCTATGCTAATCAGTGTGTGGGGGGTGGGGGGTGCTCCCGGATCCGGGGTTAGTAGCCGTGAAAGGTTAACCTCCACATCACCAGAGGAACAGAGGAGGAGTAGGATAAGGCTACGGCTAAAGGCTAAAAGAACTGGTTGCCTAGTACGTTCAGACAGAGAGTTAACTTAAAGGAACAGATTTCTGGGCACGGTAGAATAGATTCAAGGTATAATGTACAGACACAGGTATGGTAGGATATGAATACAATCAGGGTAAACTTGTGCATAGAGTGACACTGAAAGAGATTTCGTTTCTAGGAATATCATTTTCTCTCTGGGTATCAGCTTTCGGCTGATATACATGATGGGGTTCTCCTCCCCATTGTGTATCTGGGACAGAACGGCCCCTAGTCCCGTGTCACATGCATTTCTCTGGACCAACATCGGCACCTGGAAATCGGGCGTTACAAGAATCGGATGGGAGCACAGCGCTTCCTTCAGGCGGCTGAACGCCGCTTCTGTCTCGTCTGTCCATGTCACTGTTTTTGGGAGGTGGGCCCTGGTTAGATCGGTGAGGGGGGAAGCTATAGCCGCAAAGTTGGGGATAAACCGACTATAGTATCCTGCCAGTCCCAGGAAGGACTTGACCTGTACCTTGGTGCGTGAAACAGGCCAGTCACGTATCGCGTGAACCTTCCTCTCCTGGGTCTTGACATTACCCGTCCGATCAAATACCCCAGGTACTCCACCTCCTCGAACGCTCGTTTGCATTTCTTGGGGTTCGCGGTCAACCCGGCTTGTCTGAGCGCGTCCAGCACCTCCTGGAGGCGCGTCAGGTGCTCTTCCCAACCTTGGCTGTGGATGATGATATTATCTAAATATGCTGCTGCGTACTGCTGGTGTGGTCAAAGTACTTTGTTCATCAGTCGCTGGAATGTGTGCGGGGCTCCGTGGAGACCGAACGGGAGCACCCGGGACTGAAACAATTAGTCTGTTGTCGAAAACGCCATCTTCTCCCGGGAGGAGGCTGCCAACGGTATCTGCCAATATCCTTTGGTCAGGTCAAGGGTGCTGATGTACCGGGCCTTTCCCAATCGGTCGATGAGCTCGTCCACCCTCGGCATGGGGTAGGCGTCGAACAAGCTTATGTTGTTCACACCCCGGAAATCATTACAGAAGCGCAGGCTACCGTCCAGTTTGGGCACCAACACAATGGGGCTGCACCATGCACTGTGAGACTCTTCAACAACCCCCATCCTCAGCATAGCCTCCACTTCCTGTTTCACGGCCTCCGGAATCCGATATGGCCTCTTTCTAACCATTTTCCCGGCCCGGGTACAGATGTGGTATTCAATGAGGGTCGTGCGGCCCGGCTTCTCGGAGAACACCGCCGTGTTCCGATCGACTAGCTCCCTGAGCTCTTGCTTCTGGGCCAGGTCGAGGTCCTCATTGCTCGGGACCACCACTGGTACCGTTGGCGTCCTGGGTCCCGACCATAACATGGCCAAGGATGTCCTCTCGTGCCATTTCTTCAACAGGTTTACGTGGTAAATCTGTTGTGGTTTCCGTCTCCCGGGCTGCCGTACGCGGTAATTGACTGGTCCCAGCTTCTCGATCACCTCGTGCCATGTTTTCAGGAACTTACTTTCGGCCGTGGGGATCAAGACCAACACCCTGTCTCCCACCTGGAATTCTCGGGGCTGGGCTCCCCGATTGTAGACCTGTGCTAGGGCGCGTTGGGCCTTCTCCATATGTTCCCTCATGACTGGCCATATGGCTGTCATCCACTCCCTCATCGTCTCCACGTGCTCAACCACGCTGCGTAAGGGGGTCGTTTTGGCTTCCCACACCTCCTTGGCGAGGTCCAGTAGGCCGCGTGGCCTCCTCCCGTAGAGGAGTTCAAAAGGGGAAAACCCTGTGGAGGACTGAGGTACTTCTCGGATTGAGAACATTAAGTGGGGTAGTATCTGGTCCCAGTTCTTCCTGTCCTGCTCGATGACCTTCCGCAGCATTTGTTTGAGCGTTTTATTGAACCGCTCGATGAGCCCATCCGTCTACGGGTGAAAGACGGAGGTCCGGATCTGCTTGATCTGCATGAGAGCACACAAATCTTTCATTAGGCGGGACATAAACTCAGTACCTTGGTCTGTCAGGATCTCGTTCGGGATGCCCACCTGGCTAAAGAGGTGGAACAGCTCCCGGGCGATTCCCTTGGACACCGCCGCCCGTAGGGGAATGGCCTCGGGATACCAGGTGGCATAGTCTACGATTACCAGGATGTACCGGTGTCCTCGTGCTGTTTTTACCAGGGGTCCCACTATGCCCATGGCGATGCGTTCAAAGGGCACCCCGATGATCGGTAGGGGGACCAGCGGTTTTCGGAAGTGTGCCTTTGGGGCAGTTATTTGACCCTCCGGGCAGCTGCGACAGTAGTCTTCCACGGCCCTCCTCATCCCGGGCCAGTGGAACCGGGCGGCGATCCGTTCCCAGGTGTGCCCCCAACAGGTGGGTGTGGGCCAGCTGAAGAACAGTTCCCACGTACCGTCTGGGCAGCAACAATACCTCTCAAAGTTACCCCTGTTGGCGCGACACCTGATACAAAAGGTTATTCTTGATTTGGAAATGGGGGTATCGCCAGTCACTCACCCTCAGAAGTAGCTGTCCATCCACCGCTATCACTTGGGCTGCGGCGGCTTTCGAGTTAGGATCCTTCCACTGGTCTGTCCCGAATTGTCCCCTCAGTTGTCCCCCAGGGGGTGTCTCGACTGGCCCTTCAAAATCGAGGAGGGGGAGGCTGGGCTCTCCCTCCCGTGGTTCCCCAGGGGGGTCGGGTTCCGGCACCCCCTCCGACTCCGGACCCGTAGATACAGGTTGGTCAACCGTTTGCTTCCAGGCCGTACAGGCGATGGGTCGTCCTCGCTCTCATCTTAGGACGGCTCGTACCTCCTTTTTCTGCTCATGCCCCCACAGGGCCGTGAACAGTGGACAATCTCGTCCCACTAGGAGAGGTAATGGCAACTCTGGTACTGCACCCACCATCATCTGGCAGTTCCCTTGTGGTGTCACGATGTTGGCCCATACGATTTGTGCACCTGTGAACACAGGAAATGGACACAGGAAATCTCCCTACCCCGCTCGGTATCCTGGTTCAGCAGGCTCGTGGTTATGAGAGTAACCGGAGTCTAATAGAGCTTCCATGTCGTGTCCGTCAACCTTCACCGGGACCATGGGTGCAGTTGATTCGTGGTGTGCCCAACAGGAGGTGACGTAGTTCACTGCGTGACCCACCTCGCTTCCAGGGCTTGCTGATGGCATTGACTCCTCTCTAGCAATTCCAGGCCATGTGCCCCCGGGCGTCACACTCAAAACACCTCCTTTGGTCTCCATCTACCTGGGGTCGACGGTGGTGGGTCAGCCCTACCCCAGCCGTCTCTCCACGGGTTTGCGGTACTTTGGCCCTGCCGACTGTCGGTTCGGGGTACCCAGCAGTGGGGCTGTCCTTCCGACTCCTCGAATTGGTCGTCGACTCGGCCCGGCTCCCACTCAGCAGGGCCTGAGTGTTCTGATGTGTCTCCACTGCTTCCAGGAGGCCCTCCAAGGACTGGGACGCGCATAGACTCGCTGCCCTCTTCATGTCGTGGGGTAGTGCCATAGGAAGCGATCCAGGACCACTTTCTGAAGGATGGGTTAGGAGCCATCCCCTGGTGACGCATAGTAGGTCACTCATCTGGGCTCGGGGGGATGCGTCGGCTACGAACCTCCAGTTGTGGAATAGTTGAGCCCGATGGGCCATGCTGAACCCATAGCGAGTATCTCCCATTTGAGTCCATCGTAGTTAGCCGCCTGTTCATCGTTCAGGTCCCAATATGCCTTTTGGGCATTCCCAGAGAGGAACGGGGCCAGCAGACTCGCCCACTTCTGCTTTGGCCATTCTTCCCGTAGTGCTGTCCGTTCAAACGTACAGAGGTAGGTTTCGATGTCGTCATCTTCTGTTAGTTGATTAAAAACTGGTTTGGATGTGATTCAGTAGACGCTCCTCCTTGTAGCTTCCTGATTTCCTCAATGAGGCGGACGTTTTGTAGCCGCTGTTCCTCCAGCGTTCGTTCCTGCACTGCCCGTTGGGCTTGTTGGGCCCGGATGAACTGAGCTATAAACTCGTCCATGCTGATGCTGCGTAAACGTCAACCCTGATCTGACCACGTTGTCAGAGTGCCCGCATTCTCCACCACTTGTGGCAGACCAGGGGGTTGGGTCAAAGCGTTTACACAGATCAAACCCGGACAGAGTAGGATTAGCTCAGTTTCAAAGGTGTTTATTAAAATAATAGTCCAAAAGAAAAGAATAGGTCTCCTCCAAGAGACCCTCTCCGGGATACCGTCTACTGGGCTTTGGGTCTTGCTGTATCCTGTGGGGATCAAAACTGAACTCCCTCCTGTTACCTCTGGTACCGTCCCAAACTATACGGGAGTCCTTTCCTCCCCCAGTCTCTCCCCTGTATATGGGACTTGTACAGCTGGTGAGCAATCACCCCTTGATTACTCATCAATCTCATCAATCCCCAATCAGCCCCAATTAGTCCTGGCCGGAGATCCCGTCGAGACCTGACACGTCCAGCAGATGGAGCTGGACGTGGACGGAAGTGGGGGTTTATTCGATCGCCTACGAATTCTCAGAAGGCAGCCCACCCTTCGGCCCCTTTTTCTCCGCCTCCTCTTCACACAAATTCTGGGGATTTTTGCCTGTTCCCGAGAAAGCAGTATATCCTTCGCATTGGGCTAGTCAGACTCGTGAAAGGAAAAAAATATTTTCCTGACAGTCCTGATGTCTAGAAGTTATTTTCAGTTATAAGAGAAGGTAACGGCAACATTATGTACAAAATAAGTAAAAAAATAAGTTATAAACAACGCAAATAAACTAACAAAAAACACAATCGGTTGGGGACACGTCAAACATCTGCCTTCCTCTCCGGTGCCATTTTAACAATTACAGAGGAGTTTAAAATTGCTAATAAAAGATTGGGATAATTATGGAAACTTTGCAAACACAAGTCTACTATCTGGTCCCAGCGAGCTGAATAATTCAATGGGCAGATTAGTTATTGTAATGAGACCTAGTGATTGTGTGATGCCTAGTTGTCATATCTCTCATTCTGATGTGCTGTGGCCTCCTTCATTTGCATTGATTTGCTGTCCGGTTCATTGCTCTCTCGAGTGATGATGAGGAAATGCCACTGTACGTTTTCTGTTGGCCTTATTGATTGTGGGTTGCATAGAGCCAGACACGGTCAGACTGTGAATGCAAGAGCAGGTGTTGATTGGCTGGGCAGGCAGGCAGGAAGTGTGTCTTTTGGGATTATAAGGGGCGATGCTGTCTTGGCATTGTATGAGAACAAACTAGTGAAATTATTACAAGCTTCTTATCTACCGTTAACTGGCTGGTTTGAAATTAATCATCAACATGATGGTCTTGTTAACACTGTAGTAGTCTAGTCATACACTGTAGCATCCTCTATTTCCCTCTCCATCCACTCATCTGTGGATGCCATTCACGGCATGCAGTATATACCCGTGGATGACCAAAGCACTTATGGGTTGAATATGAATGGCCCTGACTCAGTGAATGATGTGCATACTCTTTGATTTCAAAGCCCATCTCATTGCACCATGACTAATTTGCTATAGGTCATTTCCAAGTAAAAGGACCCATGAGCAGCAATTTGAAGTTAATAAGAGAATGTCAAATTGGGTCTCAAATGAAAGTTAAGTCTCTATTTTTTTTCTTTTAATTAGGCATGGAAAGGGGTCTTAGAAAACGTCTAACAGAAAAAGTGTTAGAAGGTATTAGAAATACATCAAAACACAATATTGTTGAAGTAAAGAGCCCTGCCAACAATTTTTTTGTAAGATTTTCTTTTATATTTTATAAATAATACAAAACATACACATACAAAAGGCAACATCATACAAACATCAACTATATCACACCTACCCAGACCCACTAGCACACACACCCATCTCTAGGCCTGCATCACTTTCCTCCACATGGCCTGAAACTGCATCATTTTGTTTCTCTCGTAGCCCACGCACTTTAAATATTTGAATAATAAATAATTCAATTTTTCCATTGTCTTAATGATGGCGGAATGATTGATTTCTACGTTTTTAGTATACATTTTTTCAAGATGAATGCTGAAAAGAGAATTTCTATCCTACCCTGCCTTTCTAAGGTCTTCGAAAACCAAGTTAACAAACAGATCACCGACCATTTCGAAACCCACCGTATCCTCTCCGCTATGCAATCTGGTTTCCGAGCTGGTCACGGGTGCACCTCAGCCACGCTCAAGGTCATAAACGATATCATAACCGCCATCGATAAGAGACAATACTGTGCAGCTGTATTCATCAACCTGGCCAAGGCTTTCGACTCTGTCAATCACCATATTCTTATCGGCAGACTCAACAGCCTTGGTTTCTCAAATGACTGCCTAGCCTGGTTCACCAACTACTTCTCTGACAGAGTTCAGTGTGTCAAATCGGAGGGCCTGTTGTCTGGACCTCTGGCAGTCTCTATGGGGGTGCCACAGGGTTCAATCCTCGGGCCGACTCTCTTCTCTGTATACATCAATGATGTCTCTCTTGCTGCTGGTGACTCTCTGATTCTTCTCCACCTCTACGCAGACGACACCATTCTGTATACTTCTGGCCCTTCTTTGGGCACTGTGTTAACTAACCTCCAGACGTGCTTCAACGCCATACAACTCTCCTTCCATGGCCTCCAACTGCTCTTAAATGCAAGCAAAACTAAATGCATGCTCTTCAACCGATCGCTGCCCGCACCTACCCACCCGTCCAGAGTAGACGGTGGATGGTTCTGACTTAGAATATGTGGACAACTACAAATACCTAGGTGTCTGGTTAGACTGTAAACTCTCCTTCCAGACTCACATTAAGCATCTCCAATCCAAAATTAAATCTAGAATCGGCTTCCTATTTCGCAACAAAACATCCTTCACTCATGCTGCCAAACATACCCTCGTAAAACTGACTATCCTATCGATCCTTGACTTCGGCGATGTCATTTACAAAATAGCCTCCAACACTCTACTCAACAAATTGGATGCAGTCTATCACAGTGCCATCCGTTTTGTCACCAAAGCCCCATATACTACCCACCACTGCAACCTGTACGCTCTCGTTGGCTGGCCCTCGCTTCATACTCGTCGCCAGACCCACTGGCTCCAGGTCATCTACAAGTCTATGCTAGGTAAAGCCCCGCCTTATCTCAGCTCACTGGTCACCATAGCAGCACCCACCCGCAGCACGCGCTCCAGCAGGTATATTTTACTGGTCACCCCAAAGCCAATTCCTCCTTCGGCCCCCTTTCCTTCCAGTTCTCTGCTGCCAATGATTGGAACGAACTGCAAAAATCACTGAAGCTGGAGACTCACATCTCCCTCACTAGCTTTAAGCACCAGCTGTCAGAGCAGCTCACAGATCACTGCACATGTACATAGCCAATCTGTAAATAGCCCATCCAACTACCTCATCACCATATTTGGTTTTGTTTTTCTGCTCTTTTGCACACCAGAATTTCTACTTGCACATCCTCATCTGCACATATATCACTCCAGTGTAAATTGCTAAATTGTAATTACTTCGCAACTATTGGCCTATTTATTGCCTTACCTCCTTACTTCATTTGCCCACACTGTATACAGATTTTTCTATTGTGTTATTGACTGTACGTTTGTTTATTCCATGTGTAACTCTGTGTTGCTGTTTTTGTCGCACTGCTTTGCTTTATCTTGGCCAGGTCGCAGTTGTAAATGAGAACTTGTTGTCAACTGGCCTACCTGGTTAAATAAAAGGGAAATAAATAAATAGATAAGTAAAAAACAGAGAGATTTTGATGGTGATGTTTGATTATGCTAATTCGATTTCAGTTCGGGCGCAGACATCTACTCTAGGAGAAACATTGCTTTGTGCCTTGAAATTCCGTTACAAAAATCTATTTTCTCTCTCTCATGTGGAGGGAGGATAATGAAAGTCAACAGAAGTAACAATAAAGGGAGACCTGTCAATAAGTTATAGTGTTTTACTGATATCAATTTTGTTTATGAATTATTGAGTGATTAAAACTCTAAATTATGTTAACAATCCTTAAAAGAATTTCTGAAAAATCTGTAACTGAGTTTCTGCAACTGGTCATAAAACCAGACTATGGGAAAGTCTGAAGGGATTTCCTTTCCTATCCTAACTTTATAGAATGATTTAATCAATTAGTATGTGAAAATGTGGCAGTGAATATGACTGAACACTAATGTAATTATAGTTTATGATACTTCATTAAACATAGAGCTAATGTTCTTATGCAAATTAAACCAATGAATAAATGCCCAGGAGTTGTTTGACCTTTCTATCAATCATACTTTTATATAAAACATGTATGCAGAGTTTTCAGGAATAATCAGCTACATTTGGGGGAAACAGTAGTGGAAAATGTGGTGAGATTATTTATATCTGTTCAGGCTTTGAGCTAATCTAACATGATTGACAACTGTCAAGTAGAAGGGTAACCTAAGGTAGGTAATTAAATCCAGCTGAATGTTGTTGTACAGCAGTTGGTCAACTAGAATTGATTTAATTATTTATTTATAAAATTATATTTAATGAATGTATTAGGTCAGAGATAGGATGCTACACGTCTCTCTCTCTCTTTTACTCTCTCTCTCTCCCTCCCCTTTCCTCTCTCTCTCTCTCTCTCACTCACTCACTCGCACGCACGCACGCACGCACGCACGCACGCACGCACACACACACACACACACACACACACACACACACACACACACACACACACACACACACACACACACACACACACACACACACACACACACACACCATCCTTTTTCAGGTACAATTGTTATGTTCCCACAAGACAAACTCAATATGTCGTTCACAACAAAGGGAACTAACAAAGAAAATCACTTTGACAACCAAAACAAAACAGAAAGAGGTTTGAAAGGGGTTCTGAAAGGCCCCCATGTGGGTGTCCACTGAAAGTTGTCAAAACCACTAGTAAGGGGTTCTAAAGGACACCCAACACGGATAACCACTAGGTTTGCCTCCGAAAAGACAAACTAAAAGAAAAACCCACAACACCGGAATATGGTGCAAAACAAACAAGGGAAACACCAAAAATCAGGCGTCTTTCAAACTTAAATAGGTTGAGCTCGAAATCGCAACCCAGCTGACGTGAATTGTAGCTCTCCCAACATTTCTCAAGCTATCAAGCACTGGGCCAGACACTAAACATCACCTGGGCTAGCACAGGTGAAACACCTTCTGACTAATGAAATGGACAAGCCAGCACAGGTGTAACACATACTTACTAAAGAGGTGACATCAATCGTTGCAAATTGAATTTATCATATGCACCTCCAACCTACTTACATGGTTTCAGCAAGATAAAATGTGCTTTCATTTCTATAAGCCCTGTTCTCTTTCATGCTATTGGGGTTCTCTTAAAGGTCTGATTGAATCATTTTTTCTTTCACAACAGAAGTAACTTGTTTTCATGGTAAAACTGTTTGCCTAGCTAAAAAGATTACCACCTCAAATAATTCAATTCATGTTTACTGATTGATTTCAAGAAAAACAACAACAAATTGTTAATTTAAAATGCATTGCATTTCTAATCAAATGTTTTTTGGAGTGGTGGGTCAGATTCAATTTTAACTAGAATGTTTTCAACCAACTATTTTTGCTCCTATCCAAATGAACATGGCACTTAATGCACTGCATAGATAACATTGATAGAGATTTTCTGATAAATAAAACATTTACAATAACGTCTAGCCATAGACACAAGGTATTTGTGAATCAAAAAACAAACTGTGAATCAATTCTGTTTGTATGCATTGTTGGTCCTTATCTCTCCAGAGAACCCAATGACACCATGGTCACCTTCTACCACACACACACACACACGCACACACGCACACACGCACACACACACACACACACACACACACACACACACACACACACACACACACACACACACACACACCCACACACACACACACACACACACACACACACACACACACACACACACACACACACACACACACACACACACACACACACACACACACACACACACACACACACACACAGTAGACTGAGGCTGGTCATTACTACAGAGGACCCACATGAAGAGTGCCAGTCATCTGATCCAGTCCCATCCATTATTCATCTTGCTGGTGGAAAGACGGTCGGTCGGCACCTCAGAGAGACCCAGGAACCCCATCTATCCTCATGAGCGCAGGAAAGACACACACGAGTGGCGGGAGCCTGCAAAACTGCAAAAGAGAGAAGCCGGTACAACATACGTTTGGAAGTATATGTGAATTTTGGGAGTGCAATAACAAATAAATAGTTCTGTCCAAAACTTGCCTTTTGTTGTCAAATATTTTCTCTAGGACTCTGCAATGTTATATATGAAAGATCATTTAAAATCATGTTGGATTCTCATCAGAAGTAGGCAACAGACTCTGACATACAGTGGGGAGAACAAGTATTTGATACACTGCCGATTTTGCAGGTTTTCCTACTTACAAAGCATGTAGAGGTCTGTCATTTTTATCATAGGTACACTTCAACTGTGAGAGACGGAATCTAAAACAAAAATCCAGAAAATCACATTGTATGATTTTTAAGTAATTAATTTGCATTTTATTGCATGACATAAGTATTTGATCACCTACCAACCAGTAAGAATTCCGGCTCTCACAGACCTGTTAGTTTTTCTTTAAGAAGCCCTCCTGTTCTCCACTCATTACCTGTATTAACTGCACCTGTTTGAACTCGTTACCTGTATAAAAGACACCTGTCCACACACTCAATCAAACAGACTCCAACCTCTCCACAATGGCCAAGACCAGAGAGCTGTGTAAGGACATCAGGGATAAATTGTAGACCTGTACAAGGCTGGGATGGGCTACAGGACAATAGGCAAGCAGCTTGGTGAGAAGGCAACAACTGTTGGCACAATTATTAGAAAATGGAAGAAGTTCAAGATGACGGTCAATCACCCTCGGTCTGGGGCTCCATGCAAGATCTCACCTCGTGGGGCATCAATGATCATGAGGAATGTGAGGGATCAGCCCAGAACTACACGGCAGGACCTGGTCAATGACCTGAAGAGAGCTGGGACCACAGTCTCAAAGAAAACCATTAGTAACACACTACGCCGTCATGGATTAAAATCCTGCAGCGCACGCAAGGTCCCCCTGCTCAAGCCAGCGCATGTCCAGGCCCGTCTGAAGTTTGCCAATGACCATCTGGATGATCCAGAGGAGGAATGGGAGAAGGTCATGTGGTCTGATGAGACAAAAATAGAGCTTTTTGCTCTAAACTCCACTCGCCGTGTTTGGAGGAATAGAAGGATGAGTACAACCCCAAGAACACCATCCCAACCGTGAAGCATGGAGGTGGAAACATCATTCTTTGGGGATGCTTTTCTGCAAAGGGGACAGGACGACTGCACCGTATTGAGGGGAGGATGGATGGGGCCATGTATCGCGAGATCTTGACCAACAACCTCCTTCCCTCAGTAAGAGCATTGAAGATGGGTCGTGGCTGGGTCTTCCAGCATGACAACGACCCGAAACACACAGCCAGGGCAACTAAGGAGTGGCTCCGTAAGAAGCATCTCAAGGTCCTGGAGTGGCCTAGCCAGTCTCCAGACCTGAACCCAATAGAAAATCTTTGGAGGGAGCCGAAAGTCCGTATTGCCCAGCGACAGCCCCGAAACCTGAAGGATCTGGAGAAGGTCTGTATGGAGGAGTGGGCCAAAATCCCTGCTGCAGTGTGTGCAAACCTGGTCAAGAACTACAGGAAACGTATGATCTCTGTAATTGCAAACTAAGGTTTCTGTACCAAATATTCAGTTCTGCTTTTCTGATGTATCAAATACTTATGTCATGCAATAAAATGCAAATTAATTACTTAAAAATCATACAATGTGATTTTCTGGATTTTTGTTTTAGATTCCTTCTCTCACAGTTGAAGTGTACCTATGATACAAATTACAGACCTCTACATGCTTTGTAAGTAGGAAAACCTGCAAAATCGGCAGTGTATCAAATACTTGTTCTCCCCACTGTACATTAAACCCTATGGTTTGTTCTAGGGCATATAACAAAGCCCCTTGTTAATGTTCAAAGACACCAAGCTCACAAAACTGTCTCAGAATAACTCTACCAGAAATATTCTAATAAATCCAATAATGTAAATGCAGGGTTATTACAGAATAATGTGTGCAATACAATCCCTGACAGCTGCCTATCATCTCATTTCCTAGTAAACAAAGTAGCAGCAGGAAAAGACCTTGTGTATATATCTGAGTGACAGGCAGGGCTGGCAAACTGCCAGGAATAATGACATCAGAAATGAATTTTATGGGAGGGAATTCAATCTGTAGCGATAGAAACGGCTCAGACATTAGAGTGAAGTTCTAAAATGGTATCTGCTCATCCCCTGAAATGAGGATTGACACAAACTCTCAGAGAATAGATTAGCTGTCCTGGCTTCTTTTTGACACCATAAAAGATAAATGATATTCAACATTATCATGCAGACTCCTTCATGCACACTTCCTTGTGACACTATTTCACCCAGGTCTATTTGTTGAAGATAAGACTGATAAGTGTAGTTATTGCAGAGAGAGAAGAGAGAGAGCAAGCGAGAGAGAGCAAGAGAGAGAGAGAGAGAGAGAGAGAGAGAGAGAGAGAGAGAGAGAGAGAGAGAGAGAGAGAGAGAGAGAGAGAGAGAGAGATGCAAAGGCACTGTGTAGAATATTCTATCAGCTATTTTTAGAGAGCAAACTGGTGAACTGGATTGTTTCTTGCCTAGCTATTAGCAAAACCATTGTTTGAGATTAACCCTCTAGATAGACATGTGCTTGAAACACATTAATTACCTGTTTTGTACTGAACAAGGTTTCCTGGTGATGCTCTTAGTCCCTGAGACTGTAGGACTCGGTCAGACTATTGTGCTGTTTGCGGTGGAATGACTAATGCACTCACACACACACACACACACACACACACACACACACACACACACACACACACACACACACACACACACACACACACACACACACACACACACACACACACACACACACACACACACACACACACACACACACACACACACACACACACAAATGCATTGACAAAATTTTAAACTGAAACCCATATAGTGTAGCCTATAGGGATACTGCCTACTACAAACTGCTTCGCTCAGGGTATAACGTAGGGGGCGCTCTTTGAGTGACGAAGGTTAATGTCAAACTGTGTAGGTAGCCTAGTACCTGATAAAACAAACTATAAACTATGTTTTCTGAATCGTGATCTATGATTGTGATAGACATTCTGACAGCTAATGAAACAGCTTAATTAAACACTGTTATTGACACATTACTGCTCGTATCATAGGGAAACTAGTAATAAACTCATTTGAATAAGAGGTTTAGCATAGACAGCAAATTCAATCAATATTAGGCCTAAAGACAAAACAGAAAATAACAACGTACTATATAATACGTATTTTTAATAACCGATTAAATGTTAATTGGACTAGGAATAATTAACAACATAGATAATTCATGCATATAGGCTATACAGTTTACATAATTTTAATATTTATTTTAGCTTAAACTTGACATTTGCCACAAATCACACATCCCAAATACTGAACTATGGGTGGAATTATGCAAAACATAATGTAAGTAACTCTAAAAATCACGCAGTGTTATTTGATAGATGAGTCCCTATTTGCGCCCTCCCTCCGCTCGCATCCGATGGCTGTCTCTAGGTGATTTAGTGCCGCCAGTCTCGAGCAGGTGTCCAACATGGCGATCACGGGAAACGGATCTCTCACTATTTCTCTCTCTGTTTTCGTGATTTCAGCGGCGTTTCTTCTAAAAGGTAGGATTACTTACTCATGATGCATGTGCATCAAAAATGTTTGAGCTCATGGAGTGAAAGAACATACCTAAAACTTGAAATGGTTGGTGCGCGATGCGCGATGAGCTTCTCCTAAATCTCAGCATCTTCACTTAGCTTCTTTTGATCTTACTTCAACTTGCACCGTTTTCTATGTAGTCTCTGCTGTAACCCGTGTCCCTATATACAAAACAACATGCCATTGTTTTTTGGGGACCTTTGGATAGCATGTCAGTCCTTTTTATAATCTGAAAGTAGCATGTTATGTAGGCTATGCTGCACCTCAAAAGTGGTAAAAATGAGTAAATGAGATGATCAACAAATAGCCTACTATTTTCATTCATAAAAAATAACATAGGCTACAGTGTAACGTCTAACTTCTATGTTCCACATAATTGCCAGTGGAAGTTTCCTCGGTGTAACATAAACAGAGTGGTCAGGGTAAATGTATTGCAAATGCTCACAGTGGCTAATATTTATGTTCAATAACTCGAATGCCTATTATACTCTAGTACTTTAGTGCGCTGAAAAACACGCAATGCAGCTACATACAGTAAACTGCACTCATGTCACCGCTGCGGTGAATAGGTTTCGGGCGCATTGGCTCCTACCCACAACAACACCTCCTTACTATTATCCTATTATACAGGTTCACAGTTAGAGCTTGTCTACGTATTATAGGATAGGATACTGATGGACCCAGAAATCTCTTGAGTTGTTGGATTGCAAGGAATTTATGACCTGCCTGACTGTTTTTTGTTAGTTGTAGGCTACATAGACTGATATGCTGATACGGTGCATGCACTAGCCTACAAGGTAAATGACGTCCAGAACCACGCCAGTATAATTTCATGTAGTCAGCCTCAGAAAGATCTTTTCACAATCATTTAATTTACGCTAGTGTTGTAGTGTGGACAGTAGCCTAAAATGTAGTTTTTTCGCGTCATGGTTTGTCGCTAATATGCAGTCAATTTGTAAGATACATTATTTTTTTTATGATGAGCATAACATTCTTTACAGGTCTGTTATGTTGCTCATATGTAGCCTTTAAATCTCGCAATGCAAAATCAACAGGTCTCTCTGTGTGTGTGTGTGTGTGTGTGTGTGTGTGTGTGTGTGTGTGTGTGTGTGTGTGTGTGTGTGTGTGTGTGATGGATGGATGGATGTTTGGGGGGTGAGGGGGTCTATACAGGATTACACCGTTTGTTGCTCAGAAGCCTATCCAAAATAAAGCGAAATGTCTAAAGAAATACAGTGCCTACAGAAAGTATTCATACTTACTCCACATGTTGTTGTGGTACAGCCTGTGTTCTCACCCATCTACACACAATACCCCATAATGACAAAGCGAAAACATGTTTTTGACATTTTTGGCAAATGTATTGAAAATGACATACAGAAATATCTAATTTAAAGAAGTATTCACACCCCTGAGTCAACACTTTGTCGAAACAGCTTTAGCAGCGATTACAGCTGTGTTTCTGGGTACGTCTCTAAGAGCTTTCCACACCCGAATTGTGCAACATTGGCCCATGATTCTTTTCAAAATCCTTCAAGTTCTGTCATATTGGTTGTTGATCATTGCCAGAGAACCATTTTCAGGTCTTGCCATAGATTTTAAAGTAGATTTAAGTCAAAACTGTAAATCGGCAACTCAGGAAAATACACTGTCTTCTTGGTAAGCAACTCCAGTGTATATTTGGCTATGTGTTTTAGGTTATTGTTCTGCTGAAAGGTGAATTTCCCAGTGTCCAGTGGAAAGAAGACTGAACCTGGTTTTCCTCTAGGATTTTTCCTGTGCTTAGCTCCATTACATTTATTTTTTTATCCTGAAAAACTCCACATTCCTTAACGATTACAAGCATGGATTTGCCCCTAACATAACACGTTGTATTCAGGACAAGATGTGAATTGCATTGCCACATTTGTTTTGCAGTGTTACTTTAATGGTGTGTTGCAAACAGGATGTATGTTTATTTATTTATTTTATTCTGTACAGGCTTCCTTTTTTCACTCTGTCATTTTGATTAGTATTGTGGAGTAACTACAATGTTATTGATCCATCCTCAGTTTTCTCCTATCACAGCCATTAAACTCTGTAACTGTTTTAAAGTCATCATTGGCCTCATGGTGAAATCCCTGAGCGGTTTCCTTCCTCTCCGGTAACCAAGTTAGGAAGGACCTTGGGAGTCCATGGAACTTATTATGTGACTTGTTAGGCACATTTTCAATCCTGAACTTATTTAGGCTTGCTATAAAAAAGGGGTTGAATACTTATTGACTCAAAACTTTTAAGCTTTTCATTTTTAATTAATTTGTAAACATTACATTACATTTACATTTTAGTCATTTAGCAGACGCTCTTATCCAGAGCGACTTACAGTAGAGTGCATACATTTTATTACATTTTTTTTTTTTTTTTACATACTGAGACAAGGATATCCCTACCGGCCAAACCCTCCCTACCGGCCAAACCCTCCCTAACCCGGACGACGCTATGCCAATTGCGCGTCGCCCCACGGACCTCCCGGTTGCGGCCGGCTGCGACAGAGCCTGGGCGCGAACCCAGCCCAGCCTGGGCGCGAACCCAGAGACTCTGGTGGCGCAGCTAGCACTGCGATGCAGTGCCCTAGACCACTGCGCCACCCGGGAGGTAAAAATAAAAAATTCCACTTTGACATTATAGGGTATTGTGTTTAGGCCGGTGAAAACAAATCTAAATGTAATACATTTTAAATTCAGGCTATAACACAACAAAATGTGGAAAAAGTCAAGGAGTGTGAATACTTTCTGAAGGCACTGTACATGTGTACTGAAGGTAACATGGTAAACTACAGGTTTTCAATGGAGGACTGTTGAATGGAGTGTAGTCTGCATTGAGTAGTGGTTGAATACCATTCACTGTATTTTAGAGCTTCACTCTCTGTCACCATTCATTTAATTAACCTCTCTCTGTGTTAAATGCCAGAATGCCTCCAGAATACACAATAGATTCCAATGCAATATCCCAAGTGGTGCAAGATTAGAAGATTATTGCATTTTTTGTGGGGAAGAAAAATTCCAAGCCAAGAAAGACCTATGGATGCAGATCTTTCATTTATTTGATTTTTGTTGCATAAATAAATGCAGGGAGAGGAGAACAAGTGGTTTGCTGACCTAGAAACGCTGTGCAGCTGTAACAACTCCCACATATTGTTAGGAACAAAGTTGACCAGGCTTGGTAGGATACCATTTAGATACAGTGCCTTCGGAAAGTGTTCAGACCCCTTGACCACATTTTGTTACGTTACAGCATTATTCTCAAATTGATAGAAAAAACCTCAGCAATCTACACAAAATACCCCATAATGACAAATCAAAAACAGTTTTTTTGAAATTGTTGCTAATTTATTTGAAAAAAGTATTCATACTCTTTACTCAGTGATTTGTTGAAGCACCTTTGGCAGCGACTACAGCATCAACTCTTCTTGGGTATGACGCTACAAGCTTGGCACACCTGTGTTTGGGGAGTTTCTTCCATTCTTCTCTGGAGAGCCTCTCAAGCTCTGTCAGGTTGGATGGGGAGCGTTGCTGCACAGCTATTTTCAGGCCTCTCCAGAGATGTTTGATCGGGTTCAAGTCCGGGCTCTGGCTGGGTCACTCAAGGACATTCAGAGACTTGTCCCGAAAACACTCCTGCATTGTTTTGCCTATATGCTTAGGGTTGTTGTCCTGTTGGAAGGTGAACCTTCACCCGAGTCTGAGGTCCTGAGCGCTCTGGGGCAGGTTTTCATCAAGGATCTCTCTGTACTTTGCTCCGCTCATCTTTGCCTCGATCCAGACTAGTCTCCCAGTCCCTGCTTCTGAAAGATATCCCCACAGCATGATGCTGCCACCACCATGCCTCACCGTAGGGATGGTGCCAAGTTTCCTCCAGACGTGATGCTTGGAATTCAGGCCAAAGAGTTCAATCTTGGTTTTATCAGACCAGAGAATCTTGTTTCTCGTGTTCTGAGAGTCTTTAGGTGCCTTTTGGCAAACTCCAGAGGGCTGTCATATGCCTTTTACTGAGGAGTGGCTTCTGTCTGGACACTCTCCCTGTCCAAGGCCCTTCTCCTCCGATTGGTCAGTTTGGCCGAGGCCGTTGTATTCTTGGGGACCTTCAGTGCTGCAGAATTCTTTTGGTACCCTTCCCCATATCTGTGCCTCGACACAATCCTGTCTCGGAGCTCTTTGGACAATTCATTGTGCCTTTCCAAATCATGTCCAATCAATTGAATTTACCACAGGTGGACTCCAATCAAGTTGTAGAAACATCTCAAGGATGATCAAATTCGAGTCTCATAGCAAAGGGTCTGAACACTTAAGTAAATAAGGTATTTCTGTTTTTTATTTGTCATACATTTTAAAAAATTGTTTAAACCTGTTTTTGCTTTGTCTTCATGGGGTATTGTGTGTAGATTGCTGAGAAAAAAACTATATTTAATCAATTTTAGAATAAGGCTGTAACATAACAAAATGTGGAAAAAGTCAAAGGGTCTGAATACTTTCTGAAGGAACTGTATGCCTTTATAGTGAGAGTAGAGCACCAAAGAGAAGGGCAAAGTGTAACGTCGTCTGTGTGTAGCTGGTGAGATGAGTGAGGCGCAGTACAGCAGATATGAGTAATAAAAACACTTTTACTCAAAAATCAAAATATATACACGTAATTTACACGGCCACACAATACGGACCACAATACAACAAACAATCACTCACAAAAACCATGTGGGGAACAGAGGGTTAAATAATGAACAGGTGATTGTGGGATTGAAAACAGGAGTGTGAAACAAAGACAAAACAAATGGAAAATGAAAAGTGGATCGGCGGTAGCTAGAAAGCCGGTGACGTCGACTGCCGAACGCCGCCCGAAAAAGGAGAGGGACCGACTTCGGCGGAAGTCGTGACACAAAGTCTAACTAGATCTTGCTTAGCTGGACTAGGCTTGGCAGGCATTTATTTGACATTAAGCCTGGTTGGTTAATATCTGAAAGGAAAGATTTTTTATTTTAAAAAATATATATATATTTCACCTTTATTTAACCAGGTAGGTCAGTTGAGAACAAGTTCTCATTTACAACTGCGACCTGACCAAGATAAAGCAAAGCAGTGCGACAAACAACAACAACACAGAGTTACGCATGGGATCAACAAAAGTACAGTCAATAACACAATAGAAAAATCTATATACAGTGTGTGCAAATGGAGTAAGGAGGTAAGGAAATAAATAGGCCATAGTAGCGAAGTAATTACAATTTAGCAAATTAACACTGGAGTGATAGATGTGCAGATGATGATGTCCAAGTAGAAATACTGGTGTGCAAAAGAGCTACCTCATCCCCAAAAAACAATATGGGGATGAGGTAGGTAGTTGGATGGGCTATTTACAGATGGGCTGTGTACAGCTGCAGCGATTGGTAAGCTGCTCAGATAGCTGATATGGAGTGATACAAAAATAAAGATTTCAAATCATTTTGAAAGCGTCTTGTAAATAGTCTATCTCTCCAGGGGGTTCCTCTATCTCTCCAGGATGTTCCTATGTCTCTCCAGGGGGTTCCTCTATCTTTCCAGGATGTTCCTATGTCTCTCCAGGAGTTTCATATTTCTCTCCAGGGAGTTCCTCTGTCTCTCCAGAGAGTTCCTCTGTCTCTCCAGGATGTTCCTATGTCTCTACAGGAGTTTCATATTTCTCTCCAGGGAGTTCCTCTGCCTCTCCAGGGAGTTCCTCTGTCTCTCCAGAGAGTTCCTCTGTCTCTCCAGGATGTTCCTATGTCTCTCCAGGAGTTTCATATTTCTCTCCAGGGAGTTCCTCTGTCTCTCCAGAGAGTTCCTCTGTCTCTCCAGGATGTTCCTATGTCTCTCCAGGAGTTTCATATTTCTCTCCAGGGGGTTCCTCTGTCTCTCCAGGGGGTTCCTCTTTCTCTCCAGGGGGTTCCTCTATCTCTCCAGGGGATACCTATATCTCCAGGGGACCCTCTATCTCCAGGGGGTTCCTCTATCTCTCCAGGGGATACCTCTATCTCCAGGGGACCCTCTATCTCCAGGGGACCCTCTATCTCCAGGGGGATCTTCTATCTCTCCAGGGGATACCTCTATCTCCAGGGGGATCTTCTATCTCTCCAGGGGATACCTCTATCTCCAGGGGACCCTTTATCTCCAGGGGGATCTTCTATCTCTCCAGGAGGTTCCTCTATTATAATACATATCAGCTGTGATCTGATCATCGTATTTCAGACGGTTGCATAATGCTTCTTTATTGTCAGCTCCACCTCATTCATCAGCGCTGAATGATGGTGAAATGGATCAATAGAAGCGGTCATGGAGCCTTAAGTAGGCCTGTACTGCTTTTGGTGTGTTTCTCTGATAAACAAAGTAAACGTACGCTTGTTATTGTGCTTATGTTTGCCATACAGTTTTCTATGTGTGAAATGGATGGTGATTGAAGATGCTGTTGAAGGGTTTGGCTTTGAAACAGAGTGATGCAGGGCTGCTGTACTGTATTATGTCTCTGTACTGAGTCATCACCCTCATCCTTCACATGCCTTGGTAACTGAACTGGCATCTACTAGAATATCTTGTCCTGTGTTCTTCATGTATAATGTATACAGCGTTTTAACAGTGTTGTTGACTGTGGGGCCAGGATACTGATCCTGTCCACTTCACAGGAGTTTCCTATTTCCCTCCAGGGGGTTCCTCTGTCTCTCCAGGGAGTTCCACTGTCTCTCCAGGGGGTTCCTCTGTCTCTCCAGGGAGTTCCACTGTCTCTCCAGGGGGTTCCTCTGTCTCTCCAGGGAGGTCCTCTATCTCTCCAGGGAGTTCTTCTATCTCTCCAGGGAGTTCCTATATCTCTCCAGGGAGTTCCTCTATCTCTCCAGGGAGGTCTTCTATCTCTCCAGGGAGGTCCTATATCTCTCCAGGGAGTTCCTCTATCTCTCCAGGGGGTGCTTATGTTTCTCCAGGGAGTTCCTCTATATCTCCATGGAGTTCCTCTGTCTTTCCAGGGGGTTAATCTGTCTCTCCAGGGAGTTCCTCTATCTTTCCAGGGATCCTTTATCTCCATGGGGTTCCTCTATCTCCAGGGGGTACCTCTATCTCTCCAAGGAGTTCCTCTATCTGTCCAGGGGTCCTTTATCTCCATGGGGTTCCTCTATCTCAAGGGTTCCTCTATCTCTCCAGGGGTTTCCTATATCTCTCCATGGGTGCCTCTGTCACTCCAGGGGGTCCATCTATCTCTCCAGGAGTTTCCTATATCTCTCCAGGGTTTTCCTCTGTCTCTCCAGGGGGTTCCTCTATCTCCCCATGGGGGTCCTCTATCTCCAGGGGTCCTCTATCTCCAAGGGGTCCCTCTATCTCTCCAGGAGGTTCTTCTATTATAATACATATCAGCTGTGATCTGATCATCGTATTTCAGACGGTTGCGTAATGCTCCTTTATTGTCAGCTCCACCTCATTCATCAGCGCTGAATGATGGTGAAATGGATCAATAGAAGCGGTCATGGAGCCTTAATTAGGCCTGTACTGCTTTTGGTGTGTTTCTCTGATAAACAAAGGAAACATACGCTTGTTATTGTGCTTATGTTTGCCATACTGTTTTCTATGTGTGAAATGGATGGTGATTGAAGATGCTGTTGAAGGGTTTGGCTTTGAAACAGAGTGATGCAGGGCTGCTGTACTGTATTATGTCTCTGTACTGAGTCATCACCCTCATCCTTCACAGGCCTTGGTAACTGAACTGGCATCTACTAGAATATCTTGTCCTGTGTTCTTCATGTATAATGTATACAGCATTTTAACAGTGTTGTTGACTGTGGGGCCAGGATACTGATCCTGTCCACTTCAATAGTTCTGTATGCTCATAGCAGATTTGAATGATAAGTAGTAAATACAGGACCATTGATATCATGTGGGCACTGTGGTTGGAAAATTGCACAGTTCTCACAACCTGCGGGAAATGCAGTTATCCTGTTTCAAGTTAAATTTGACACCGAAGCTAATGGCCCTTTGATATGTGCCAGCTCGTGAAATATTTCATTGCCTGTACATTTGGCTCACTACATCCTTTGTAACAATAATATACTCTTCTATTTAAAGAAATTGAATTTATAGCTCATTAAATTTACATTAGATTCTGCTTAATAAACCTCCCCCTAATTGCTAGATAATGCAGGGCATTACTTTATGTGGTGGCAGCAACCGATGTTACTCTTAGTTAGGGAAGGGAAGGCTGAGACATTGTAGTTCTTCTCAGTACAACTTTAGAAAGAGAGAAGATCCGGTAGACACTGTTGACATCCATAAGAAAATCAGCTACTGCAGTTTTGCTAGTCACTACTGTCTGATGTAAGACAGCACATTTCAAGCTGTGTGGGTAGCTCTGTCTGCTTCAGACAGAGCTACCCAGTGTCCACACACTTTTTTCAGTGAGCTCTTTCTGACTGCTCCTCAGTACATGGCGGCAGGTAGCCTAGTGGTTAAGAGCCCAAAGCTCTTAGCTCTTAACCAAAAGTTAAGAGCCCAAAGCCCAAAGCTCTTAACCAAAAGGTTGCTGGTTTGATATCCCGGGCCGACTAGGTGAAAAATCTGTTGATGTGCCCTTAAGCAAGGCACTTAACATTAGTTGCTCTGGATAAGCCCGTCTGTTAAAATGTGAAGGGAAGCAGAGAATCTAGCTGCAGCATAATTAGCAGTCTTGTTGAGGTTCCACTGTTGTATTGGTCTTGAAGTCATACTGGGTGAAGGCATGCAGCTATAGAGGGGTGAGAGATCAGTTGGTCAGAAGGGATGGCCATAGGCTACGTCTGTTGGTGCCTACAGAATGTCTCTCCATCACTGACCTTGTATAGCTTTTCAAGTCTCCTAGGATGCATCCCAAATGGCACCCTATTCCCTTTATATTGCACTACTTTTCAAAAGTAGTGCGCTGTATAGAGAATAGGGTGCCAAAAGTAGTGCACAATATAGAGAATAGGGTTGCATTTGGGATGCATCCTAGGAGTCATTTCGGACTAATACATAGTCCATCCTTCAAGCCTTCGGCAGGGGAACACAATACAACAATTTTCTGTCTCCGTAAAAGAGCTTTTTGCTAAATAAACGTGTAATGCCCAGGTCAAAGGGCAGGGAGAGGGGAATTGTTGACATCCTATTCACTTTAGAGTTATTTTTGGATGGAATACAAATCAGACCTCCCACCTTTTTGTCAACGGAATTTTCAGTATAAAGTACAGTGAGTTGTCAGTGAATGAAGAATGCTGAAAATAGTATCAAAACAACAACATTGGCTGTTGAACTAAAGTGTAATAAACAGTCAAATAGCAGTAAAGGACTGGTGGCGGGCCCTTTGATGAGTGAGTGGACAGAGTGCTTCATTTATGCCAGTGCTGTGATAATGAGGAGGAGGAGTGGTGTCTGCTGGTATGAATATGACATTGTTCTCTCTGTGCCCTGGATCTGAGGGTCCTCACTGCATTGTCTACATTGCCTGGCTGTAGCTGTGCGAATCATTTCCGCAATGAGAAAATTAAGAAGCAATGTTGTTGTTTTGGAGGGCATGGAGTGCACATTAGTATGCCTCATGGAGCAGTCACAGCACGCCATTAAGAGAGACTGTGGACCAGTCACTGGCTCACAGCACAGCACCTCGTAAATGGAAACATGGGACAGTTTTACTGCAGAACAGAACATACTCTATCAACAGACATGGCACAGACGTACAGTCCCTAGCATATACAGAACTAGGACCCCAATTATTCGACTAGTCGATTGTTTGGTCAATAGGCTGTTGGCCGACCAAGAAAATATATATAGTACCAGTGAAAAGTTTGGACACCTACTCATTCCAGGGTTTTCATTTTTTTTTGTACTATTTTCTACATTGTAGAATAATAGTGAAGACATCAAAACTATGAAATAACACATATGGAATCATGTAGTAACCAAAAAAGTGTTCAACAAATCAAAATATATTTTATATGGGATATTCTTCAAAGTAGCCACCCTTTGCCTTGATGACAGTTTTGCACACTCTTGGCATTCTCTCAACCAGCTTCATGTGCCTTTTGGCTGGTACTGTACAGTATATATACAGCTGAAGTAAGAAGTTTACATACACCTTAGCAAAATACATTTAAACTCAGTTTTTCACAATTCCTGACATTTAATCCAAGTAAAAATTCCCTGTCTTAGGTCAGTTAGGATCACCACTTTATTTTATGAATGTGAAATGTCAGAATAATAGTTGAGGGAATTATTTATTTCAGCTTTAATTTCTTTCATCACATTCCCAGTGGGTCAGAAGTTTACATACACTCAATTAGTATTTGGTAGCATTGCCTTTAAATTGTTTAACTTGGGTCAAACGTTTTGGGTAGCCTTCCACAAGCTTCCCACAATAAGTTGGGTGAATTTTGGCCCATTTCTTCTGACAGAGCTGGTGAAACTGAGTCAGGTTTGTAGGCCTCCTTGCTCGCACACACTTTTTCAGTTCTGCCCACAAACTTTCTATAGGATTGAGGTCAGGGCTTTGTGACAGCCACTCCAATACCTTGACTTTGTTGTCCTTAAGACATTTTGCCACAACTTTGGAAATATGCTTGAGGTCATTGTCCATTTGGAAGACCCATTTGCGACCAAGCTTTAACTTCCTGACTGATGTCTTGAGATGTTGCTTCAATATATCCACATCATTTTCCTCCCTCGTGATGCCATCTATTTTGTGAAGTGCACCAGTCCCTCCTGCAGCAAAGCACCCCCACAACATGATGCTGCCACCCCCGTGCTTCATGGTTGGGATGGTGTTCTTCGGCTTGAAAGCCTCCCCCTTTTTCCTCCAAACATAACGATGGTCATTATGGCCAAACAGTTCTATTTTTGTTTCATCAGACCAGAGGACATTTCTCCAAAAAGTACAATCTTTGTCCCCATGTGCAATTGCAAACCGTAGTCTGGCTTTTTTGGGCGATTTTGGAGCAGTGGCTTCTTCCTTGCTGAGCGGCCTTTCAGGTTATGTCAATACAGGACTCTTTTAACTGTGGATATAGATACTTTTGTAGCTGTTTCCTCCAGCATCTTCACAAGGTCCTTTGCTGTTGTTCTGGGATTGATTTGCACTTTTCACACCAAAGTTCGTTCATCTGTGGGAGACAGAACGCGTCTCCTTCCTCAGTGGTATGACGGCTGCGTGGTCCCATGGTGTTTATACGTGCGTACTATTGTTTGTACAGATGAACGTGGTACCTTCAGGCGTTTGGAAATTGCTCCCAAGGATGAACCAGACTTGTGGAGGTCTACCATTTTTTTTCTGAGGTCTTTGCTGATTTCTTTTGATTTTCCCATGATGTCAAGCAAAGAAGCACTGAGTTTGAAGGTAGGACTTGAAATACATCCACAGGTACACCTCCAATTGACTCAAATGGTGTCAATTAGCCTATCAGAAGTGTGGTGGTTAATTTATGTATTACCAAATGAGGAGAGAGACAAACTTCACACACCAGTCAGAGTTATACTTAAACTACATCTTTAATAATAAGAGCTTTGCAATAGCACTGACTTTCAATGATGCACCATTTCTAATGAACCATTGAAAGTGACAACACAAAAGTACAAAGATCTTTTATAGCCAAGATACACCCCTCTCAACCTACATGACGAACAACAGATCCATAGAATGGTCACAAGGCTAAGATTTGTATGAAAGGTATCTATAATACATAGCAGACAGCAACTGCTGTGTCAACAGTTTTCATTGTAAAGACCAGTGTCTGGTCCTCCTACTCCAAACTGGAACCGTCTCACCCTGGTACGGTATAGCACAAAAACATTACCTCATGTTATCTGGAATGCTCTTTAGGTTTTATCACCCAAAGACATCGTAAATCTCCTCTGTCAGTGCTAGAGGCCTCATAGAGGCCCTCCCCAGTAGAACACACACACAATAGTTAACAGAATACTCTATTCTGCCGAATAAAACAACCATTATAATGCAATAGAAGCATTATAACATAATCTTGCAATTTCCACAACAGAAGCTTCTAAAGCCAGGACATAATTTTCTGGAATTTTACAAGCTGTTTAAAGGCACAGTCAACTTAGTGTATGTAAACTTCTGACCCACTGGAATTGTGATACAGTGAATTATAAGTGAAATAATCTGTCTGTAAACAATTGTTGGAAAAATGACTTGTGTCATGCACAAAGTGGATATCCTAACCGACTTGCCAACACTATAGTTTGTTAATAAGAAATTTGTGGAGTGGTTGAAAAACTAGATTTAATGATTCCAACCTAAGTGTATGTAAACTTCTGACTTCAACTGTATATATTTATTATGGCACACAAGACACCTGTGTTATTCACGTTCTATCTAAGTGAACTAATACATTGCGGAGGCTGAGACTAATCCATTGCAGAGGCCGCTGGGATGGCACAGTCCAAGAAGAAGGGGAGTGTGGCTAAGATGTACAATGCACGTCTCTCTCCAGAATGTGCTCTCTCCCGCCAATTTGTGCACATTCATTGTTTCATAACTTCATTGTGTGAATTGTTTGCATTTGATTGTTAGTGTCTATCAATTCCCCATTACATATGTCACCAGTAGTATATTTACTGGTAATTCCTATATTTTAGAATCTACAATGTTTGTTTGGTTACGGTAATGTCTATTAATGCATTCAATATATTATTATTCCTGTCTTTTACCGTTCTCAATGTTGGAGTAGACACGTTGTTTGCAGAGGGCACAAGCTATGCTACAATTGTGGGAAACAAGTTTGTTTTATTTCATTCCATTTATGAGCTTTGTCAATTTAGTCATTGTATTTTGTTTGGAGCGCTCCTGTCAATGTTGAGTAAGGACGCATACCTGATTACGTATGGAAGTAGGACTATATGCTACCTGGCCTGCATGTAAATGTAGCCATATAAATGTGCCCATTTGAGGATCTGATAATATTTCTGATTGGCTTAATGCACCACCACTAATGAGCTGGAGCTTCTCAAACTAATGTTTTCTTCACCTCAAACAGCAAACGAACAAAGTCTGTTTTTACGTCCATTGAGAATGACAATAATTCCTCAATGTATTTGAAAAATCTTTCTAGCTCTCTCCCTTTCGATAACCACTCACCGTGAAAGGAAAAAATGTCATGCTCTGATCCAGTGGAAACATCATAAAATAGGTGTACCTGATTACTTCTTATCCCTTGCTCAAATAGCCTACAGCTGTGTCTGTCCCGAGCTCACTGGCACTGGAAACTCTGAGGGCACAGAATATTTTCTACAATGTTGCAAGGAGCTTCAGGCTAGACCAAAGTTAATAGTTGATACAATGTTTCAGCTTCATTGTAGACAGGCCATTCGTAGCCAATGTAATTTATAGGATATTTATTTTTATTAGGATATTTTCTACCTGCAGGCTGAAATGTTTTTATTTTTTGGCTTTATAGGCTATTTTTACTTAGTTGGTAATGGCAATAGAAGTTAGGTTTAGGTTTGTATAATTTTCATTTAGATTTGGATAGAATTTTGATTAACCACATGATTTTGAGATATGAAGACATTATTATAATTTAAATTAAACTGTTCCACGTAAATGTGCACATGAAAACCATAACTGGCACTCAGATTGGTAGAAATTGTAAGATAAATTGACATTCCACATGAGAAAGTTTGCCGACTCCTCATGTAGCCTATTACCGGCAACTTCAGGAGAGTAACGGCAGAATCTGCGAAAGCCAGTAGGAGTCGGAAAAGGATGGTTGGGACAGGTTAAGGTTTTTTTCTTCTGGTTATTTTGATGTCTGGCTCCCTCTTGATTTATTTGTGCCTTATGTCATCAAACATTGAGCGTAAAGCCTCAAACAAGCTCAATGCATATATAGTTAATTTTATTAAAACACATAGGGAGGGTTTTCAGACCCCTTGACTTTTTCCACATTTTGTTACGTTATAACCTTATTTCAGTCGACCAAGATTTTTGTTGTTGTTGCGAACAACCCTATATAGAACAGAGCTTATCAAGAGACATGTATCTGCCTACCATCCACTGTCCATGTATCACCAGTGTCCTTTGGATTTTTTGTCTTAGAGGGGTGTAGTCATTCAGAAGTTAAACTTACAGAGTCATGTCCAGAGTTTCCGAAAATGTAAATAGTAGCTAGTTGCAGGCGGAAATGTTTATATTTTACAAACAAATGTTTTTGGAAACTTCACAGCTTGCATGCAGTTTATTTAACTAGCCTCACAGAGAGGAGGTGGAACTATTCAGAAACCATGACAACAGCTGAAAAGCATCCTCAGCTCTAAGACTAGATAACTGTTGATCAATGTGGAGGACAGAAGGCCCTCAGCTTTCTGTGAGGGAGAGAATTACTAATCGATAATCTGTACAGATCCAGCTTTCTGAACGAGAGACTCAGCCGATCAATAGATGTACAGATGCTGCCAGAGGAGAGGAGAGTAGGGCTGGCTGGGTAAGTGGGAATACCATATCCAACTGATCTGATAAATACTCAAGAATGCCAGGTCATCAGATTGTCTCATAACTTATCTCATTGGAGGAAGTAAATGGGTGAGACTCATCAACATCTGTTTGCTCTGCCCTCCACGCATCAACAGTCATGCTGCAGTCACTCCCCATCAGCCATGGTTAAGTGATGTGGTTTGCTTAGCAAATACTTTCGTCCAGATTGAGTCAAATGGCAGCCACTTTATCCACTTTCACAGCTGGATGTGACTGGATTTTTTTGGAGGGCAACGGTGGGATGTCCCACCTGCCATCAGAATCAGTTGTCCTCTGGAACCCTGCCCAGTTCACTAAACTAGTCTACTGGAGGAGTCAGTGAGACGAGGGGGTTTAGTAATGACTGCTTGTTGCCTACTGACTTCATCATCCAACATCTGCATGTTGTAATGGTGTTACTTCACCTTATAGACAGTCATTTAGCAACTGTCTGTTAGCAACTTAGTCAGTCAAGCAACTGATTTTCTGGTCCGTGACCTACTACTCACCGTTTTACTCAGACATTTATAACATCCTTTATGTTCTAGCATGATCATTGAGCAATGAATTGGTCAATGAAAATTGAAAAAAATAAATTATGTCGAAGAATGTAAAAAGCCTCTTCACGGAAGCCTTTTCAGGTAAATGGTATCTGAAGTAGCATTGCCACTGGTCTAAAGCATACTTTGAAGAATGTTGTCAATAAAATGTCACAAGCAGTTATTGTCCCTCTTGTTATTAGAATACATGATATAATGTATTTGAACACATTATATGCTGTCATTAGTAAATGTTTACTTGCTGTAGGCCTATGCCATAACCCTCTTCCTTTTAATTGTTTTCCAGTGGTAAAGTGCTTAAATAAACACTTAGCAATAGCTAGTCCAAGAAAAAGATTTGCTTTGGAATATTATGTATTTCAAATGCATTTCGTAGAATTTCCCTCAAGAGTTGTCACTCACAACAGCACGGGGCCTTCTATGACGTCAATGCAGCAATCATGATGTGCCTGTATGAAATCTTATTAAGATAGGGTCATATAGGACCACGTCAACAGTGTACACAACTAGAAGTTGTTATCATTTCTCAAGGTTGTATACTGTGTGGTATAAGATCATATTTCTGATGTTTACATGAGAGAGGGTTTGCAGTCTGACAGTAGTGTGCTGCAAGCCTGAGGCGTCAGCCTCTTTGAGTTATCAGCCTGACTTAAGAACCATCTTAATTACTCTCCCTCACACACCTCTAATCCGTCATTGTCAGTTGAATCAGGACTGTGCAACCCAAGCAATAATATTAATTCACCCAAACCAGCAGCCCATTGATTACTTCTCATTCTTGGTCCAGTGCTCTGTCTGTCGAGGGACGGCGAGACAGGAAGGCAATATAGTTAATGGAAGGCGAAAACTCAAAGTCACATTGCTACCCTTTAAGATGACAGGTATTAGAGAGGAAATATGGGCTTCATCCATGGGCTGCCAAATGGCAGACTGTTTGTACTTAACATGGAAAGCGAGCCCACTGCAAACTATCTAGTCTGTTCAGTGGTACAGGTGTCATATGCCTACCACTTTATGGACACTCCATACCACAGCCTTACTAGTCCTCTTATAATGAATTACTCTCCCATCCTGCTTGGTGGTTTTCCTACTGCAGCTCAGTCTTTCACCTTATTGTCACTCATTGCAATTTTCGATTGGCTAACAAACTCGTTTGGCCACAGTATAGGCTAACTAAAATACATGGTTAGTCTTTATTTGAAGGTTGCATCATGATGACTAAGTGTTTATGGCAACTTATAACATAGACCCGGCACTTGCACTGTCAGTAAATCAAATTGTTTCTGTAAATTTTATTCTGTCACATTGAACCACATTTGAATGTAATTAAAATGTATTGATAAAAAAATAATGGATTTTTGCTGTACAGGAGCAATTAGCTTTGTCTGCAGTGGGGGTTTAATTGAATGTCTACATCAAAACAATCATACTGTACAAGTTGCTGCAAACTCTCCCTGCTCATATCACCATTCCTCTTGATGTTTGTCCCTCTGTAACTATTGTCCCAGGTAATAAGCACTCTCCATCCTCCTTTCCTCCTCCTCTCCTCCATCCTCCTCTTCTCCAGACCTGACATGTCCTTTATTCATCCTGAACACTGAGGCCTCTCCACAATGTTAATTTAATTTCACCAAGTCATGCCCATTGATTTCTCTTCACACAGGCGTAAAACAGAATGAATGGGAAATAGTTTTCACCAACAGGGCTATTTGGACTCATTTGTTGTCTCATTGATGACAGTGACTGTCATTTTACATTTAGGACATTTTGGAATGGTAGGCAGTCCAAGGCTAGTGTGGGACATCTCTGGTATCTGAAAACACTATTACATACTATGTGTTAACTAAAAACACCTTACAAAAAGTCGCAAGTGCTGTACAGTAAGGTCAGAGAGTTTGTGTTTGTGTAATATTTACATGATGCATTATGTTTGTTTATGCTCAGTGGTCCGACAAGGACCCATCCCAAAGCGTCTATGTCTGCTCCTTGTGCAGTCAGTCTATACTTCAAATGAGAATTTACTCTCCTTCACCTCAAAAGCCTGATCCTCTGATTCATGTGTATACAGCATGCCTCAGAGGAAGGCTAACTCTGCTGGTGTTTAAATAGATATCAATAAAGGAAAATAGGACAGGCTTTGGGATGGTGTTGAAAAGAATAGCACGTCTAGACCTAATAACAGCGCAACACAGTTTTATTAGAAAGCAGCATGAGTTATGACCTGTGAGCACTAAGATGACATCCATCAATTTAGAAGTTTTATTGGAAAATGTAGATAAGCTGTGCTGCTGCAGTGGGAGATGTAAATGGTTTATTTAGCATAAAGTAGTTGTGGTTGAGCAGGCAGGAGAAGGGAGGAGGATAGTTGAGTTAGGAAGGGAAAGGATGGGCCTGTTTGACAAAGGCTCTGTTGGAGGAGCTATGGCTAATTTCCCCAGCTTGAGAGCAGGCCTGTCTTAACTCTGGTAATTGGGTTGGTATTGGGAAAGTTGGATTATTGTGTTCACATCTTATTAGTTCTCAGGTGGACAAGCAGACAGTCACATGTTATGTTACAAGAGTTCAGTTGAAAGAGGACGGAGTCTATTGAGTTGAGAGAGGAATGTTTTTTCTGTGGACTTGTTTGATCATATTGTTGAAGTTTGATGTAAATAGTTATTACTTTGAAACTCTGAGTGATTTGTGTTGCCTTGCTGTCATGAATCAATTAGCTTGACTAAACAATAATAACTTTTTAAGGAGCATTTAAATTCAAGGGGGGTATTTAAAAAAATATTTTCTTTCTCTACATGTTTTGATTGGCTGCCCTCTAGGCCAAATAATTTGAACCACTTCACATTTAGGCTTTTCTTTTTTGTTCTGAGTTTTCTCCAATAAATGTTTGGTGATATGGTGACAAACAAACATGATTGAACGTCTTATCACAGCATCACATATTCCATTAAAAACAACATTGACAGGATCTGAACGTTCCCATTAAAATTTAAGTAGATGTCACGATCTTTCAAGATCGAACCCAGAAGCAGACCAGGACAAGGAGCGTAGGAAGAAGGTGAGTATTTATTTACAGTGAAATGTGAAAAGGTAGATATATCCAGATGGCGTAACGGGCAGCGGTGGTGAGTAGATGAGAGGAAATAGGTGAATCCAATGTAGTAGCAGAATCCTCTGTCAACCAGGCGGGAATGGAGTGAATGATCCAGGTGAGTAACTGAAGACAAAAAAAACGGAGGTAAGTTCAAGGCAAGCAATACGTAAATGAAAACAACAAAACAAATTCTATCCAACTGGAGTCTGGTACTCAGGCACAACATACTATTCATGGCTAACGATCCGGCAGGGAATGGAAGTCAGGTCAGAGCTTTTGAAGGGTAGAGATGATGATCAGGACAGGTGTGCAGATTACTGACGGGAAACAGGTGCGGGTGAAACCAATCTCCCAATGAGCTAATTCGCCCGGCAACCAGACAGGGTGCGTTCCAGGACACCTGAAACACACTCCAGGACAGACACACAGGCAAACCCAGACTCAGGAAGCGGGATTCGTGACAGTACCCCCCCTCCGACGAACGCCACCGGGCGGACTACCTGGAGCGCCAGGATGGAGGCGGTAGAAGTCACGAATCAGGTCGTCATCCAGAATCTGTCGCCGAGGAATCGAACTCCTCTCCTCTGAACCATATCCTTCCCAGTCCACTAGAAACTGGTACCCTCGACCCCGCCGTCTGGAGTCCATGATGCGGCGCACCGTGTAGACAGGACCACCTCCGATCATCCGAGGAGGAGGAGGACGAGGAGGAGGAGGCAACAGAGGACTGAGGTGAACCGGCTTGAGACAGGAGACATGAAAAGTGGGATGCACTCTAAGTGTTGCAGGCAACTTGAGTCGAACCACCACAGGATTTATGATTCTCTCCACTACAAACGGACCAATGAACTTAGGTGACAACTTCCTTGACTCCGTCCGTAGAGGAAGATCCCGTGTAGCCAACCAAACCTTATCTCCAACCGTATAAGCTGGGGCAGGAATACGGCGACGGTTCGCCTGTATCTGATACCGGTCAGAAACTCTAAGGAGAGCCTTCCTGGCCCGATGCCAGGTCCGGTGGCAACGACGAATATGGGTCTGGACAGAAGGAACCGAGAGATCCCTCTCCTGAGAAGGAAACAAAGGAGGTTGGTATCCGTAAAGGCATTGGAAGGGGGACATCCCAGTGGCAGATGAAGGAAGGGTATTATGGGCATACTCAACCCAGGGTAATTGAGATGACCAAGAGGTGGGATCAGAGGAGACAAGACAACGCAGCGTGGACTCCATCTTCTGGTTGGCTCTCTCCGCTTGACCATTAGATTGTGGGTGAAATCCAGAAGTGAGACTGACTGTAGCTCCAATGGCCAAACAGAAGGATTTCCAGACAGCAGAGGTAAACTGAGGACCACGGTCAGACACAATGTCACTGGGCAATCCGTGAACCCTGAAAACCTCCCTGACCAGGATCTCGGACGTCTCCGTAGCCGATGGAAGCTTGGAGAGAGGAACAAAATGAGCAAACTTGCTGAATCTGTCCACAATGGTCAGAATGACCGTGTTCCCAACAGAAGGGGGCAATCCCGTGACAAAATCCAGGGCCAGATGCGACCAAGGTCGCCGAGGAATAGGTAGGGGATGAAGAAGCCCAGAGCTGGGCCGATTGGTACTCTTGTTCTGGGCACAAACAGGACATGCGGCAACAAACCTCCGGGTATCTTCTCCCATGGCAGGCCACCAAAAACGTCTGCGCAGTAGTGCCATAGTCCGAGCAACGCCAGGGTGACAAGCTATCTTGCTGGCGTGGGACCACTGAAGGACAGCAGAACGGACCGACTCGGGTACGAACAACCGACCGGGTGGACCGTTACCGGGGCCGGGCTGCGTCCGAAGGGCCGCCATCACATCCTCCTCTATCCTCCATGTAACGGCTCCCACGACAACATTCTGGGGAAGAATCGTCTCAGTCTTGACCCCACTCTCCTCCGTCTTAGAGAACATCCGGGACAGGGCGTCCGCCTTCCCGTTCTTAGACCCAGGTCGGAATGTCAGGGAAAAATTGAAACGTCCAAAAAACAAGGCCCACCTAGCCTGACGGGCGTTGAGACGTTTAGCCGATTGTACGTAAGCCAGATTCTTGTGGTCAGTCCAGACCACAAACGGTTGCTCCGCTCCCTCCAACCAGTGCCGCCACTCCTCCAAGGCAAGCTTCACAGCGAGAAGCTCCCGGTTACCCACATCGTAGTTTCTTTCAGCTGGAGAAAGACGACCAGAGTAGAAAGCGCAGGGATGGAGTTTACCGTCAGTGGAGCTACGCTGGGACAGGATGGCGCCCACACCCACATCAGAAGCATCCACTTCCACAACGAACTGACGGGAAGTGTCAGGTTGAGAGAGAATCGGGGCGTTGGTGAATCGGCTCTTCAAGTCCAGAAATGCTCGGTCTGCCTCAGGAGTCCAACAGAACTTTCTGGTGCAAGACGTCATGGCAGTTAAAGGTGCAGCCACCCGGCTGTAGTCACGGATAAACCTCCGATAAAAATTCGCAAACCCCAGGAATCTCTGGAGCTGCAATCTTGTACCGGGCTGGACCCAATCCCGAACCGCCCGAACCTTCTCTTGGTCCATCTTGATCTCTCCCCTGGATATGATGTACCCGAGGAAGGACGTTGTATGGGCGTGAAAAATCACACTTCTCCGCCTTCACGAACAGACGGTTCTCCAATAACCGCTGCAGGACCTGCTTGACATGCAGAACGTGGCTAGAAAGCTCCTTTGAGAAGATGAGGATATCATCCAGGTAAACGAACACAAAAATCCCAATCATATCTCTCAAAACGTCATTCACCATACTTTGGAACACCGCCGGAGCATTGGTCAGTCCAAACGGCATCACCTGGTACTCAAAATGTCCCATCGGAGTATTGAACCCAGTCAACCACTCGTCCCCCTCCTTGATCCGAACCAAATGATAAGCATTACGTAAATCAAGCTTCGTAAAAACCGTAGCACCCTGTAAGGAATCGAAAGCCGAGCTCATCAAGGGCAGGGGATACTTGTTCTTAACCGTAATCTCATTCAAACCCCGATAATCAATACACGGTCGAAGAGAACCATCCTTCTTGCTCACAAAAAAAAATCCTGCTCCCAAAGGTGATGACGATGGCCGAATGAGACCTGTAGCTAGAGACTCCTTGATGTAGGTCTCCAAGGCCTCACGTTCCGGTCGAGAGATACTGTATAACCGTCCCTTGGGAAAGGCAGATCCAGGAAACAGATTAATCGCACAATCATAAGGTCGGTGGGGAGGAAGAGACAGAGCCTTCTGTTTACTGAATACCTCACCCAACTCGTGATATGTTTCTGGAACCAGGGACAAATCAGGAGGAGCAGAGTCACTGACCTGACTGGAAACAGCAGGAGAACAGGCAGTCCTAAGGCAGTTAGCATGACACTCAATGCTCCAACTAGTTACCTTCCCTGTCACCCAATCAAACGAGGGATTGTGTTCCTTCAGCCAGGGGTAACCAAGAACCAGAGGAACATGGGGCGAGGACAAAATGAAGAAAAAGATAAACTCTGAATGATTTCCCGACACCAACATCTTAACCGGTTCAGTCCTCATAGTGATCCGTGCCAGACTACTGCCGTTCAGAGTGGTTGCTTCAATGGCTTCCGGCAATTGCTCCTTGGAAAGCCCCAGCAGTTCCACCAAGTCGGCATCCATAAAGTTGCCATCGGCACCTGAATCGATAAAAGCGTTCAGGTCAAAACTCTGATCCTTATTCATAAGGGTCGCAGGAAAACGGGGTCTGACAAGATCCTTGAGAGATTGAAACTGGCTCGCTAAAATTCCTCCCAAATTTAGCGAGCCGGGCAGTTTAACGGGCGCTGTGGACAAGCGGAGTTGTAATGTCCCGATCTACCACAGTAGAAAGAGCTATTGGTCTCACGTCTACTTTGGCGCTCCTCCTTAGTTAGCCCGTGTCGCCCCACTTGCATTGGTTCAGAATCTGGTGGCAAGACTCCTCCACTAATCCCTTGTGGAGAATAACGATCAATACGTCCTGGTTCACCTCCTGAACCGAATGGTAACCGAGTTACAGATTGATTGGATAGACCCCCCTGCTTCTCCCTCCTTCTCTCTCGGACTCTATTATCAACCCGAATAGATAAAGCGACCAAGCTGTCTAAGTCACTAGGCTCTGGATAAGAAATCAGCTCATCCTTAAGTTCATCTGACAACCCCTTGTAAAAAACCGCTTGTAGTGACTCCTCATTCCAACCACTCTCCACAGCCAATGTCCTGAACTCAATCATAAAATCTGCCACACTGCGATCTCCTTGGCGAAGAGAGAACAAACGTTTAGCTGCGTCCTTACCTCGGACTGGATGATCAAAAAGCTTCCTCATCTCTCCCGTGAACTCCTGATATGAAGCCGTGCAGGTTCCCTGTCGTTCCCAAACGGCTGAAGCCCATTCCAGAGCTCTTCCACGCAACAGTTCAATAACAAAGGCTATCCTAGCCTTGTCAGTGGCGTAAGAATGGGGCTGTAGATCAAACACTAACCCACACTGCATAAGAAACGAACGGCATCTTCCCAAATCCCCTTCATATTTATCAGGCGTCGGTACCTTGGGTTCACGAAATGGAACCGCTTCAGACACGGCAGGTGAGATGGGTGAAACCGGTAGTGAATGAATCACCTGCAAACTGAGCT
This sequence comes from Salvelinus alpinus, assembly GCF_045679555.1. NCBI lineage: Eukaryota > Metazoa > Chordata > Actinopteri > Salmoniformes > Salmonidae > Salvelinus > Salvelinus alpinus. Next base: position 23,652,434 of record NC_092106.1, read on the forward strand.
GATCCTGGACTTGTGTCAAGCTAGCAGAAAAATTCTGGATCGAACTCGCTATCTCCTGTAGCGCCGTATTGTGTTGTCCCAATTTCTTCTCCTGCAGGGTAATGGCATGGCAAACGGAGTCCAGGTCCGCTGGGTTCATTACTGGCCGGATCGTTCTGTCACGATCTTTCAAGATCGAACCCAGAAGCAGACCAGGACAAGGAGCGTAGGAAGAAGGTGAGTATTTATTTACAGTGAAATGTGAAAAGGTAGATATATCCAGATGGCGTAACGGGCAGCGGTGGTGAGTAGATGAGAGGAAATAGGTGAATCCAATGTAGTAGCAGAATCCTCTGTCAACCAGGCGGGAATGGAGTGAATGATCCAGGTGAGTAACTGAAGACAAAAAAAACGGAGGTAAGTTCAAGGCAAGCAATACGTAAATGAAAACAAAACAAATTCTATCCAACTGGAGTCTGGTACTCAGGCACAACATACTATTCATGGCTAACGATCCGGCAGGGAATGGAAGTCAGGTCAGAGCTTTTGAAGGGTAGAGATGATGATCAGGACAGGTGTGCAGATTACTGACGGGAAACAGAAACAGGTGCGGGTGAAACCAATCTCCCAATGAGCTAATTCGCCCGGCAACCAGACAGGGTGCGTTCCAGGACACCTGAAACACACTCCAGGACAGACACACAGGCAAACCCAGACTCAGGAAGCGGGATTCGTGACAGTACCCCCCCTCCGACGAACGCCACCGGGCGGACTACCTGGAGCGCCAGGATGGAGGCGGTAGAAGTCACGAATCAGGTCGTCATCCAGAATCTGTCGCCGAGGAATCGAACTCCTCTCCTCTGGACCATATCCTTCCCAGTCCACTAGAAACTGGTACCCTCGACCCCGCCGTCTGGAGTCCATGATGCGGCGCACCGTGTAGACAGGACCACCTCCGATCATCCGAGGAGGAGGAGGACGAGGAGGAGGAGGCAACAGAGGACTGAGGTGAACCGGCTTGAGACAGGAGACATGAAAAGTGGGATGCACTCTAAGTGTTGCAGGCAACTTGAGTCGAACCACCACAGGATTTATGATTCTCTCCACTACAAACGGACCAATGAACTTAGGTGACAACTTCCTTGACTCCGTCCGTAGAGGAAGATCCCGTGTAGCCAACCAAACCTTATCTCCAACCGTATAAGCTGGGGCAGGAATACGGCGACGGTTCGCCTGTATCTGATACCGGTCAGAAACTCTAAGGAGAGCCTTCCTGGCCCGATGCCAGGTCCGGTGGCAACGACGAATATGGGTCTGGACAGAAGGAACCGAGAGATCCCTCTCCTGAGAAGGAAACAAAGGAGGTTGGTATCCGTAAAGGCATTGGAAGGGGGACATCCCAGTGGCAGATGAAGGAAGGGTATTATGGGCATACTCAACCCAGGGTAATTGAGATGACCAAGAGGTGGGATCAGAGGAGACAAGACAACGCAGCGTGGACTCCATCTTCTGGTTGGCTCTCTCCGCTTGACCATTAGATTGTGGGTGAAATCCAGAAGTGAGACTGACTGTAGCTCCAATGGCCAAACAGAAGGATTTCCAGACAGCAGAGGTAAACTGAGGACCACGGTCAGACACAATGTCACTGGGCAATCCGTGAACCCTGAAAACCTCCCTGACCAGGATCTCGGACGTCTCCGTAGCCGATGGAAGCTTGGAGAGAGGAACAAAATGAGCAAACTTGCTGAATCTGTCCACAATGGTCAGAATGACCGTGTTCCCAACAGAAGGGGGCAATCCCGTGACAAAATCCAGGGCCAGATGCGACCAAGGTCGCCGAGGAATAGGTAGGGGATGAAGAAGCCCAGAGCTGGGCCGATTGGTACTCTTGTTCTGGGCACAAACAGGACATGCGGCAACAAACCTCCGGGTATCTTCTCCCATGGCAGGCCACCAAAAACGTCTGCGCAGTAGTGCCATAGTCCGAGCAACGCCAGGGTGACAAGCTATCTTGCTGGCGTGGGACCACTGAAGGACAGCAGAACGGACCGACTCGGGTACGAACAACCGACCGGGTGGACCGTTACCGGGGCCGGGCTGCGTCCGAAGGGCCGCCATCACATCCTCCTCTATCCTCCATGTAACGGCTCCCACGACAACATTCTGGGGAAGAATCGTCTCAGTCTTGACCCCACTCTCCTCCGTCTTAGAGAACATCCGGGACAGGGCGTCCGCCTTCCCGTTCTTAGACCCAGGTCGGAATGTCAGGGAAAAATTGAAACGTCCAAAAAACAAGGCCCACCTAGCCTGACGGGCGTTGAGACGTTTAGCCGATTGTACGTAAGCCAGATTCTTGTGGTCAGTCCAGACCACAAACGGTTGCTCCGCTCCCTCCAACCAGTGCCGCCACTCCTCCAAGGCAAGCTTCACAGCGAGAAGCTCCCGGTTACCCACATCGTAGTTTCTTTCAGCTGGAGAAAGACGACCAGAGTAGAAAGCGCAGGGATGGAGTTTACCGTCAGTGGAGCTACGCTGGGACAGGATGGCGCCCACACCCACATCAGAAGCATCCACTTCCACAACGAACTGACGGGAAGTGTCAGGTTGAGAGAGAATCGGGGCGTTGGTGAATCGGCTCTTCAAGTCCAGAAATGCTCGGTCTGCCTCAGGAGTCCAACAGAACTTTCTGGTGCAAGACGTCATGGCAGTTAAAGGTGCAGCCACCCGGCTGTAGTCACGGATAAACCTCCGATAAAAATTCGCAAACCCCAGGAATCTCTGGAGCTGCAATCTTGTACCGGGCTGGACCCAATCCCGAACCGCCCGAACCTTCTCTTGGTCCATCTTGATCTCTCCCCTGGATATGATGTACCCGAGGAAGGACGTTGTATGGGCGTGAAAAATCACACTTCTCCGCCTTCACGAACAGACGGTTCTCCAATAACCGCTGCAGGACCTGCTTGACATGCAGAACGTGGCTAGAAAGCTCCTTTGAGAAGATGAGGATATCATCCAGGTAAACGAACACAAAAATCCCAATCATATCTCTCAAAACGTCATTCACCATACTTTGGAACACCGCCGGAGCATTGGTCAGTCCAAACGGCATCACCTGGTACTCAAAATGTCCCATCGGAGTATTGAACCCAGTCAACCACTCGTCCCCCTCCTTGATCCGAACCAAATGATAAGCATTACGTAAATCAAGCTTCGTAAAAACCGTAGCACCCTGTAAGGAATCGAAAGCCGAGCTCATCAAGGGCAGGGGATACTTGTTCTTAACCGTAATCTCATTCAAACCCCGATAATCAATACACGGTCGAAGAGAACCATCCTTCTTGCTCACAAAAAAAAATCCTGCTCCCAAAGGTGATGACGATGGCCGAATGAGACCTGTAGCTAGAGACTCCTTGATGTAGGTCTCCAAGGCCTCACGTTCCGGTCGAGAGATACTGTATAACCGTCCCTTGGGAAAGGCAGATCCAGGAAACAGATTAATCGCACAATCATAAGGTCGGTGGGGAGGAAGAGACAGAGCCTTCTGTTTACTGAATACCTCACCCAACTCGTGATATGTTTCTGGAACCAGGGACAAATCAGGAGGAGCAGAGTCACTGACCTGACTGGAAACAGCAGGAGAACAGGCAGTCCTAAGGCAGTTAGCATGACACTCAATGCTCCAACTAGTTACCTTCCCTGTCACCCAATCAAACGAGGGATTGTGTTCCTTCAGCCAGGGGTAACCAAGAACCAGAGGAACATGGGGCGAGGACAAAATGAAGAAAAAGATAAACTCTGAATGATTTCCCGACACCAACATCTTAACCGGTTCAGTCCTCATAGTGATCCGTGCCAGACTACTGCCGTTCAGAGTGGTTGCTTCAATGGCTTCCGGCAATTGCTCCTTGGAAAGCCCCAGCAGTTCCACCAAGTCGGCATCCATAAAGTTGCCATCGGCACCTGAATCGATAAAAGCGTTCAGGTCAAAACTCTGATCCTTATTCATAAGGGTCGCAGGAAAACGGGGTCTGACAAGATCCTTGAGAGATTGAAACTGGCTCGCTAAAATTCCTCCCAAATTTAGCGAGCCGGGCAGTTTAACGGGCGCTGTGGACAAGCGGAGTTGTAATGTCCCGATCTACCACAGTAGAAAGAGCTATTGGTCTCACGTCTACTTTGGCGCTCCTCCTTAGTTAGCCCGTGTCGCCCCACTTGCATTGGTTCAGAATCTGGTGGCAAGACTCCTCCACTAATCCCTTGTGGAGAATAACGATCAATACGTCCTGGTTCACCTCCTGAACCGAATGGTAACCGAGTTACAGATTGATTGGATAGACCCCCCTGCTTCTCCCTCCTTCTCTCTCGGACTCTATTATCAACCCGAATAGATAAAGCGACCAAGCTGTCTAAGTCACTAGGCTCTGGATAAGAAATCAGCTCATCCTTAAGTTCATCTGACAACCCCTTGTAAAAAACCGCTTGTAGTGACTCCTCATTCCAACCACTCTCCACAGCCAATGTCCTGAACTCAATCATAAAATCTGCCACACTGCGATCTCCTTGGCGAAGAGAGAACAAACGTTTAGCTGCGTCCTTACCTCGGACTGGATGATCAAAAAGCTTCCTCATCTCTCCCGTGAACTCCTGATATGAAGCCGTGCAGGTTCCCTGTCGTTCCCAAACGGCTGAAGCCCATTCCAGAGCTCTTCCACGCAACAGTTCAATAACAAAGGCTATCCTAGCCTTGTCAGTGGCGTAAGAATGGGGCTGTAGATCAAACACTAACCCACACTGCATAAGAAACGAACGGCATCTTCCCAAATCCCCTTCATATTTATCAGGCGTCGGTACCTTGGGTTCACGAAATGGAACCGCTTCAGACACGGCAGGTGAGATGGGTGAAACCGGTAGTGAATGAATCACCTGCAAACTGAGCTGATCCTGGACTTGTGTCAAGCTAGCAGAAAAATTCTGGATCGAACTCGCTATCTCCTGTAGCGCCGTATTGTGTTGTCCCAATTTCTTCTCCTGCAGGGTAATGGCATGGCAAACGGAGTCCAGGTCCGCTGGGTTCATTACTGGCCGGATCGTTCTGTCACGATCTTTCAAGATCGAACCCAGAAGCAGACCAGGACAAGGAGCGTAGGAAGAAGGTGAGTATTTATTTACAGTGAAATGTGAAAAGGTAGATATATCCAGATGGCGTAACGGGCAGCGGTGGTGAGTAGATGAGAGGAAATAGGTGAATCCAATGTAGTAGCAGAATCCTCTGTCAACCAGGCGGGAATGGAGTGAATGATCCAGGTGAGTAACTGAAGACAAAAAAAACGGAGGTAAGTTCAAGGCAAGCAATACGTAAATGAAAACAAAACAAATTCTATCCAACTGGAGTCTGGTACTCAGGCACAACATACTATTCATGGCTAACGATCCGGCAGGGAATGGAAGTCAGGTCAGAGCTTTTGAAGGGTAGAGATGATGATCAGGACAGGTGTGCAGATTACTGACGGGAAACAGAAACAGGTGCGGGTGAAACCAATCTCCCAATGAGCTAATTCGCCCGGCAACCAGACAGGGTGCGTTCCAGGACACCTGAAACACACTCCAGGACAGACACACAGGCAAACCCAGACTCAGGAAGCGGGATTCGTGACAGTACCCCCCCTCCGACGAACGCCACCGGGCGGACTACCTGGAGCGCCAGGATGGAGGCGGTAGAAGTCACGAATCAGGTCGTCATCCAGAATCTGTCGCCGAGGAATCGAACTCCTCTCCTCTGGACCATATCCTTCCCAGTCCACTAGAAACTGGTACCCTCGACCCCGCCGTCTGGAGTCCATGATGCGGCGCACCGTGTAGACAGGACCACCTCCGATCATCCGAGGAGGAGGAGGACGAGGAGGAGGAGGCAACAGAGGACTGAGGTGAACCGGCTTGAGACAGGAGACATGAAAAGTGGGATGCACTCTAAGTGTTGCAGGCAACTTGAGTCGAACCACCACAGGATTTATGATTCTCTCCACTACAAACGGACCAATGAACTTAGGTGACAACTTCCTTGACTCCGTCCGTAGAGGAAGATCCCGTGTAGCCAACCAAACCTTATCTCCAACCGTATAAGCTGGGGCAGGAATACGGCGACGGTTCGCCTGTATCTGATACCGGTCAGAAACTCTAAGGAGAGCCTTCCTGGCCCGATGCCAGGTCCGGTGGCAACGACGAATATGGGTCTGGACAGAAGGAACCGAGAGATCCCTCTCCTGAGAAGGAAACAAAGGAGGTTGGTATCCGTAAAGGCATTGGAAGGGGGACATCCCAGTGGCAGATGAAGGAAGGGTATTATGGGCATACTCAACCCAGGGTAATTGAGATGACCAAGAGGTGGGATCAGAGGAGACAAGACAACGCAGCGTGGACTCCATCTTCTGGTTGGCTCTCTCCGCTTGACCATTAGATTGTGGGTGAAATCCAGAAGTGAGACTGACTGTAGCTCCAATGGCCAAACAGAAGGATTTCCAGACAGCAGAGGTAAACTGAGGACCACGGTCAGACACAATGTCACTGGGCAATCCGTGAACCCTGAAAACCTCCCTGACCAGGATCTCGGACGTCTCCGTAGCCGATGGAAGCTTGGAGAGAGGAACAAAATGAGCAAACTTGCTGAATCTGTCCACAATGGTCAGAATGACCGTGTTCCCAACAGAAGGGGGCAATCCCGTGACAAAATCCAGGGCCAGATGCGACCAAGGTCGCCGAGGAATAGGTAGGGGATGAAGAAGCCCAGAGCTGGGCCGATTGGTACTCTTGTTCTGGGCACAAACAGGACATGCGGCAACAAACCTCCGGGTATCTTCTCCCATGGCAGGCCACCAAAAACGTCTGCGCAGTAGTGCCATAGTCCGAGCAACGCCAGGGTGACAAGCTATCTTGCTGGCGTGGGACCACTGAAGGACAGCAGAACGGACCGACTCGGGTACGAACAACCGACCGGGTGGACCGTTACCGGGGCCGGGCTGCGTCCGAAGGGCCGCCATCACATCCTCCTCTATCCTCCATGTAACGGCTCCCACGACAACATTCTGGGGAAGAATCGTCTCAGTCTTGACCCCACTCTCCTCCGTCTTAGAGAACATCCGGGACAGGGCGTCCGCCTTCCCGTTCTTAGACCCAGGTCGGAATGTCAGGGAAAAATTGAAACGTCCAAAAAACAAGGCCCACCTAGCCTGACGGGCGTTGAGACGTTTAGCCGATTGTACGTAAGCCAGATTCTTGTGGTCAGTCCAGACCACAAACGGTTGCTCCGCTCCCTCCAACCAGTGCCGCCACTCCTCCAAGGCAAGCTTCACAGCGAGAAGCTCCCGGTTACCCACATCGTAGTTTCTTTCAGCTGGAGAAAGACGACCAGAGTAGAAAGCGCAGGGATGGAGTTTACCGTCAGTGGAGCTACGCTGGGACAGGATGGCGCCCACACCCACATCAGAAGCATCCACTTCCACAACGAACTGACGGGAAGTGTCAGGTTGAGAGAGAATCGGGGCGTTGGTGAATCGGCTCTTCAAGTCCAGAAATGCTCGGTCTGCCTCAGGAGTCCAACAGAACTTTCTGGTGCAAGACGTCATGGCAGTTAAAGGTGCAGCCACCCGGCTGTAGTCACGGATAAACCTCCGATAAAAATTCGCAAACCCCAGGAATCTCTGGAGCTGCAATCTTGTACCGGGCTGGACCCAATCCCGAACCGCCCGAACCTTCTCTTGGTCCATCTTGATCTCTCCCCTGGATATGATGTACCCGAGGAAGGACGTTGTATGGGCGTGAAAATCACACTTCTCCGCCTTCACGAACAGACGGTTCTCCAATAACCGCTGCAGGACCTGCTTGACATGCAGAACGTGGCTAGAAAGCTCCTTTGAGAAGATGAGGATATCATCCAGGTAAACGAACACAAAAATCCCAATCATATCTCTCAAAACGTCATTCACCATACTTTGGAACACCGCCGGAGCATTGGTCAGTCCAAACGGCATCACCTGGTACTCAAAATGTCCCATCGGAGTATTGAACCCAGTCAACCACTCGTCCCCCTCCTTGATCCGAACCAAATGATAAGCATTACGTAAATCAAGCTTCGTAAAAACCGTAGCACCCTGTAAGGAATCGAAAGCCGAGCTCATCAAGGGCAGGGGATACTTGTTCTTAACCGTAATCTCATTCAAACCCCGATAATCAATACACGGTCGAAGAGAACCATCCTTCTTGCTCACAAAAAAAAATCCTGCTCCCAAAGGTGATGACGATGGCCGAATGAGACCTGTAGCTAGAGACTCCTTGATGTAGGTCTCCAAGGCCTCACGTTCCGGTCGAGAGATACTGTATAACCGTCCCTTGGGAAAGGCAGATCCAGGAAACAGATTAATCGCACAATCATAAGGTCGGTGGGGAGGAAGAGACAGAGCCTTCTGTTTACTGAATACCTCACCCAACTCGTGATATGTTTCTGGAACCAGGGACAAATCAGGAGGAGCAGAGTCACTGACCTGACTGGAAACAGCAGGAGAACAGGCAGTCCTAAGGCAGTTAGCATGACACTCAATGCTCCAACTAGTTACCTTCCCTGTCACCCAATCAAACGAGGGATTGTGTTCCTTCAGCCAGGGGTAACCAAGAACCAGAGGAACATGGGGCGAGGACAAAATGAAGAAAAAGATAAACTCTGAATGATTTCCCGACACCAACATCTTAACCGGTTCAGTCCTCATAGTGATCCGTGCCAGACTACTGCCGTTCAGAGTGGTTGCTTCAATGGCTTCCGGCAATTGCTCCTTGGAAAGCCCCAGCAGTTCCACCAAGTCGGCATCCATAAAGTTGCCATCGGCACCTGAATCGATAAAAGCGTTCAGGTCAAAACTCTGATCCTTATTCATAAGGGTCGCAGGAAAACGGGGTCTGACAAGATCCTTGAGAGATTGAAACTGGCTCGCTAAAATTCCTCCCAAATTTAGCGAGCCGGGCAGTTTAACGGGCGCTGTGGACAAGCGGAGTTGTAATGTCCCGATCTACCACAGTAGAAAGAGCTATTGGTCTCACGTCTACTTTGGCGCTCCTCCTTAGTTAGCCCGTGTCGCCCCACTTGCATTGGTTCAGAATCTGGTGGCAAGACTCCTCCACTAATCCCTTGTGGAGAATAACGATCAATACGTCCTGGTTCACCTCCTGAACCGAATGGTAACCGAGTTACAGATTGATTGGATAGACCCCCCTGCTTCTCCCTCGGACTCTATTATCAACCCGAATAGATAAAGCGACCAAGCTGTCTAAGTCACTAGGCTCTGGATAAGAAATCAGCTCATCCTTAAGTTCATCTGACAACCCCTTGTAAAAAAACGCTTGTAGTGACTCCTCATTCCAACCACTCTCCACAGCCAATGTCCTGAACTCAATCATAAAATCTGCCACACTGCGATCTCCTTGGCGAAGAGAGAACAAACGTTTAGCTGCGTCCTTACCTCGGACTGGATGATCAAAAAGCTTCCTCATCTCTCCCGTGAACTCCTGATATGAAGCCGTGCAGGTTCCCTGTCGTTCCCAAACGGCTGAAGCCCATTCCAGAGCTCTTCCACGCAACAGTTCAATAACAAAGGCTATCCTAGCCTTGTCAGTGGCGTAAGAATGGGGCTGTAGATCAAACACTAACCCACACTGCATAAGAAACGAACGGCATCTTCCCAAATCCCCTTCATATTTATCAGGCGTCGGTACCTTGGGTTCACGAAATGGAACCGCTTCAGACACGGCAGGTGAGATGGGTGAAACCGGTAGTGAATGAATCACCTGCAAACTGAGCTGATCCTGGACTTGTGTCAAGCTAGCAGAAAAATTCTGGATCGAACTCGCTATCTCCTGTAGCGCCGTATTGTGTTGTCCCAATTTCTTCTCCTGCAGGGTAATGGCATGGCAAACGGAGTCCAGGTCCGCTGGGTTCATTACTGGCCGGATCGTTCTGTCACGATCTTTCAAGATCGAACCCAGAAGCAGACCAGGACAAGGAGCGTAGGAAGAAGGTGAGTATTTATTTACAGTGAAATGTGAAAAGGTAGATATATCCAGATGGCGTAACGGGCAGCGGTGGTGAGTAGATGAGAGGAAATAGGTGAATCCAATGTAGTAGCAGAATCCTCTGTCAACCAGGCGGGAATGGAGTGAATGATCCAGGTGAGTAACTGAAGACAAAACAAACGGAGGTAAGTTCAAGGCAAGCAATACGTAAATGAAAACAACAAAACAAATTCTATCCAACTGGAGTCTGGTACTCAGGCACAACATACTATTCATGGCTAACGATCCGGCAGGGAATGGAAGTCAGGTCAGAGCTTTTGAAGGGTAGAGATGATGATCAGGACAGGTGTGCAGATTACTGACGGGAAACAGGTGCGGGTGAAACCAATCTCCCAATGAGCTAATTCGCCCGGCAACCAGACAGGGTGCGTTCCAGGACACCTGAAACACACTCCAGGACAGACACACAGGCAAACCCAGACTCAGGAAGCGGGATTCGTGACAGTAGATGGTTTCATATTTTTCTACATATGCTATAACTTTCTAATTTGACTTTTTTTCAGAGTGATTTTCAACAAACTTTTGAAAGCTTTGCATAATCTAAATAGGCTCAAGTAGTGTGGAAGGCATGGTTCGGAAACCATATCATGGATGCAAGAGCACAAGCAAATCACTCTGTTCCTTCAAGCCTGACTTTTAAATGGTAAAAGATATGGTAGTCCCTAGTACATTTCACAATAAACAATATAAAAGCGACAAAACACCTGGAAAACTTTTGAAATACATTTGAAGCAGATCAGTTTCTGAAATTTCACCAACCCACTATTTGTTTTACTCCAAAGTTATGAAATACTGTTAATTTGAATGTAGTTGTGAATCACTTTGACAGACACATTGGTGTCATCTTAAATCCCAAATCTGCATTTATTTAAATGTATTCAGTGCTGTGAGGGTTGTCACTGTGTAATACATCAGGATGTGCAGGTTTCATATATTAGACTACTCTTACTATCTGCTGCCTCCCTCTCAAGTCTGTTTGCAATAAGGCTCTTCCAGTTTTTAGCAGGTGCAGCCAAAATGCCTGGCAAACTTCCCAATCTGGCCTCATCAAATATATAGTATCTAGGCCACCTTATCACCCAGCAGTTAAATCAACTCAGAAAATTCTTTGTTCCAAATTGACCTTTGTTCTCTTTCTTTCCCACGCTATCTCAGCACACCAGAAAGGAAACCAAGATTTTAACAGTTGATTTTATTCATGAAGTTTAAAAAAAGATGCTCCAACACAAAGGATCTTTGAAAGGACAAAGTTGCTTTGGTTGTAAAACGAATAATCTTTTTTATTTCATTTCATGTCTGCCGTCTGGCTGATAAAAATGATAATTTAAAAATGATCTGTAATGCCATTTTGTTTGATCTTTTTTGTTGAGAGACCTGAGAGACCGCCATTTAGCCTTTAATGTGCTACATATGTGCCACGTTCCAGCTCCCTACCAATGTGCATTGTCTGATAATGAGGGCTTAAGACACAGAGTCATCCCCAGACTTGTAATTAAATAATTTCATTACACATAACAGGCTCTGGGCTGGAATGGCCGGCTCGCCATACAGAGGTGATGACTTGTGAGAGAGGACAAGGCTATAGTGTTGTGGGTTCTGGTGTCAGATAATGTCCCTGACTCTGACACGTACCAGAGATACAGGCTCCATTTACCCGATCCGACATCAATCAACATGTCTTGTTGTTTTCATTGATCCTTCAGTTATTTCACTGACATCACATGCTAGATTAGATACGTGTCTTTCTGTCACTTAAACCAGATGAAAGCAGTTACCTATGCTGTCTGGTTTTGTATGTCATTTCAGAGCATTTCATATCACTTCTAACTCGAGTAGTTCTAGGTTTGTCCAGAACCTACCACTGTGGAGATTGAGGTCTGCTATCACCAGAGTAGTCGACTCCCAAAGATACTGGTAACTAACCCAAGATAGTTCATCTGCATCATTTACAATGGGAGCAAATAAGCACAGTGGGCAGAACAAGCAAGGAGGTGGGCAGAGCCAAGCACGAGCTCGCAAGATCTAATTGGCGTGTTTTAACATGTATTTGCATATTTCCATTAGGGAACGGCTACTCTGTGAGGTGCGCATGTGCAATAACTCAATTCACCCTTGCACTCCTTCTAAACAATGCAATTTTTTTGCAACTTTGGCAAAGGGCCAATTTTACAAAACTTTGTGCACTCTGTGACAGATTCTATTTTATTCTATCTATGAACTATCTGGGTGTAACGCTCGTCGTTGGAATGAGGTGAGGAGGACCAATGCGCAGCGTGGTAAGTATCCATTTTAATAAGAATACTTGAACAATGAACAAAAACAATAAACTGACAAACGACTGAGACAGTTCCGTATGGTGAAACACAGACACAGAAAATAACCACCCACAAAACACAAAGAAAAACAGGGTACCTAAATATGGCTCCCAATCAGAGACAACGACTGACACCTGCCTCTGATTGAGAACCATACTAGGCCAAACACATAGAAACAGACAACCTAGACATACAACATAGAATGCCCACCCACATCACACCCTGACCAAACAAAACATAGAAACATACAAAGCAATCTATGGTCAGGGCGTGACAGTACCCCCCCCCCCAAAGGTGTGGACTCCGGCCGCAAAACCTGAACCTATAGGGGAGGGTCTGGGTGGGCATCTGTCCGCGGTGGCGGCTCTGGCGCGGGACTTGGACCCCACTCCACTTAAGTGGCGTCTTTGGAGCGGCGACCCTCACCGCCGATCTTGGACTGGGGACCCTAATAGGGGGCGCCTGAGGGGCGCCTCTGGACTGAGGGGCAGCTCCGGACTGAAGGGCAGCTCCGGACTGAAGGGCAGCTCCGGACTGAAGGGCAGCTCCGGACTGAAAGGCGGCTCAGGCGGCTCCTGACTGAAGGGCGGCTCAGGCGGCTCTGGACTGAAGGGCGGCTCAGGCGCCTCTGGACTGAAGGGCGGCTCAGGCGCCTCTGGATTGAAGGGCGGCTCAGGCGCCTCTGGACTGAAGGGCGGCTCAGGCGCCTCTGGACTGAAGGGCGGCTCAGGCGGCTCAGGACAGACGGGCGGCTCAGGCGGCTCAGGACAGACGGGCGGCTCAGGACAGACGGGCGCACCTGGAGGAAGGAGACGGAGAGACAGCCTGGTGCATGGGGCTGCCACAGGACCCACCAGGCTGGGGAGACCTACAGGAGGCCTGGTGCTTGGAGGAGGCACCGGAAGCACCGGGCTGTGGGGGAGCACTGGAGCTCTGGTGCGCAGCCTTGGCACCACTCCCCCAGGCTGGATGACTACTCTAGCCCGGACCCTCCCGAGTGCAGGCACAGGTTGAACCGGGCTGTGGGTAAGCACTGGAGATCTAGTGCATACTACGCGCAACTCTCCCTTAGGCTCAACTCCCACATTCGCCCGGCACAAGCAGAGCGCAGGCATAGGATGCACTGCACCTTCCCAGCGCCCCGGAGACATAGCACGCAGAGCCGGCGCAGGATACCCTGGACCGAAACAGCGTACCGGAGACCAGACACGCTGAGCAGGCACAATACGCCCTGGCTGGATGCCCACACTCGCATGACACTTTCGGGGGGCTGTCCTATAGCGCACCGGGCTATGGACGCGTACTGGCGACACCGTGCGCTTAACCGCATAACACGGTGCCTGACCAGTATTGTTCAGCTTATAATAAGGACGAGGAGTGGGCTCAGGTCTCCAACCTGACTCTGCCACACTCCCCGTGTGCCGCCCCCCAATTTTTTGGGGGGGCTGCCTCTCGTACCTGTCGCGCTGCCGTGCTGCCTCCTCATATCACCGCCGCTCAGTTTTCGCTGCCTCCAGCTCTGCCTTGGGGCGACGATATTCCCCAGCCTGTGCCCAGGGTCCTTTACCGTCCAAAATCTCCTCCCATCTCCTCCCATATCCCTTCTTTCTTTTCTCTCCAAAACTCTCGAACGTGCCGTCCTTGGCCAGCTCTCCCGCTATCTCTCTCAGAATGACCTTCTTGATCCAAATCAGTCAGGTTTCAAGACTAGTCATTCAACTGAGACTGCTCTTCTCTGTATCACGGAGGCGCTCCGCACTGCTAAAGCTAACTCTCTCTCCTCTGCTCTCATCCTCCTAGACCTATCGGCTGCCTTCGATACTGTGAACCATCAGATCCTCCTCTCCACCCTCTCCGAGTTGGGCATCTCCGGCGCGGCCCACGCTTGGATTGCGTCCTACCTGACAGGTCGCTCCTACCAGGTGGCGTGGCGAGAATCTGTCTCCTCACCACGTGCTCTCACCACTGGTGTCCCCCAGGGCTCTGTTCTAGGCCCTCTCCTATTCTCGCTATACACCAAGTCACTTGGCTCTGTCATAACCTCACATGGTCTCTCCTATCATTGCTATGCAGACGACACACAATTAATCTTCTCCTTTCCCCCTTCTGATGACCAGGTGGCGAATCGCATCTCTGCATGTCTGGCAGACATATCAGTGTGGATGACGGACCACCACCTCAAGCTGAACCTCGGCAAGACGGAGCTGCTCTTCCTCCCGGGGAAGGACTGCCCGTTCCATGATCTCGCCATCACGGTTGACAACTCCATTGTGTCCTCCTCCCAGAGCGCTAAGAACCTTGGCGTGATCCTGGACAACACCCTGTCGTTCTCAACTAACATCAAGGCGGTGGCCCGTTCCTGTAGGTTCATGCTCTACAACATCCGCAGAGTACGACCCTGCCTCACACAGGAAGCGGCGCAGGTCCTAATCCAGGCACTTGTCATCTCCCGTCTGGATTACTGCAACTCGCTGTTGGCTGGGCTCCCTGCCTGTGCCATTAAACCCCTACAACTCATCCAGAACGCCGCAGCCCGTCTGGTGTTCAACCTTCCCAAGTTCTCTCACGTCACCCCGCTCCTCCGCTCTCTCCACTGGCTTCCAGTTGAAGCTCGCATCCGCTACAAGACCATGGTGCTTGCCTACGGAGCTGTGAGGGGAACGGCACCTCAGTACCTTCAGGCTCTGATCAGGCCCTACACCCAAACAAGGGCACTGCGTTCATCCACCTCTGGCCTGCTCGCCTCCCTACCACTGAGGAAGTACAGTTCCCGCTCAGCCCAGTCAAAACTGTTCGCTGCTCTGGCACCCCAATGGTGGAACAAACTCCCTCACGACGCCAGGACAGCGGAGTCAATCACCACCTTCCGGAGACACCTGAAACCCCACCTCTTCAAGGAATACCTAGGATAGGATAAAGTAATCCTTCTGACCCCCCCCCCCCCTTAAAAGATTTAGATGCACTATTGTAAAGTGGTTGTTCCACTGGATGTCATAAGGTGAATGCACCAATTTGTAAGTCGCTCTGGATAAGAGCGTCTGCTAAATGACTTAAATGTAAATGTAAATGATGTCCATGAGTCCGGAGATCGCTGCTGCCCGATACCACGCTGCTTGGTCGTTGTTTGGTGGGTGGTTCTGTAACGGGTTTCGTCCTCTTTGTCTGACGAGGAGTAGCAAGGATTGGACCAATACACAGCGTGGTAAGTGTCCATATTCGATTTAATAACTGAACACTAAGAAATACAAAATAACACCGTGAAATACAAAACGAAAACGAAACACAGGCTACCTAAATATGGCTCCCAATCAGAGACAACGACTGACACCTGCCTCTGATTGAGAACCATACCAGGCCAAACACATAGAAACAGACAACCTAGACATACAACATAGAATGCCCACCCACATCACACCCTGACCAAACAAAACATAGAAACATACAAAGCAATCTATGGTCAGGGCGTGACACTGGGTTTCCCCTTTTATCTGTGCTAGTATTTTCATAACTTATTGTGACAGATTTGATTTAACCTATTTAATCCCGTCGGTCACAATAGTGACCGTAAAAAAACATTTTCAGTTATAAGGCTCTAAAAATGTTACTGAATGATGTATCAATGCATTTCCAGCAAATATTGAAATAATAAAGGGTCACAATGAAATATGTGCAGTGTCACATGTTTAGTGTAAATTGTCACATGACCAGAGCTGTTTACTTCCTGGTTGCACCATGAGAAGAGGATGACTGCATCAAAGCTCCCAAACAAAAGGTTAGTAAAGTATGTTAACATAAAGATAGGACAAAGAATTTTGGTACACATCATCTGTAAGGTGTCTAGTATTGATATATGCATTTGCAATTACTCAACTTTGTTCAGTGTGGTCATAGAATGAGTAAACATGTTGACGGCAACAATAGTGACCGGCGGGATAACGCAGTGCATCTAGGTATACACATACTTATACACATACATAGGTCTTGTTCTACCTAACTTTCTACTCGGTTCTTTCTTTTAGTTTCACTTTGAGTCAAGTTCTGAATATGTTGGATCTAGGTGACTGCTCAGACAAGGTGTGCAACATTGCAGTTATCCCTCAGAGATTGTGAAAGCGATGGGTCAGATATGGACTTTGAGGGGGAGACAGGCCATTTGCCAGCCAGGCTGTTGAATGTATATGCTGAACCTATGCAAACTGATCATGACAGGAACAACGTTATCAGTGATGATGACCTACTCCTCACCACCCCACACTCTCCTCCTTGAAACTGGGTTGGGTCATGGACCCAGTGTCGTTCTTGGTGTTGCAGAGCAATCTCAGGTGCCTCAAGGTTGCAAGTTCCTTCATGACAACCTCTTCACTTCGCTTGCACTCCTCAATGAAATTACAAAAAGAGGATATGGGAGCTCTGGAGCGATGAGGCAAAATCGTCTGTTTGATGTCCCATTCAAGCCACAGAAGGACTTCATGAAGTTACCCCGGGGAACCTCTGAGGTTCTGACCCAAGGAGACAAGTTGCTGGTCCGTTAGAAAGACAATAACATTGTCACAGTGGCAACAAACATGGAGGAGAAATACAGTGAGACCTCTGTCAAGAGATGGAACAAGGAGCGACGTGCCTTTTGATAAAGTCCCACAACCAAAATGCATCAACCGATACAATGAGCACATGGGTGGTGTTGAACTTCACAACCTACAGGTTTCACGATACCATATCTCCATCAGGTCTAAGAAGTGGTGGTGGCCCATCTTTGCATGGTCTCTCAACAATGCACTTGTAAACAGCCATTTATTTTACAGAGGGACCATCAACCTGCTCACCTTCTCATGGATAGTGGCACAGTCTCTTATGCAAAAGTTTGGCACAAAACCACTGAGCCACGGAAGGAGATCTCTACTGGCTGCTACTGTTGAAGATCAGGCAAGATATGACAAAGCTTCTTACTGAACAATCAATACGATGTACCGGTTCCATAGACATCGTCATTGTGATAAACGCACTACCTATGCATGTGAGAAATGCAAAGCGCCACTGCACATTGAGTGCTTCAAGATATACCACGGACAGTAGAGCGAATGAAAATGGGCTGAAAAACACAATAAAAGAAAAATTGAAAAGTCACTAAAGGGTGAGGAGAAGCAGTACAACGGACTCTAGGAAGAAAATAAAAGTTGACGAAATAGGGAAAAAGACAATCAAAATGACTGAAATGTTTTTGGAAAAGAGGATCAATTGATTCAAGACATGCTGTGGTCTGACTGATCGTAGTTCAAAATAGTGATGCACAAACTAATCGTGCACTTGGTTCTGAAGCCTACCTCTATTGTATGTATGTATGTATGTATGTATGTATGTATGTATGTATGTATGTATGTATGTATGTATGTATGTATGTATGTATGTGTATAATATATATTTTTATTTTTATTTTGTTCAGTGTAGGCCTCTACTTGAATGCATATTCTACAGGCTACCTCTATCCTAAATGTTACCTTTATGTTCAATGTGAATGAATCACACGACTGCTATACAGTTGTTAGTGAATGTTACACTAAAATGTCACAATGACAATGTTACAATGAATATTGCACTAAAGTACAAGTTCAAATGATACAATAAAGTTACAATATTAATGTTTCAATACATGTTGCACTAAAGAACAATGTTACAATGTATGTTACAATAAAATAACAATGTTGAAATGCATTGATGGTTGTTGTTTTTTGGTTTTTGATTTCACTATTCATATCGGTGTTGTATAAGGGTTTTTGATATGTAAAATAGTCACACTAGAATGTGATGGGGCGTTCTGTGGCAATGCTGGGGACTGCCAGTGACAGAGTTTTAAATGTGTTAATAACTGGGCTGGGATATAGAAGAATTTTGATGCCTGCATAGGAGAAATATGTTAATTCAGTATATGTAACATTATCCCACCGGTCACCATAAAACACACTTTTTCACCTACTTTTCCATGAAAAGTTCTAAAAATAATGATTGATTATTTCAAAGGCTTACTAATGACACAAGATTTGGATATTGTCATGTCTGGGAAAAATTTGGGAGGGTTAAAAACAAAAATCATGGTTTAATTAAGGCTCCAGTACTAGGTTTAAGGCAGATCTCCAGCTCCAGGTGGGCTTAATTAGACAGAGACTATATTATGTTCACTTCACTATTTCACTCACAGCCCTTTGTGGTTGAACATCTGCAGGTGGAACATTTCTGTTACAGTTCTGAGGAAAACGTGACCTGGGGAGGGACTTGGTGAACACACCCACTACACCCCAGTGGGTTAGGATCAATGGTTATGATCAGCTACAGGGAGAAAAGTCTTAGCTAAGGTAACTGGTAGAATGAATGGTTGACTGGCTGTCATTTGCAGAGACTTAAGCCTGTCATAGAACTTCTCTATGGCATATGAAGGGCTTTGTGTCACGTACTGTTGACCAGGTTTGGAGACAATTCTTGAATTGACTCATGAAGTGAAGAATTTACGTTGAATTCAATTAGAATTTCAACAATCTTTAAGTTATGGTATTGGAATTGAATTGGAATTGTAAAAACATTTAATCTGTGTAATTTAATTGAATTGGAATTCAATAGTTTTACATTTCTCAGTTAATGGAATTAATGCTGTCAGTACAGAAATTGACTGCAGGATTAGTTTTAAATCATTTCAATTTATATTACTATATTTCCAGTATATAGTCTGTCTGAACAGTGACATTATCAACCTGAAAGCCTGATGGAATTGAATTGGAATTTTAATTTTTGGGGGATAATATTGAATTTGGAATTTAATTATTAGAATTTACCTAACTTTGGAAATGAGAGGGATTTAAATATCTCTGAATTCAAAGATTGACCTGGAATTGGAATATAATTATAATTGAATTTGTGGAATTAACCCCAACCCTGCTGTAGACTTGGTTGCTTGTTAAATTAAGTTAAATGGAGCTGTAATAATGCCCAAAAGAATGACTGACTGCCTGTTGATGACTGACTGCCTGTTGATGACTGACTGCCTGTTTAATGACACCCTGCATCTCCGGGGAAGCCACCTTCTGCCAGTCAGTCAGTCAGTCCATCTATTGAACATCTAACTGACATAATTATGCAAACACTCTAACCCTGATCCTATGTACAGTCGTGGCCAAAAGTTTTGAGAATGACACAAATATTAATTTCCACAAAGTTTTCTGCTTCAGTGTCTTTAGATATTTTTGTCAGATGTTACTATGGAATACTGAAGTATAATTACAAGCATTTCATAAGTGTCAAAGGCTTTCATTGACAATTACATGAAGATGATGCAAAGAGTCAATATTTCCAGTGTTGACCCTTCTTTTTCAAGACCTCTGCAATCCTCCCTGGCATGCTGTCAATTAACTTCTGGGCCACATCCTGACTGATGGCAGCCCATTCTTGCATAATCAATGCTTGGAGTTTGTCAGAATTTGTGGGTTTTTGTTTGTCCACCCGCCTCTTGAGGATTGACCACAAGTTCTCAATGGGATTAAGGTCTGGGGAGTTTCCTGGCCATGGACCCATTATATCGATTTTTTGATCCCCGAGCCACTTAGTTATCACTTTTGCCTTATGGCAAGGTGCTCCATCATGCTGGAAAAGGCATTGTTTGTCACCAAACTGTTCCTGGATGGTTGGGAGAAGTTGCTCTCGGAGGATGTAATGGTACCATTCTTTATTCATGGCTGTGTTCTTAGGCAAAATTGTGAGTGAGCCCACTCCCTTGGCTGAGAAGCAACCTCACACATGAATGATCTCAGGATGCTTTACTGTTGGCATGACACAGGACTGATGGTAGCGCTCACCTTGTCTTCTCCGGACAAGCTTTTTTCCGGCTGCCCCAAACAATCGGAAAGGGGATTCATCAGAGAAAATGACTTTACCCCAGTCCTCAGCAGTCCAATCCCTGTACCTTTTGCAGAATATCAGTCTGTCCCAGATGTGGCTTCTTTGCTGCCCTTCTTGAAACCAGGCCATCCTCCAAAAGTCTTCGGCTCAATGTGCATGCAGATGCACTCACACCTGCCTGCTGCCATTCCTGAGCAAGCTCTGTACTGGTGGTGCCCAGATCCTGCAGCTGAATCAACTTTAGGAGACGGTCCTGGCGCTTGCTGGACTTTCTTGGTCGCCCTGAAGCCTTCTTCACAACAATTGAACCGCTCTCCTTGAAGTCCTTGATGATCCGATAAATGGTTGATTTAGGTGCAATCTTACTGGCAGCAATATCTTTGCCTATGAAGCCCTTTTTGTGCAAAGCAATGATGACGGCACGTGTTTCCTTGCAGGTAACCATGGTTGACAGAGGAAGAACAATGATTCCAAGCACCACCCTCCTTTTGAAGCTTCCAGTCTGTTATTCGAACCCAATCAGCATGACAGAGTGATCTCCAGCCTTGTCCTCGTCAACACTCACACCTGTGTTAACGAGAGAATCACTGACATGATGTCAGCTGGTCCTTTTGTGGCAGGGCTGAAATGCAGTGGAAATGTTTTTGGGGGATACAGGTCATTTGCATGGCAAAGAGGGACTTTGCAATTAATTGCAATTCATCTGATCACTCTTCATAACATTCTGGAGTATATGCAAATTGCCATCATACAAACTGAGGCAGCTGACTTTGTGAAAATTAATATTTGTGTCATTCTCAAAACCTTTTGCCACGACTGTACATTAGGATAGTTGAGTTAGGAAGGGAAAGGATGGGCCTGTTTGACAAAGGCTCTGTTGGAGGAGCTATGGCTAATTTCCCCCGCTTGAGAGCAGGCCTGTCTTAACTCTGGTAATTGGGTTGGTATTGGGAAAGTTGGATTATCTTGTTCACATCTTATTAGTTCTCAGGTGGACAAGCAGACAGTCACATGTTATGTTACGAGAGTTCAGTTGAAAGAGGACGGAGTCTATTGAGTTGAGAGAGAAATGTTTTTTTCTGTGGACTTGTTTGTTCATATTGTTGAAATTTGATGTAAATAGTTATTACTTTGAAACTGTGAGTGAATCGATTAGCTTGACTAAACAATAACTTTTTAATTAAGTAGCATTTAAATTCAAGGGTGGGTTTTTAAAAATATTTTCTTTCTCTACATGTTTTAATTGGCTGCCTCTAGGCCAAATAATTTGAACCACTTCACATTTAGGCTTTTCTTTTTTGTTCTGAGTTTTCTTCTCCAATAAATGTTTGGTGATATGGTGACAAACAAACATGATTGAACGTCTTATCACAGCATCACATATTCCATTAAAAACAAAATACTGGGTTATTTTACACTATGTATGTACAGATTCAAATGAGGAATTATGTATAAACACACTATTAGTGTGATGGATGGCATGGATGGTATTCCTTGTCCAGCCATTATGCATAATTATGTCTAATGATTCCCCAGATTGGGGCAGACACCAGACACAGACAAAATGCATGTTTGTTTTTTGTCTCCTGCCATCGTTCTTTGTGTGGGTAAGTCACCTCTGAATATTCATCACTTCTCATGTCATCAACACCGACTCTGCAATCTGCAGCAATACATCTCAGACGGTCGTCCTCTTCAGACTCTCTACACATTACAGTACATTCTCAGCCCCAGGCCAGCCCAGCTATCAGACATTTACAATGTCATAATTATGGGGCATTAAGCCATCATTCTGACATATCAGCCAGACACGATATGCATAACGGCTGCGAAGGCCTGGTTCATTTACTCTGTCTTCAGATTGTCAGAATGGCCTTTAAGAGAAGGTTGTGTTTCTCTTTGGATGTAATTAGAATCTGTATTTATGGAACCAATCAAGCTTTCAGTCAGAAGAAGAGGGGCCCATTTGAAGGTGACACCAGGATACATCAGGCCCATATTGCAGACATTTAGTGTCAGCAGCCTTTTAGACGGGCCATCTCCTTCTCTCACAGCGTTTTAAATCATCATCAATCCAGCCAATTGCCTGTTAGTTCATATGACATGTAGCCTTTATGGATCCCACTAATACAGCAGCACTTACAGACCCCTAGAGTGACATTGACTCTGCCAGGGTGTCTGTGGTTTCTTCTACACCCACAGCAGAGCAGTGACGTTCATGTCTGTGGTGCTGCTTGTTATATTGACTTGGACTCTTGAGTGTTAGCTTGGTCGTGATGCTGCCTAGTGCTTACTGTGTTACATTTTGGGATGTTTCCTGTTCAACTTGTCAGAGGTACTCTCTGTTACCTGCTAGTTGATTGGTCTTTGAGTCTACTGTGTTCTGTCAGCCTGTCTGAGTAGCTGCTTGTTAGCCTGTGTTTTCCGCTGCTCTCTGGCTGCTCCCCTTCTCATTGTGATTGTTCACTCCTCTTGAATCTCTATGGCAGTGGCGTGTATTCATGGATGCCAATGGAAGCCAGGCTTCCCCAAAAATGGACAGAGAAAAAAACATAAAATAATTCATATTTCGTCTCTGTGTTTTATCATTTAACTGTGAATGGTCCGGGCGCAAGAAGAAAAGTGTCAAGGGAAGCCCGTTTGGATTTGGCTTCACTCCTATCACATTGCATCAAGAGAAATACCTAATTGACAGAAACAACTTGAATTATTACATCTCATTGTGTTGTTGTCCTTCGGTGGCTAGCTAGCTAAAATTGTCCCTTTCATGAATTAGCCATGGATGGAGATAGAGATTTTGACTTGTGTTTTTACTTAATTCTTCCTTACTGGCCAATGATTATAACGGCGATTCTGATCCAACCATAAATTCATACATTTGTCCCTGGACTGAGAGGATTGAAGTTCAATATGTAGCTAGATGTAGAAGGCTAATGTTAACTAGCTAATGTTGACTATGACAGGAACTTAGGCTAGCAAGCAAGCGTTTTAGCCAGGTAGCCTAGGACAACAAAAAATAAAAGTGTGTACTGTATGACAGAGTCATAGACCGTTTCATCAACATGAAAGAGAATGGCATTGGCGTTTCTCTACAAGTAGGGTGAATCAACAAGTTTCTTTCTACTTGCACAAATGCACACACACACACACACACACACACACACACACACACACACACACACACACACACACACACACACACACACACACACACACACACACACACACAAATCAGAACCATGGACAGCGACATCATATTTAGCTTACGTTGAATGGACTAAATCGTTTTTGGTATCTTTTAGTTGTCACTGTATTAGACTAAGCAGAGGTGATTTGATGATGTTGAAAAGTTGAAGTTGAAATGGTGCTGGAATAGTGGAGGCAGCTTCTGTTTTCTTTGCCACAGGTGGTAACTCTCTGTGGTTCTAAATCAATAGTGGTTTAGAAGTCTGAAAATGACAGAAACATTAAAATAACTTGCTTTGTTACATGCAATATGCTATATGGACTTCACCAGACAGAGGTTGCTCTCCGGTTTTGTGATGAAATTAAGGTGTGGTTGAATTTATTCTGCCACTGTGTCTTCTTATTGTCTCGACCTTAAGCCTATATATCACGGTCACAAGGCATATGAACTAACAGGTTATAAAGCAAACAACGCAATTATCACAACACATAGGTTGTAATATGGCTTTTGTTTCTGGCTACCCCAGTGATTTTACACACGCACCGCTACTGCTCTATGGGTGGTGCCCTGCCATGCCACAGGGAACAGAGGGGCTGACTGGTCTACTATAACCTCTAATTATACACTCTTCTAATTCACTGGAAATGGATGAACAGAAACTCTCTTATTCCCTTCTCTCTCCTTCACTCCGCTTCCTGGTGTTGCTTGGCCAGGGCCAATGTGGCTCCTATGGGGCAGATGTGGGTCTGTTCCCAGTGGGTCTTATATCATGCCTGGGCTGGATTGTCCTGGATTGCCCCCCCCCCCCGCCAAAAGCACAGACCAACCCCATGTATCATTCACAGGCTATTCTTAAAGCCCATCTCTTTCTAATGATTAATCCACTTCAGTTTGATTTAGAAATGATCAAAGGCAAGGCATCAAAGCACTTTATGAAGGTAATTACTCACTCATTAGCCATATGTTTGACAAGTAAACCCTCCCTGGCATTGGCATTGGATAGCACTCTATTAATCAGAAAGAGATCTGACAAAAGGAGAGGGGAGCTATGATGAAATATACATCCTGTCCTTTCTGCCTGTCAGAGAATCTGTGAAATTATATAACTGATGAATTATTGAGCGAGCTGTCATATAATAGCATGATTTTCACTTGATGTATGATGTACTTGGACTATGTTTTGGGTCAACTTCAGACTGGTTAAAATCTTTGTCACAATATTTCATCCATAGCCTCTGTTCTGTGTTGGGGTCTTCAGAATCAATCTAGGACAGGCTAAGGGGAATATTTTTCCTGGTGAAAGTCCCCTGGTGTCAACATCTACAGCTTGTTATCACCAAATAACAATCTAAATAGATGATGTTAGCCGGCATCTAAACATGAACATGATATCCTCCATGTTATGAAGACAGCCAGCCCCTCTCTCCTCCCACTCCCCCTCCCCGACACCACCGCCCCCATATTGCAGGCAGATCTCCCCAGGCAGCGAGGACAAGACAGGACAGAGGAGGATAAATTACACCCACAAAGCCCAGCCTCTCTCCCATGCCTTCATTTTCACCAGCAATTAATCAGCCATCACTAGAGAGCTCCTATGTCAGGCCCAGGATTTTATTAGGGATGTCCTTTATGGGTCTTAATGAGACTTATGTCTTCCTTGAGTATTTCATTTGCAGCACACTGGCTGGCTGCTGTAACCTTGAGGTGAAGAGCTTTTCCACTAAAGTAAAGCAGCTCAGCCTTCTTCAGGATATTCCTTTCAAGATGTTCTGACTGCATGGCTGGTTGGGTGTTTTAATTAGATAAAGTCTTGTGTCTCTGAGGTGGCTAATTATAGCTGCAATTAGTCAGACCCTCATTTCATTTAGTTTATTTCCACATTCGTCCACATTTCAATTAAATCTAAGATTTAAACTTTGCCCCGTAATTATTTTGTACGCTGAGAAAATCTCAGAAATAAACTGTCATGTACAGTATGTTTAATGCTAATTGAGTATGTGGCGGGGTGGAATCAGTCAGAGATGACAGCTGTGCTACTCGCCTGTCAAATCTTGAGGTTTCTGAACTAAACTGCTCAAGGCCCCATACAGAACAGACTTAAAACCTTGTATGAAAGCTGAATAACAGATGAGCAGGTATCATATTGCTGCTCACAGCTCATTTCTCTCTGTAGAACAGATCTGCTAGCTCTCTTTAATTACTTCTAGCTCCTAGCGGCTCCTATTAACTCACAGACAGACCAGACCGGACACCAGACATTTTTTAAAGAAAACCCTCATAGAGGAAATTATAATATTTTTTCCCCCG
Source organism: Salvelinus alpinus (assembly GCF_045679555.1). Taxonomy (NCBI): domain Eukaryota; kingdom Metazoa; phylum Chordata; class Actinopteri; order Salmoniformes; family Salmonidae; genus Salvelinus; species Salvelinus alpinus. Next base: position 23,678,216 of record NC_092106.1, read on the forward strand.
TTGGCTATTTTCTTCTTCTTTTATGAACTTCTGTTTATTACCGTTTGTATATTATTACACGATTCTTAAAACCTTAAAAAACCTTTAAAAAAATTCTCTGGCCCCTGAGCAGTACCAATTACAATGGCAGTAAAAATACTTTGTGAAGGAGTGGTCTCTAACCCGTTACCACAGGGCTCTCCAGGGAGAGGGAGAGGGGAAAGGGCTAGGAGGCCATCTGTTTGCATTTAAAAATTATGGTGCAGCACTTTGCCCATATGTGCAACAGACAGGGTCATATGATGGTCAAAACAAGGACGGTATAGGCAGTTCTATAGGGAATACTGTAGATGTAGGGAATAGATGACGAGGTTGCATTGATTCAAGGTCATGTTGTTTGCTAACAAAGTCAGTGACAAGGTCAGTCACAAGGCATTCTGTGGCTGATAGGTGAGGAACGCCCACAATAGTTTACCATACCATGCCATACCATTCATTTACCATACCATGCCATACCATTCATTTACCATACCATGCCATACCATTAATTTACCATACCATGCCATACCATTCATTTACCATACCATGCCATACCATTCATTTACCATACCATGCCATACCATTCATTTACCATACCATGCCATACCATTCATTTACCATACCATTCTGTTGGTGATGTATGTAGTAGAGTTGCAGTTATGTCATAGGTGAAATTGTAACAAGACATAAAATGCTTGAAATACAGACATTTTTATAAGCACCTGCTAATACACTGGATCAGTCTTCAATTTCAGAAGTAAAACCATTTCTGATAATACGCTGGCTTTCTCTTCAATTTACAAAGTATAACATTTTCTTAGAATTATTGTAAACCATTAAACCACCCTACGGTACCTCTTCAAGCCACACTAATGTTTGAAAAATGGCCACTCTTTTTTTCTCCCACTTAATTCTTCTCACTCTAGGCTTGAGTCTCCCCTGATCATTACACACAAGTCTCACTGTAGACATGTTACTGACTTTATTCTGGGCAGCTAGTGAGTGTTTTGCTTCAACAATTAACACAACACTCTCTGGAATCCTATGGTCTACAGACTGTTGTTCATTCACAACTTAACGTTTGAGTTTCACAGTCAACACTTAAAACCTTTAAAGCCATTTACAACTTAAATAACACAGGCAACCTTATAAAACTGAAACATTCAATGTGTTGCAAGATTCGTGGAGAACGAGTATGTTTGCAGCAGAGCAGCCCACCAGCTGCCCGAGCAGAAATAGCAGGCTATCATTATGGTTGTGCTAAGGGGAACCACCCTGTGTTTCAGTTCACAGTGGAGGTCATGTGGTGATCAGTGGGTGTGGTGATCAGTGGGTGTGGTGGTCAGTGGGTGTGTCTTTATGGCTTTTCGTTAGAAAAACAGACTAAATTAGGCCTTTATGATACAACGATACAAACCCTTCTGAAACCTGCTACTTCAGACAAGAAAATCTTCATGTTTTTTTGCTTTTTTAAATCTGTCTCAGAGAAAATCTAGTTTTTTGACACTGTTAATTGCATTGACATAACATGATGAAATTCACAGGCAAATACATTTGCTTTGTACATTGTTCATGTGTTTGTAGTTAATTTTGAGGACAAGATCTGTTAAAAGAGGTGATAGTAGTTAACAAGATCAATGGAGCTGAAACCTTTGTTGTCTCTCAGCTTATGCTCAGATGTAGGTTTGTCTGGAACGGGTTCCACAGCAGATGATTCAGTAGTGTCCTCACATGATGCAATGCTCTGCAATTCAATATTCCTTTGAACTTGGCCTTTTATGTCAGTCTACCAAATGCTCCTTTTTTTGTTATTGTTGTAATACAGCTCTTTGGTTCATTACTAGTGATGGTCGTCATCAAAGCTATTGACGGGCAGCTCAGAGGAAGAGAAAAAGAGGTCATTTTTTCACTTTTGTTTCAAATCCATCATTATATTTAGCCAATAACACAAGTTATGGTGAAAGCTTTCAGTATAATTGCCTGATGTTCCATGAGCTGAATGGTCTCCGAATGGTCGAAAATTATGATTTGTTTTGCTGCCTGTCAAAAACCATCCGTTATATCATATGGCTTCTCGTATGATTTACTCTCCTCTCCCTTCTATGAAACCTGATCCCAATCGCCAATACATCATCCAGTGAATCATCCCCAGAGTTTGGTCTCTGCTTTAAGTGCGAGCGTGATCCTCATCCCCACAGAGGGAAACTTGGCTGTCATATTCTCTGACAGAGTGCTGATGAATTTCTGGAACGAGTTCCACAAGTGCCTCGCTTCCCAATGTGGGAGCAATAGTGAAATTTTTATGGCTGTGATAAATGAAAACCCTTATCAGAGGAAATGTTGATGAAATCTCTGTGAAGGAGTTCCTTGTGCTTTTGGGTCTGTTAGGGATACTGGAATGAGCCCTGACCCCCTCTAACCTATCTTGTCTCATGTCTGTCAACGGCCTGCTCTTCATTCATGTGTTGTATCAGTGCTATAGAGGGGAAGCTCCCAGAGGATAACTCACATTGAGATGGGGGTGATATCATCTCCTGCTTCCTTATGGCTGTCTATGTGCTAGACATTGGCCGTGTTTATCTATGGACTTGTTGATGAGCCTCCATAGAGCTCTTGAGTGTTCATCTGTAAAAGTCCTTAGAGGTCTGGTTGGATTAGACTAGCCAACAGTGTGGCTCCCTTAACCCCAGTCAGTCAGTCTGGGTCCAGCCAGGTTATTTACTTCCTCATTCTTCTCCCCTGGTTGTATCCAGCCATCCCCTTTAACAGCCCTGGCCCTTTAATAGCCTGTAGGGCCCCATTCTCATCAAGGCCTTAAATCTGACTGCTGTCCACTACAGCTTCATATCGACCCCACTGCACCTGGAATGAGCATGTTCTTAGTATGTGCTTTATCGCCACTGGCTTTATGTTTAAACCAATTCACTTCATGAGTCCTGTCTCATGGTGGCCATTCTATTTACCACATGTTAGGAGGTTATCACTGGGCTAACATGACAAGGACTAGTTTCAGTTATGATGATGATTCTCATTTGAAGAATGGGCTGGATTTCTTCAGAGATGCTGTTTGATTAGCAGAACCTTTGGAGGGGAGAGGGGGTGGAGATGGTCAATTATTAGGCTAGTGCTGTGAAGTGAGACAAGATTTGAAAAACACCAGACATTTTAGTAAAGCTGCCCTTGGTAGCCTCCTGTCTGCTTTCCTCCCCATTGGTGGCTTTAGTTGAATTGCATACAAAACCGCGGCTGATACAGCACGAGCATACAAAATCTAACAACTGTCGTGTGATTACTGTAATGCCAAAAAAGTTCAGTGCCTGTCTTCTTTTTGTTGATTTTGCACTTGTAAATCCTGCTTCCATCATAAAGAATTCCTCTAAATTGCTTTTGCAAACACTCAAATTTTGATGCTAAAACTTTTTCAGTTCACACTTTTACTCGAGGCAGAGTTCACACATCCACGGCTTTTATAATTTTTTTTATAAATGTACACTCTGAACAGAACACACGTCTCAATTCCCACTCCTTTCACACCTCCTTGGATATGTCTTGTATTATAGCACAGGATGCCCATAGCTTTTTAAAGTATTCCCTTACGCTCGACTCCTTCTGAATCATCTCATGTCATATTCAGCCTGCGCCTTCCTTTGGATTCTAAATAAAAGAATCACATCGTTTGCACAATGAAATTTCTACCTCACTTCTCACCGCCTATGATTATCTTGTTTAAAGTATATCATCTGGAAAATATACTGCGCTATTTGAATAGTAATGATTCCACCAAATATGTTTTGCAGCGACACAATTTTATATTATTTTATTGCTTTTTTATCTTTCGAAATACACTCCCGTATTAGATTGTATTAAATGAACCCTCCACCTGTGAATATGACCTTTATTATGAATATAAATTGTGACTGTGTGTATGTACATGTTACATCATTGTCCTCTGATGTTCATGTGTATTTCACTGTGTGTATTTCACTGTGTGTGTGTGTGTATTTCACTGTGTGTGTGTGTGTGAGAGAGAGAGAGAGAGAGAGAGAGAGAGAGAGAGAGAGAGAGAGAGAGAGAGAGAGAGAGAGAATGGCTCTGCGGGTTAGCCCTCCCCTGCTACTATAATGGCCTGTAGCTCCTGTTACTCTCTCCCAGGCTGTGATGAAGATGGCCAAGTGGAGGTCAGCCACCCCTCTCTTCTGTTACCACAAAAAGCTTTCCACAGCCGTTGTGTTCCTCTAGGGCTCTTAGTAAAGCACAACCTGATGTGTGTGTCGTCCCTTTTGCTAAGTGAAATGAAATGTACTTCTTAGTGAGTTTCAAGTCTCCAACTCTGGCCTCCCCTGCTAATGCTTGCCTAACTATGATGCTGGTTCAGACTTGGACCACAGACAAAGTTAACCATGATTTTTACATAACTCAAATGATTGTAAGAACAGTAAAACAGGCTAGCAATAACTCTACCTCTCCCCCTCAGTTTTACATTGGGCTTCCGAGTGGCGCAGTGATCTAAGGCACTACATATCAGTGCAAGGGGCATCAGTGCAATCCCTGGTTTGAATCTAGGGTAGGCCGTCATTGTAAATAAGAATTTGTTCTTAACTGACTTGCCTGGTTAAATCTATATTTAAATACACCCATTATGGGAGAGTGGTTAAAGTAGTCACCAACAGAAATGCATTACCACCAACACTGTGTTGACTGATCTCCACTGACAGGCTAATTAGGTGATATTAATATGCAATTAAGATTATTTTGCCGTGCATGCCGCCTTACTGCTCCAAAGATAAGTGGTACCGCCGCCGTCCTCCTCAGTGATGTGTCAAAATAAATAATATATTCCCTCCCCGCTCTCTGTATCTTTTTCTGCTGGCTCGAATTGCCTGAGCGCGTCAGACAGATGGTTATCGCTCGGTTTCAAAGTCGGGGAGTAAAACTAGCTATTGCTGCCGCCAACTCCAGTCTTTTGTCCCACTGAGTCGTGCTGTTTCGAAAGCAGTCCCATGTTAATTGCTTTAATGAAAGAGTACAACAAAAGGGATGTGCTTAGTGCTTACTGCTCAGCGCATCAGGCTGCCTCTGCGCTGCTCCTACCCTATCCTCTCCGGCCCCAGCCTTCTGCACTCCACTGCTGCTGCCTGCAGGCTGCTAGAGACCAGAGTCCTGAGAGGTAGAGGGATGAATAGGGCCTTTATGGAGATGAAGAAGTGTAATGGCACACTATCCTCTGGAACAGTAGCTCTCTCTCCGTCTTTTATCAGAGACATGAAAGGCAGACAATAAGCCTCTCTGCTATCAACAATATGGTGCCATTTGAAGCAGATTATCCCTCTGTTTAAAGTGGAGAAAACAAAAGCCAAAAAGACAAAGGATGCGGCTGAGAGTTGAGAGCCAAGGTTTCTACTCCCCTGAGGAAATCCTCCCATGCTGTTTTATCTTATTTCCTGACTCTCATCTGCCAAAGTGCCCGCTCATATTTATCTGAGGGTACATTTAGCGCTCATCCTCATCCCAATTATAGTTATTTCAAGGCCTTCTAACGAGTACCTTAATGCACACTCCTAATGTAGTTACCCTACCTAAATGTCCACTAATGGTTACCTTAATGTCCTCCAAAAGTTATCATAATGCCCACAGATACGGATCTGAGGTCCCACTCAAAGTACTCTCAGTAAAGAGGCCTCTCCTGTTGCTAAACTGCTGGTGGAATTGAATGTATGTTGTCAGAGACAGAGAGTCAGTGGCATGGTGCCATGCTGATGTTGTCACGCCCTGACCTTAGAGATCCTTTTTATTCTCTATTTTGGGTACTCTAGTTTTTGCATTTCTATGTTGGCCTGGTATGGTTCCCAATCAGAGGCAGCTGTCTATCGTTGTCTCTGATTGGGGATTATATTTAGGCAGCCTTTTCCCACCTGTTGTTTGTGGGATCTTGTTTTTGTGTAGTGCCTGTGAACACTGCATTTTCTTCACGTTTTGTTTGTTCGGTATTGTTTTTGGTGAGTTTCATTTATTAAAACATGTGGAACTCTACGCACGCTGCGCCTTGGTCCATTTATTCCAACGATCGTGACAGAAGATCCCACCACCCCAGGACCAAGCAGCGTGCCCAGGAGGAGCAGACAGCCTGGACGTGGGAGGATATATTGAACGTGGGAGGAAATCCTGGCCGGAAAGGATCGCCTTCCATGGGAGCAGACCGAAGCAGCGAGGGAGCAACAACGACGACACCGGGGTTCGCGGCCATGACGGAAGCCCGAGAAGCAGCCTCCCCCAAAAATTGGGAGGGGCACACAGTGTGGTTGGCGGAGCCAAGGTGGGAACCAGAACCAACTCCCTGTACTCACCGTGTGGAGTTGGTCACCGTTCAGGTGCCATGTTTTGCGGTTCTACGCACCGTGTCTCCAGTGCGCCTCCACAGCCCGGTGCGTTCTGTGCCAGCTCCCCGCACTTGCCGTGCGAAGGTGGTCATTTGTCAAGGACGCGTTGTGCCAGCTTTACGCTCCAGACCTCCAGTGCGCCTCCACGGTCCAGTATATCCTGCGCCGGCTCTACGCACTGTGTCCCCAGCGAGCCTTCACAGCCCAGTGTGTCCTGTGCCAGCTCCCCGCACTTGCCGTGCGAAGGTGGTCATTTGTCCAGGACGCGTTGTGCCAGCTCTACCCTCCAGTGCGTCTCCACGGTCCAGTAAATCCTGTGCCGGCTCCACGCTCCAGGCCTCCTGTGCGTCTCCCCAGCCCGGTACGTCCTGTGACAGCTCCACGCACCAGGCCTCCAGCGACGGTCTGCAGTCCAGAGCCTCCAGTGATGATCCATGGCCCGAAGCCTCCAGTGATGATCCATGGCCCGGAGCCTCCAGTGATGACCCATGGCCCGGAGCCTCCAGTGATGATCCATGGCCCAGAGCCTCCAGTGGTGATCCATGGCCCGGAGCCTCCAGTGATGATCCACGGCCCGGAGCCTCCAGTGATGATCCACGGCCCGGAGCCTCCAGTGATGATCCATGGCCCGGAGCCTCCTTGAGACGATCCAAGGTCCGGAGCCTCCAGCGACGGTTCCCAGTCTGGAGCCTCCAGTAACGGTTCCCAGTCCGGAGCCTCCAGCGACGGTTCCCAGTCCGGAGCCTCCAGCGAGAGTTCCTAGTCTAGAGCCTCCTGCGAGGTTTCCCAGTCCGGAGCCTCCGGCGACGATCTACTGTCCGGAGTCCCCGATGACGATCCACGGTCTGGAGTCCACGGCAACGATCTACGGTCCGGTTCCTTCGGCAACGATCCACGGTCCGGAGCCTCTGGCGACGATCCACGGTCCTGTTCCACGGAAGCGGAGGGATCCGCGAGTGGAGCGGGGTCTACGTCCCGAACCGGAGCCGCCACCGAGGCTAGATGCCCACCCGGACCCTACCCCATAGAGTCAGGTGGGGGGGTACTGCCATGCCCTGACCTTAGAGATCCTTTTTATTCTCTATTTTGGTTAGGTCAGGGTGTGACTAGGGTGGGTACTCTAGTTTTTGCATTTCTATGTTAGCCTGGTATGGTTCCCAATCAGAGGCAGCTGTCTATCGTTGTCTCTGATTGGGGATTATATTTAGGCAGCCTTTTCCCACCTGTTGTTTGTGGGATCTTGTTTTTGTGTAGTGCCTGTGAACACTGCATTTTCTTCACGTTTTGTTTGTTCGGTATTGTTTTTGGTGAGTTTAATTTATTAAAACATGTGGAACTCTACGCACGCTGCGCCTTGGTCCATTTATTCCAACGATCGTGACAGATGTTATATAGAAGCTTAGTGTGTAGCAGATAGGGCTCATGCTAGAGAACATGGAGAGCAGTGCCAGGGTGTTCTATGGTACAGACAAAATGGGGGACACAACAGAGGACAATAGAGAGAACATACTGTACACACACACAGAAAGAGAACAGTCAAATTATGTGGTGATGTGGCATGAGAAGGGGAAGAATGATGATGATTATGATGATGATGATGATGTTAGTAATATGACATAACATGTATCATCAGTTTGTCAAGGAATCATGTGTTCAGTTGGCATGATTGAGCACTGTTGCATGAGAGAGAAAGAGCGAGGGAGAAGAAAAAAAGAGAAGAGAGAGGGAGAGAGAGAGAGAATAAAAAAGACAGAAGCGAGAGACACAAACTACTGGGATACAGCCAGACACAAACTACTGGGCTATAGCCAGACACAAACTACTGGGCTACAGCCAGACACAAACTACTGGGATACAGCCAGACACAAACTACTGGGCTACAGCCAGACACAAACTACTGGGATACAGCCAGACACAAACTACTGGGCTACAGCCAGACACAAACTACTGGGATACAGCCAGACACAAACTACTGGGCTACAGCCAGACACAAACTACTGGGCTACAGCCAGACAAACTACTGGGATACAGCCAGACACAAACTGTCATAATGACTTAACAACAGTGCTTTTGTATTTTGTCATAATGACTTAACAACAGTGCTTTTGTATATTGTCATAATGACTTAACAACAGTGCTTTTGTATTTTGTCATAATGACTTAACAACAGTGCTTTTGTATTTTGTCATAATGACTTAACAACAGTGCTTTTGTATATTGTCATAATGACTTAACAACAGTGCTTTTGTATTTTGTCATAATGACTTAAAAACAGTGCTTTTGTATATTGTCATAATGACTTAACAACAGTGCTTTTGTATTTTGTCATAATGACTTAACCACAGTGCATTTGTATATTGTCATAATGACTTAACAACAGTGCTTTTGTATTTTGTCATAATGACTTAACAACAGTGCTTTTGTATTTTGTCATAATGACTTAACAACAGTGTATCGGAATTTAATTTGAATAGGGCTTATTTTTTTATGTATATAAATGCAATATTTTTTGAATCGGGCTTCAATGTGCTCTGTCACTGGGCAGGAGTGGTCTGAGCAACAGTGTGTACCTGTTAAAGGCTTACTGCAGCGTGCCACTGACAAACAACACATAATGGGGACATTATGGAGGGTGTGAAAAACACATCAGTTACAGATGAACCCATCTAACCCAAAATGTGTTTATCTGTTTACTCTCAACTAACACACATGTTGTGTTTAAGGTCATTGATGTGTGGTATAACAGAATACATACACATATTAAGTACATGTTTATTCCATCCATCGATAACACTGTGGTATATCTGACCTGTAGACTTCCAGACCCATCTGTTTAGGAGCACCCAAGCATCTCATACTAGGCTATGTGTTTTAGCTCTTTCTCAGGGGAGCAGAAGGGGCTGGTGATTGTTCTGTCTTCAGGTCAGTAATGAACCACTCAGTGGAGAGTCATTCTGTGTGAGTTGGCATTCAGTCCAGAGCTGGAGCTCTATGCAGCCCTTATCTCCAAGCCTAGGACTATCTCAGGCCATGTGGACTACTGAATGGTTAACAGGAGTGGACTTTTGTTCCAAACATTGGCTTTTCTTTGGGAATGTAGTATACAGAGCTGCCAGGTAGCCAACCCCTCAGTAAAGCACGTTGGAGAGTGTAGCTAGAGGTAGCTACAGCTAGGTAGGCAGGGCTTGGGCTATGTGGTTTTCTCTCTCTCTCTCTACTAATGGACTGTCCTCAGGCAGGGGTGCTATCCATCACATGTACTACCTGAGGTCTGGATCCTCCATAAAGATTAGGACTGTTAAGACAAGACGGATGGCCCTTGTCATTGCTAAGCATCATCCCCAAATGCCTAAATTAATTCTAGGAATCCTCGCAGGGGGCTTAAATTACCACATTAATAACAGCAGCTAACAGCAACGCGGCAGGGCCGACACTCTGTTCAATGATGGTTAGTATGGCGTATCCTCAAGTATTTATGAAAAGGGTAAACATAGAAGCTGTTTTAGTGGTATTTTAGATGGACAAGGAGAGGCACTTAGTGATGTGAGAGTGATTTTCCTTGTTAATCTCTTAATGGTTACTTTGTGGTGTGTGGAGTTATTTTCGATCAGGATCCCAAAGCATTGGAGACTGGGCTAGCACTAGCAGTACTGACTAGCCCCTACTCCCCCTGTCCGCTCCCCTGACCTCTGGGAATTAGTAAGAGAGGAAAGCAATCGTTAAAGGAGTCCATATTTGATTGACCTTTGTTTCTCAGGTTACACTCCTTCTGGTCTTTTAAAAGGTCTTATTTCACGGTGGCCTTTTAAAGGCAGTGGTAATGGATCTGTTTCCCCTCATTGACACGGCTGGACTCCGGTCACAGCTTTTACTCCCAGTTGGAAACCATTCATAAAATATGTGTTTCTATTGTGTTTTTCTGAACCACTGCATTTCCATCAGAAAGTGCTGTGAGAAATGACCACCACACACTCTGTTTGGTTTGTTTACTGTGCATTGATGAGTCATCTTGGTTTGAAATGTCATTGATGTACCTCTTGTTATTGATAGCTATGAATATACATTACAGCTTACCTCAGTAAACAACAGCACTGGTGGAAATACTGTAGAGTCATTAACACCTATGCTATCACTGCCAAGTTTGTAGTACTCAAAGATTTCAATATCTTCACAGACAAAACCCTCAGATCCAAACCTATCCACATAATCTAGATCTCAACATGGGATAGCCTTAACGGTATATTGGGCTGTCACAGCTCTTTTTAAAAATAGGATCAAGGCTTCGGTCATGGAGTCCTCCGCTCATGTTTTTGACATAATGCTAGGGTTGTTAGGTCTCACTCTGTCACTCACGCTGTAAAATACTTAAGTTTTCCCTCCTTCGGTTGACCCCAGGGGAGACTGGCTGTCAATCAGCTATATTAAGTTGGAAATACTCTGCACTGCCAGGCAGCAAGACTCCCTCTCCTCAGTAACTTATATACCACTCATATCTAGCATCAAGGATGCCCCACTGTTTTCGCATCAGGCAGTAAGTGCCTTTGCTCTAATGTCAATGTATCATGCATGGTTTTATAGTTTTATCTGGGCTAGCTGTTAGACCCTTGTGTATCATATGTATGAGCGCTGCAAGGAAGAAAAGAGGAGCTCTCAGTCTCTTTCTCTCATCTTATCTGGCTCTTTTGTAACTGAAACACATTACCACATTGAAAGGCCTAGGGAGAGGTACTGAACCTTAAAGCATCCTACCCTTCCTGCCTCTGTCTTAGTGAGCGGTGGCCCTAGCCACTGCAGGTGTCTGCTGTTAGCTGTGTTGGCTAGCTGTATGCTAAAGCAGAAATATTACATCTGCTCATTAGAATTCCTGTTTGGCCTTTTTTACCTAGCTAGTTAGATCATGATAAATGTTGTTAGTCCCATTAACAGGAGGCCTGGACTCATTGTGTGTTAATTCCATATCTGTCAGTGGTTATTTAGATATCTTAGACTCAAATGAGTAAGCCAAGCCCTTTCAGTGTTTATACTGGATAGCCTAGCAGGCTGATATGTGGGCATTCACTGCCTGAGCTAACAAATAAAGCTAGCTGCAGTAATGCCAGCTTAGGTGGGCATGCAGTGCCAATTGGGGGTAGCAGGCCAAGATGTGTCACAGCGGCAGACTGTTATTATCTCAGATGAAAATCTGTGCTAACCTGACGGCTACAATTAGTGTCAGCTGGTTATTGAGTCTTTAAAGAGGACTCCTGGCCTTTTGGCTCCCAGCCTGTCTGGCTATAGAAGTCTCTAATGAGTCATTAGCCGCATGGCCTCTCCTCTCAGGAGTCCACCCCATAATGGCACACCTTTCATCTATTTTACAGAGAGGCTGTCCTTGGTTATTAGCAGTGCTCTGAAGTCCTATTACCTTTACGTCTATGATAAATGGATGAAATACGGTTGCCAAGTGCACTATCCCTCCCTTTCTATCTTGTGGTCAGTCTCTCCAATCTCTTTTGCATTGGCATTTCTCTCCTATCATTGAGCATAATTGGTAATTGATGTACCTTTACTTCATTATTTGATCTGTTTCATAATTTGTAGTTATTGAAGTTTATGATTGATAGCATTTATGGCAATATATTGATGGCCTTTCCATATCATCTTGCGGGTACTTAAACCGTGTCTTTAGAAACTGAACACTTGACCACTATTTGAACAAGGCAACAGATTTCAGACAAGGTAAGAGAAGTTACCCACAGTGACTTCAAGAAATCACAGCTCTTAAAGTTGATTTATTTGTATTTTTATTGTATTTATTTTATTTCACCTTTATTTAACCAGGTAGGCCAGTTGAGAACAACTTCTCATTTACAACTGCGACTTGGCAAAGATAAAGCAAAGCAGTGCGACACAAACAACACAGAGTTACACATGGGATAAACAAAAGTATAGTCAATAACACAATAGAAAAATCTATATACAGTGTGTGCAAATGTAGTAAGATTAGGGAGGTAAGGCAATAAATAGGCCATGGTGGCAAAATAATTACAATTCAGCATTAACATTGGAGTGATAGATGTGCAGACGATGATGTGCAAGTAGAGATACTGGGGTGCAAAGGAGCAAAAAAATTAATATCAATATGGGGATGAGGTAGTTGGGTGGGCTATTTACAGATGGGCTGTGTACAGGTGCAATGATTGGTCAGCTGCTCTGACAGATGATGCTTAAAGTTAGAGAGGGAGATATAAGTCTCCAGCTTCAGTGATTTTTGCAATTCGTTCCAGTCATTGGCAGCAGAGAACTGGAAGGAAAGGTGGCCAAAGGAGGAGTTGGCTTTGGGGATGACCAGTGAAATATACCTGCTGGAGCGCGTGCTATAGGTGGGTGTTGCTATGGTGACCAGTGAGCTGAGATAAGGTGGGGCTTTACCTAGCAAAGACTTATAGATGACCTGGAGCCAGTGGGTTTGGCGACGAATATGAAGCGAGGGCCAGCCAACGAGAGCATACAGGTCGCAGTGGTGGGTAGTATATGGGACTTTGGTGACACAACGGATGGCACTGTGATAGACTACATCCAATTTGCTGAGTAGAGTGTTGGGGGCTATTTTGTAAATGACATCGCCGAAGTCAAGGATCGGTAGGATAGTCAGTTTTACAAGGCTATATTTGGCAGCATGAGTGAAGGAGGCTTTGTTGTGAAATAGGAAGTCGATTCTAGATTTCATTTTGGATTGGAGATGCTTAATGTGAGTCTGGAAGGAGAGTTTACAGTCTAACCAGACACCTGGTTATTTGTAGTTGTCCACATATTCTAAGTCAGAACCGTCCAGAGTAGTGATGCTAGACAGGCGGATGGGTGCGGGCAGCGATCGGTTGAAGAGCATGCATTTAGATTTACTTGCATTTACGAGCAGTTGGGGGCCACGGAAGGAGTGTTGTATGGCATTGAAGCTTGTCTAGAGGTTTGTTAACACAGTGTCCAAAGAAGGGCCAGAAGTATACAGAATGGTGTCGTCTGCGTAGAGGTGGATCAGAGAATCACCAGCAGCAAGAGCGACATCATTGATGTATACAGAGAAGAGAGTCGGCCCGAGAATTGAACCCTGTGGCACCCCCATAGAGACTGCCAGAGGTCCGGACAACAGGCCCTACGATTTGACACACTGAACTTTGTCTGAGAAGTAGTTGGTGAACCAGGCTAGGCAGTCATTTGAGAAACCAAGGCTGTTGAGTCTGCTGATAAGAATGTGATGATTGACAGAGTCGAAAGCCTTGGCCAGGTCGATGAAGACGGCTGCACAGTACTGTCTTTTATCGATGGCGGTTATGATATCGTTTAGTACCTTGAGCGTGGCTGAGGTGCAGCCATGACCAGCTCGGAAACCAGATTGCATTGCGGAGAAGGTACGGTGGGATTCGAAATGGTCAGTGATCTGTTTGTTAACTTGGCTTTCGAAGACTTTAGAAAGGCAGGGTAGGATAGATATAGGTTTGTAACAGTTTGGGTCTAAGGTGTCTCCCCCTTTGAAGAAGGGGATGACCGCGGCAGCTTTCCAATCTTTAGGGATCTCAGACGATACGAAAGAGAGGTTGAACAGGCTAGTAATAGGGGTTGCAACAATTGCGGTGGATAATTTTAGAAAGAGAGGGTCCAGATTGTCTAGCCCAGCTGATTTGTACAGGTCCAGATTTTGCAGCTCTTTCAGAACATCAACTATCTGGATTTGGGTGAAGGAGAAATGGGGGAGGCTTGGGCAAGTTTCTGTGGGGGGGCATAACTGTTGGCCGGGGTAGGGGTAGCCTGGTGGAAAGTATGACCAGCCATAGAAAAATGCTTATTGAAATTCTCGATTATCGTAGATTTATCGGTGGTCACAGTGTTTCCTAGCCTCAGTGCAGTGGGCAGCTGGGAGGAGGTGCTCTTATTCTCAGTGGACTTTACAGTGTCCCAGAACTTTTTGGAGTTAGTGTTACAGGATGCAAATTTCTGTTTGAAAAAGCTAGCCTTTGCTTTCCTAACTGCCTGTGTATATTGGTTCCTAACTTCCCTGAAAAGATGCATATCGCGGGGTCTATTCGATGCTAATGCAGTACGCCACAATGCAGAAATCGCTCCACAATTTTCTGGTTGCTAAAACTCTAATAGTTCGCCTAATTTCAGTTTATGTGACAAAATAAGCTAGTATCGTGTAGAATATTTGTACCACCTAAACCGCTGTGAAATATATTTTCCATAACCAAAAATATTGATGTTTCAGCTGTTTGAAGCTGGAGTACAAAACCGAAAGTAAAAGACGCAAAAACAAAACTTGAGAATGGGAAGCAGATAGAACAGATCTACCGCTTCTTAAATTTGCTTTCAAGTAGAATGATAGATCTATAACTCAAATTTCTATGTGAATTTGGTTGGGTTGCCCAAAAGTTACATATTACCACGGTAAAGAGAAACCTCTAAGAAGTTTCTGAGTGGTTTGAAATGTCAGATTTTCTAGTCCGAATTTAGAATTTAATTTAACTTTTCTAAAGCTGTGCCTCCCACCTTTGTTGCTTTGCTGAAATTATTCAATATCTTATAGCTGTCCCCTCTCTGTCTCTTTGTATGTGTCACAGGTATCTCTGTTACAGTATGCAGGGGAGCGACATCCCTTTGCAAGAAAAGAGCCTCTTGTTGAAAGCAGAGTGCAGATGCGATAGAGGGGGTTCAAAGACATGCTTTGCATATTGCAGGGGGATACATCTAAACAAGCTTTCTTGAACCAGACTGAAGTCTGTCTGAACTCAGTCCCCTGGTCTCTTCCATTTGGCTCGTTTGTGTTATTTCACAAGATATCAGCATACAGAACAGGAATTGAAATAAGAGTAGGCGCATGTATTGGCTAAGCAGTTAATAAACAATTATCAGAGGAAATATGTATTTTTAAGAATCTGGCCAAGCTTAACTGTACAGTAACTTCTCTGTCTGTATTATGTTTAAAGACTATTGACAACACCCCAGCTCACTCCCTGTAGCTCCCTATTGTATACCCCCCATATAATGCACTACAACCTTCCATAACGCTTACTCTTTGACAATCTCGATCTCTCACTGAAGCAGAGATTTGTTCCACAGAGGCAGAGCGCCAACCTCTCTCTCCCTCTCCCCCACATCTCTCTGTCCCTCTCCTGCTTCTCTCTCTCCACCTCTCTCTCTTTCTCTGTCTCTCCCCCTTTCTCTTTTTCTTCACTCTCTTAGTCCTCCCCTCTCCCCTCGCATACACACTGTCTCCCTCCCTCCCTCCCTCCCTCTCTATCTCTCTGTGGAATTCTTTGTGTGGGCTGGTCTGTTTGGGTTTTCTCCCCTGACTGTCACAGCTCAGCTCATTTTTGATTAAACGGCCTGCAGCACTACTGGGGTTCATTCATTCTAATGAGAGGAGGAGTGGAGGGCTGTCCAATGATGAACCTGTATCACTGGACTGTGAGACGCCACAGGATATTCTTCTTCTTCTGGACCCTGTTCTTACTTACACCCTAGCTTACAGCAATGTTTGACTCATTTACTTTGATTGTCTACGCTCCTGGAATAGTATGCCCCTGCCTTGTGCTTATTATGATTATGGTGGATTCTCTTCATCTTCCTCCCTGTGTAGTAGGGCTATGTTGATGGCTCACTGTTTCACCCTTGAATTCAGTAATTTATTCGCTTCGGCACCCCAGTGTCAACGTCATGAATAATTTGTGAAATCAGATGCGTAAATCTTGTTCCACATCCTCTGTTGTCTGGTAAGCGCACTAAAAACTCATAGATTAGACTTAACATAGTAAATGTAAATCCGGGACACTCAAATTAGTATGATATGTTACGTTTGGTATGGTTACATAAGACAGATGGTTACTTAAGACAGAAAAACGAAAGTAGGGTGGTTATTTGGGGTGGATGGGTAGACGTATAATGTGAACGTCTAGCAATCCAAAGGTTGCAAGTTCGAATCTCATTACGGACAATTTTAGCATTTTCAACTACTTACTACTTTTTAGCTACTTTGCAACTACTTAGCATGTTAGCTAACCCTTCCCCTAACCCTAACCTTAACACTTTAACCTAACTCCTAACTTAACCCTAACTCCTAACCACAAACCTTAACTCCTAACTCTAATGCCTAGCCTTGATAGAATTCATAACATATTATACGTTTTGCAAATTCTTAACATAACATTGTAACGTTCGTCGTCTTAAGATGAGGAATCATCGGACCAAAGCGCAGCGTGGTAAGTGTTCATGTTAATTTATTAAAACAGAACACTAAACAAAATAACAGAGAGAATGAACGAAACGAAACAGTTTCGAAAACAGAAAACAACTACCCACAAAACACAGGTGGGAAAAGGCTACCTAAGTATGGTTCTCAATCACAGACAACGATAGACAGCTGCCTCTGATTGAGAACCACACCCGGCCAAACACATAGAAATAGAAAACATCGGAGAAAAAAAACATAGAATGCCCACCCCAACTCACGCCCTGACCAACCAAAATAGAGACATAAAAAGGATCTCTAAGGTCAGGGCGTGACATACATTTAGCATATTTGTAACACTATACGAAATGGGTGATGAACATCCACAAATTAATACATACCATACGAAACGTAACATATCATACTAAATCGAGTGTCTCGGATTTACGTACAGAATAACACGAAATGCACTGAGACCAGGTTGAGAAACTGGATACTTTTTTTCTGCGTTTGTCAGTGTCTGAAGTTTTTTCATGTATTTTATACTGAACAAAAATATAAACGCAATATGCAACAATTTCTAAGATTTTACTGAGTTACAGTTCATATAAGGAAATCAGTCAATTGAAATAAATTCATTAGGCCCTAATCTATGGATTTCACATGCCTGGGAATACAGATATGCATCTGTTGGTCACAGATATCTTTTTTAAAAAAGGTATGGGGCGTAGATCAGAAAACCAGTCAGTATCTTGTGTGACCACCATTTCCCTCATGCAGCGAGACACATCTCCTTCGCATAGTTCATCAGGCTGTTGATTGTGGCCTGCGGAATGTTGTCCCACTCAATGGCTGTGCGAAGTTGCTGGATATTGGCGGGAACTGGAGCACACTCTCATACACGTCAATCCAGGGCATTCCAAACATGCCTAATGGTCTGTTGAGTATGCAGGCCTGCTGGTCTGCTGAGTATGCAACTTACAGTAATTGTGAACAGATGCTTGCGACATTATCATGCTGAAACATGGCAGCGGATGAATGGCACAACAATGGGCCTCAGGATCTCGTCACGGTATCTATTCATTAAAATTGCCATTGACAAAATGCAATTGTTTTCATTGTCATTAGCTAATGCACCCCACCGCCACCATGGGGCACTCTGTTCACCACGTTGACATCAGCAAACCGCTTACCTACACAACGCCACATACGTGGTCTGTGGTTGTGAGGCCGGTTGGACATACTGCCAAATTCTCCAAAACAACATTGGAGGCGGCTTAGGGTAGAGAAATAAACATAAAATGATCTGGCAACAGCTCTGGTGGACATTCCTGCAGTCAGTGGGTCAATTGTACGCTCCCTCAAAACTTGAGACATCTGTGGCATTGTGTTGTGTGACAAAACTGCACATTTTAGAGTGGCCTTTTATTGTCCCTAGCACAAAGTGCACCTGTGTAATGTTTCATGCTGTTTAATTAGCTTCTTGATATGCCACACCTGTCACACCTGGATGCCACACCTGGATGGATTATCTTGGCTAAGGAGAAATGCTCACTAACAGGGAAGTAAACTAATTTGTGCACAAATGTGAGAGAAATACGTTTTTTGTGCGTATGGAACATTTCTGGGATCCTTGATTTCAGCTCATGAAACATGGGACCAACACTTTACATGTTGCATTTATATTTTTGTTCAGTGTAGTATGACAAAAGAGGGTATTTTTTTCCTGGCTAGGTAACTAAAAACTTCATACATGCATGGGTGTATTCATACATTCTCAGGTTGTGGCAGGGTCTTCTTTCTTTTCCACATTGACCTAGTTTTTGTGTCTTCAAGGCCTCTTGGTTTGAGCCTGAGAGGCTCTTGGGGCATTGAGAAAGTAGAGAATGGCCTCAGAAATGACAGATAGAAAGAGGTAGTCAGAACCAAGCTGTGTTGATGTACTGGCCTGGCTGGAAGACGTCCTTGTTTTTTGATGGAACCACTCTCATTGAGCCGAGCACAAAACACACTTCACACATAGCTTGAGTCTGAATGCAGTGTAGTCTCTCACTCTGCAGGGTAGCTTTCAGGCAAGGCTGAAGGACAGAGCCCACCTCTCAGCCAGTTCGACCCTGTTGTCCTCTTCCCGCCAGTTAGGTTGTTGGGCGGACTAACACTATCTAGTCTGTTCTGTGAAGAGCCAGACAACTGAAGTATCAGAATAATTTTGCCAATGTATTCCTAGAAAAATGTAAGCTTTCCCTCGCACTGCAGTAGGCTATGTTCTCCCTCCAGAGAACATGTGCCGAATACAACAGGTGTAGACCTTCCCGTGACATGCTTACTTACAAGCCCTTAACCAAGAAAGCAGATTTTTTAGTAAGTAAAAAATATGCGCATTTTTATTTAAACATATACAGTTGAAGTAGGAAGTTTACATACACCTTAGCCAAATACATTTAAACTCAGTTTTTCACAATTTTTGACATTTAATCCTAGTAAAAATTCCCTGTCTTAGGTAAGTTAGGATCACCACTTTATTTTAAGAATGTGAAATGTCAGAATAATAGTAGAGAGAATTATTTATTTCAGCTTTTATTTCTTTCATCACATTCCCAGTGGGTCAGAAGTTTACATACACTCAATTAGTATTTGGTAACATTGCCTTTAAATTGTTTAACTTGGGTCAAACACTTCAGGTAGCCTTCCATAAGCTTCCCACAATAAGTTGGGTGAATTTTGGCCCATTCCTCCTGACAGAGCTGGTGTAACTGAGTCAGGTATGTAGGCCTCTTTGCTCGCACACACTCTTTCAGTTCTGTCCACACATGTTCTATAGGATTGAGGTCAGGGCTTTGTGATGGCCACTCCAATACCTTGACTTTGTTGTCCTTAAGCCATTTTGCCACAACTTTGGAAGTATGCTTGGGGGTCATGGTCCATTTGGAAGACTCATTTGCGACCAAGCTTTAACTTCGTGACTGATGTCTTGAGATGTTGCTTCAAAATATCCACATCAGTTTTCTTCCTCGTGATGCTGATCTATTTTGTGAAGTGCACCAGTCCCTCCTGCAGCAAAGCACCCCCACAACGTGATGCTGCCACCCCTGTACTTCACGGTTGGGATGGTGTTACTCGGCTTGCAAGTCTCCCCCTTTTTCCTCCAAACATAACGATGGTCATTATGGCCAAACAGTTTACTTTTTGTTTCATCAGACCAGAGGACATTTCTCCAAAAAGTACGATCTTTGTCCCCATGTGCAGCTGCAAACCGCAGTCTGGCTTTTATTGGCGGTTTTGGAGCAGTGGCTTCTACCTTGCTGAGCGGCCTATCAGGTTATGTCGATATGGGACTCGTTTTACTGTGGATATAGATACTTTTGTAGCTGTTTCCTCCAGCATCTTCACAAGGTCCTTTGCTGTTGTTCTGGGATTGATTTGCACTTTTCGCACCAAAGTACGTTCATCTATAGGAGACAGAACGTGTCTCCTTCCTCAGCGGTAGGATGGCTGCGTGGTCCCATGATGTTTATACTTGTGTACTATTGTTTGTACAGATGAATGTGGTACCTTCAGGCGTTTGGAAATTGCTCCCAAACAAAATTGCTCACCTGAACCAGACTTGTGGAGGTCTACAATTTTTGTCTGATTTCTTTTGATTTTCCCATGATGTCAAGCAAAGAGGCACTGAGTTTGAAGGTAGGACTTGAAATACATCCACAGGTACACCTCCAATTGACTCAAATTATGTCAATTAGCCTATCAGAAGCTTCCAAAGCTATGACATCATTTTCTGGAAATGTCCAAGCTGTTTAAAGGCACTGTCAATTTAGTGTATGGTAACTTCTGACCCACTGGAATTGTGATAAGTGAAATAATCTGTCTGTAAACAATGTTGGAAAAATTACTTGTGTCATGCACAAAGTAGATGTCCTAACCGACTTGCCAAAACTATAGTTTGTTAACAAGAAATTTGTACAGTGGTTGAAAAACTAGTTTTAATTACTCCAACCTAAGTGTGTGTAAACTTCCGACTTTAACTGTACAATAAAAAATTTAATATAAATGAACACAGTAAAATAACAATAACGAGGCTATTTACACGGACTTGACTGGTACTGAGTCAATGTGTGGGGGTACAGGTTAGTAATTGAGGTAATATGTACATGTAGGTAGGGGTAAACTGACTTTGCATAGATAATAAACAGCGAGTAGCAGCAGCGTAAAACAGGGGGTCAATGCAAATAGTCCGGGTAGCCATTTGATTAACTGTTTAGCAGTCTTATGGCTTGGGGGGTAGAAGCTGTTAAAGAGCCTTTTGGACCTAGACCATATCTGTATTATCCGGTACGGCTTGCCGTGCGGTAGCAGAGAGTGCAGTCTATGACTTGGGTGGCTGGAGTCTTGATAATTTTTAGGGCCTTCCTCTTATACCGCCTGGTATCGAGGTCCTGGATGGCAGGAAGTTTGGCCCCGGTGATGTACTGTGCTGTACGCACTACCCTCTGTAGCGCCTTGCGGTCGGAAGCCGAGCAGTTACCATACCAAGCGGTGATGCAACAAGTCAGGATGCTCTCCATAGTGTAGCTATAGAACCTTTTGAGAATCTGGGGACCCATGACAAATCTTTTCAGTCTCCTGAGAGGCAATAGGCGTTGTCGTGCCCTCTTCATGACTGTCTTGGTGTGTTTGGACCATGATCGTGTGTTAGTGATTTGGACACCAAGGAACGTGAAGCTCTCGACCTGCTCCACTACAGCTCCGTCGATGTGAATGGGGTCGTGCTCGGTCCTTCTTTTCCTGTTGTCCACGATTAGCTACTTTGTCTTGCTCACGTTGAGGGAGAGGTTGTTGTCCTGGCACCACACTGCCATTTCTCTGACCTCCTCCCTAATGGCTGTCTCATCGTTGTTCATAATGAGGCCTAAAACCGTTGCGTTGTTTCCAAACTTAATGATGTTGTTGGAGTTGTGCGTGGCCACGCTGTCGTGGGTGAACAGGGAGTACAGGAGGGGACTAAGCACGCATCCCTGTTGGGCCCCGGTGTTGAGGGTCCTTAACTTAGTGATGAGCTTTGAGGGCAGTATGGGGGCACTATGGTGTTGAACGCTGAGCTGTAGTTAACAAAATATGTTATTGTGGTTCACAGAAGTCTGTGAAAGGATTTTCTTTGTGTAACAGAGTACCCCATACAATACTTTGTCATTATGCTCTCGATTCACTCTGTTACTGTGAGACGCTCTGATGCGCATTAACCTCCCACATTTTCTGTAGTTAGTCACATTAGAAAATGCTGAGCACCGGAATGTATGGGATAATCTACTCTCTCTCCATTTCAATTCAAGCAGTATGCTGTGTTGAAGAGAGATTGGCTAATCTGTGAAAGCGAGTCTGGCGCTCACTGGAGTATTATGCTCACTGATTTAATGCCCTCTCTGTATTTTTCTCTTAGGTAAGCACTTTCTGGCCTCACTGTCGAGGATGGGGGTATGTGCACTAGTGGGGATCACTCCCTATGAGGGGTTGGACGACTGATTGAGGTGATGTACTGCAGCATGGCTCTGCCCATTCACAGCAGATGGGCTTGTAGCCCTGCTGTTTCAATACACAGACAAGCATAGAGTCACTGCAGCAATGGCACACTGTTACTATAGAAATGTAATCTTCTAGTACTGCTGTGTACAGAAATAGGCCTATGTATTATTGCAACCATGCCATATTGATATATAGGAATACCCTAGTCTTGCAGCATTAATACTTAAATAGGCATTCAGTATTAATGCATAGCAGATAGTAGTATAACCATGCCATATGATTACATACCTGTAGCCTTGCAGTATTAATACTAAGATCAACCTACCGTATTACTATTAATGCTTATAGGAGTATTACTGCTCAACGGATAGTCAGGTAGCTGTAACTCCTGCTGACTCTGTCTTCATTATGCATGAGTCCTGACAACCCATCACCAGCTGTCACAGAGCTGACCAATGAATGACATCTGACCACCCATCACCAGCTGTCACAGAGCTGACCAATGAATGACATCTGACCACCCATCACCAGCTGTCACAGAGCTGACCAATGAATGACATCTGACCACCCATCACCAGCTGTCACAGAGCTGACCAATGAATGACATCTGACCACCCATCACCAGCTGTCACAGAGCTGACCAATGAATGACATCTGACCACCCATCACCAGCTGTCACAGAGCTGACCACTGAATGACATCTGACCACCCATCACCAGCTGTCACAGAGCTGACCAATGAATGGCATCTGACCACCCCATCACCAGCTGTCACAGAGCTGACCACTGAATGACATCTGACCACCCATCACCAGCTGTCAGAGCTGACCAATGAATGGCATCTGACCACCCATCACCAGCTGTCACAGAGCTGACCAATGAATGGCATCTGACCACCCATCACCAGCTGTCATAGAGCTGACCACTGAATGACATCTGACCACCCATCACCAGCTGTCACAGAGCTGACCACTGAATGACATCTGACCACCCATCACCAGCTGTCACAGAGCTGACCACTGAATGACATCTGACCACCCATCACCAGCTGTCACAGAGCTGACCACTGAATGACATCTGACCACCCATCACCAGCTGTCACAGAGCTGACCACTGAATGACATCTGACCACCCATCACCAGCTGTCACAGAGCTGACCAATGAATGACATCTGACCACCCATCACCAGCTGTCACAGAGCTGACCACTGAATGACATCTGACCACCCATCACCAGCTGTCACAGAGCTGACCACTGAATGACATCTGACCACCCATCACCAGCTGTCACAGAGCTGACCACTGAATGACATCTGACCACCCATCACCAGCTGTCACAGAGCTGACCAATGAATGACATCTGACCACCCATCACCAGCTGTCACAGAGCTGACCAATGAATGACATCTGACCACCCATCACCAGCTGTCACAGAGCTGACCACTGAATCATATCTTTTATTGTTTTATTTTTTTATTTCACCTTTATTTATCCAGGTAGGCTAGTTGAGAACAAGTTCTCATTTACAACTGCGACCTGGCCAAGATAAAGCAAAGCAGTTCGACACAAACAACAACACAGAGTTACACATGGAATAAACAAACATACAGTCAATAATACAGTAGAAAAAGTCTATATACAGTGTGTGCAAATGAGGTAAGATAAGGCAGGTAAGGCAATAAATAGGCCATTGTGGCGAAGTAATTACAATATAGCATTTAAACACTGGAATGGTAGATGTGCAGAAGATGAATGTGCATGTAGAGATACTGTGGTGCAAAGGAGCAAGATAAATAAATAAATACAGTATGGGGATGAGGTAGTTGGATGGGATATTTACAGATGGGCTATGTACAGGTGCAGTGATCTGTGAGCTGCTCTGACAGCTGGTGCTTAAAGCTAGGGTTAGGGTTAGGGTTAGGAGGGTAGAGAAGTAGAGAGGAGGGGAGGGGATAGGAGGGTAGAGAAGTAGAGAGGAGGGGAGGGGATAGGAGGGTAGAGAAGTAGGGAGATATGAGATATGAGATATGTGTCTCCAGCTTCAGTGATTTTTGCAGTTCGTTCCAGTCATTGGCAGCAGAGAACTGGAAGGAAATGCGGCCAAAGCAGGAATTGGCTTTGGGAGTGATCAGTGAGATATACCTGCTGGAATGCGTGCTACGAGTGGGTGCTGCTATGGTGACCAGTGAGCTGAGATAACTGAGCTGAGATTACCTAGCAAAGACTTGTAGATGACCTGGGGCCAGTGGGTCTGGCGACGAGTATGAAGCGAGGGCCAGCCAACGAGAGCGTACATGTCGCAGTGGTGGGTAGTATATGGGTCTTTGGCGACAAAACGGATGGCACTGTGATAGACTGCATCCAATTTGTTGAGTAGAGTGTTTGAGGCTATTTTGTAAATGACATCTCCGAAGTCGAGGATCGGTAGGATATTCAGTTTTACGAGGGTATGTTTGGCAGCGTGAGTAAAGGAGGCTTTGTTGTGAAATAGGAAGCTGATTCTAGATTTAATTTTGGATTGGAGATGTTTAATGTGAGTCTGGAAGGAGAGTTTACAGTCTAACCAGACACCTAGGTATTTGTAGTTGTCCACATATTCTAAGTCAGAACCATCCAGAGTAGTGATGCTGGACGGGCGGGCAGGTGCGGGCAGCGATCGGTTGAATATTTAGTTTTACTTGCATTTACGAGCAGTTGGAGGCCACGGAAGGAGAGTTGTATGGTATTGAAGCTCGTCTGGAGGTTTGTTAACACAGTGTCCAAAGAAGGGCCAGAAGTATACAGAATGGTGTCGTCTGTGTAGAGGTGGATCAGAGAATCACCAGCAGCAAGAGCGACATCATTGATGTATACAGAGAAGAGTCGGCCTGAGAATTGAACCCTGTGGCACCCCCATAGAGACTGCCAGAGGTCCGGACAACAGGCCCTCCGATTTGACACACTGAACTCTATCAGAGAAGTAGTTGGTGAACCAGGCGAGGCAATCATTTGAGAAAGCAAGGCTGTTGAGTCTGCCGATAAGAATGTGGTGATTGACAGAGTCGAAAGCCTTGGCCAGGTCGATGAATACGGCTGCACAGTATTGTCTCTTATCGATGGCGGTTATGATATCGTTTAGGACCTTGAGTGTGGCTGAGGTGCACCCATGACCAGCTCTGAAACCAGATTGCATTGCGGAGAAGGTACGGTGGGATTCGAAATGGTCGGTAATCTGTTTGTTAACTGACCGCCCAGGGGAGGGGAGGGGGAGAACAGGAGAGGAGAGGAAGAGGAAGAGGAAGAGGGAGAGGGAGAGGAAAGGAGATGAGGGGGGAGAAGAGGAAAAGAAGGGAAACAAAAGTAGAGGAGAAGAAAAAAGGAGGAGAGAGAAGTAGAGAGGAGGGGAGGGGATAGGAGGGTAGAGAAGTAGAGAGGAGGGGAGGGGATAGGAGGGTAGAGAAGTAGAGAGGAGGGGAGGGGATAGGAGGGTAGAGAAGTAGAGAGGAGGGAAGGGGATAGGAGGGTAGAGAAGTAGAGAGGAGGGAAGGGGATAGGAGGGTAGAGAAGTAGAGAGGAGGGGAGGGGATAGGAAGGTGGAGAAGTAGAGAGGAGGGGAGCGGATAGGAGGGTGGAGAAGTAGAGAGGAGGGGAGGGGATAGGAGGGTGGAGAAGTAGAGAGGAGGGGAGGGGATAGGAGGGCAGAGAAGTAGAGAGGAGGGGAGCTGATAGGAGGGTGGAGAAGTAGAGAGGAGGGGAGGGGATAGGAGGGTGGAGAAGTAGAGAGGAGGGGAGGGGATAGGAGGGTAGAGAAGTAGAGAGGAGGGGAGGGGATAGGAGGGTGGAGAAGTAGAGAGGAGGGGAGGGGATAGGAGGGTAGAGGAGGGGAGGGGATAGGAGGGGAGGGGATAGGAGGGTGGAGAAGTAGAGAGGAGGGGAGGGGATAGGAGGGTGGAGAAGTAGAGAGGAGGGGAGGGGATAGGAGGGTAGAGAAGTAGAGAGGAGGGGAGGGGATAGGAGGGTAGAGAGGAGGGGAGGGGATAGGAGGGTGGAGAAGTAGAGAGGAGGGGAGGGGATTAGAGGGGGGAATGAGGAGGGTAGAGAAGGGGAGGGGATAGAAGGGGGAAGAGGATGGTAGAGAAGTAGAGAGGAGGGGAGGGGATAGGAGGGTAGAGAAGTAGAGAGGAGGGGAGGGGGTAGGAGGGTAGAGAAGTAGAGAGGAGGGGAGGGGATAGGAGGGTGGAGAAGTAGAGAGGAGGGGAGGGGATAGGAGGGTGGAGAAGTAGAGAGGAGGGGAGGGGATTAGAGGGGGGAATGAGGAGGGTAGAGAAGGGGAGGGGATAGAAGGGGGAAGAGGATGGTAGAGAAGGGGAGAGGATGGGAGGGTATAGGAGGGGGAATGAGGAGGGTAGAGAAGGGGAGGGGATAGGAGGGGGGGGATGGTGGAGAAGGGGAGAGGACAGGAGGGTAGAGGAGAGAGGAAGGAGATGAGGAGAGGATAGGATAGGAGAAGAGGGGATATGAAAAGAGAAGAGAGGCGAGCATTCCATCAGGGTGGCTTTAAGATGAGCCCACTGACATAGAAACATTCTCCTCAACTTTACTTCTGGGCTGCTTCCTTTCCTGTGCCTCCATGGTCCAAAGGGATCAGTGAAATATCACAGTCATCTCAGTCACAGGCACACCTTGATATTATCTTCAATTACACGTCTTGAAATGGAACCTATGCTATCGTTTGGGGAAATAAAAGTTTGTACCAATGTGCATACATTGCATACACAGTAATAATTAGTCTGAAATGATAGAGATGAGTGATTGATCTGTTATAATAATACACTGTTTAAATGTACCTTCAGGGGGTTCATCCTTCTCTCTCTCTCTCTCTTTCTCGCTCTCTCTCTCTCTGCATTGATGATGCAATGGAGCTGATAGTCACAAAGTGTATCTACATTACTGTCTATTCAGCATGTCTAAAAGCAGCCCTATGGAGCAGATGGTGCTGGAGGCATGAGACTCAACCCTCATCTCACCCCAATCTGGAGAGCAGGCCTCAGCAGGCCTGGGATGTGAAAGAGTTGACTCAGAGCAAACTAAAGGCAAACTAAAGGCTGGCTAGCATACTGGTACAAGAAATTGAACGTAATATTATGATGGTGAGAAAAAGCTCCTATGCGTTCATATACACAAAGCCCTCTGCAGTAAGGTTGAATGGTGGGAACCGGATTACCGAGATTTACTGCCAAAACCCACTCCCTTTTCCCGGGATAAATAACTGCAGGAAACCGGTAAATTATAATAAATTATATCTATGAACAGCATGACATGGAATAAAACTGTCAAATGATATGCGATGTCTAAATCTGTCTTCTCTACCGTCTTCTCTCTGTTATTTGCATGATCAATCATCAATGCTCAGGCTGGGGACAGACAGTGCATCCCAGTAGGCTATGGAGCGCAGTTCACAATGCATGTATCATCTTATCATGACTTTTTTTCTTGTGACAGGTACATTGGTTGCAGCATAGCCTATGCTACAGTAGGATAATATAAGGACTGAATGAGTGTCTAATTTACACATCTACATCTAGCTTTCGGTGGTCACCATACTTTTTAATTGTCATTTATTAAACATTTTTGCAGCTGAGTTTTAAAACATCCTATCACTCGAATATCATTGCTTTAAATCAGAGCGCACCTCAGCACTCTCTGTCTTTATCTCTCTCCATCAATTCCATTCAAATGGAATCAAAAATAGATTATCCTGTTCAAGATGTACATACAGTACCAGTCAAAAGTTTGGACACAGATACTCATTCCAGGGGTTTTCTACATTGTAGAATAATAGTGAAGACATCAACACTATGAAATAAAACATATGGAATCATGTAATAACCCTAAAAGTGTTAAACAAATCAAAATATATTTTCTATTTCAGATTATTCAACGTAGCCACCCTTTGCCTTGACAAATCAAACAAAATCAAATCAAAGTTTATTTGTCACGTGCGCTGAATACAACAGGTGTAGTAGACCTTACAGTGAAATGCTTACTTACAGGCTCTAACCAATAGTGCTAAAAAGGTATTAGTTGAACAATAGGTAGGTAAAGAAATAAAACAACAGTAAAAAGGCAGGCTATATACAGTAGTGAGGCTATAAAAGTAGCGAGGCTACATACAGACACCGGTTGGTCAGCCCAATTGAGGTAGTATGTACATGAATGTATAGTTAAAGTGACTATGCATATATGACAGAGAGTGACAGAGAGTAGCAGCAGCATAAAAGAGGGGTTGGGGGGTTGGGGGGGTGGACAATGCAAATAGTCCGGGTAGCCATTTGATTACCTTTTCAGGAGTCTTATGGCTTGGGGGTAAAAACTGTTGAGAAGCCTTTTTGTCATAGACTTGGCACTCCGGTACCGCTTGCCATGCGGTAGTAGAGAGAACAGTCTATGACTGGGGTGGCTGGGGTCTTTGACAATTTTTAGGGCCTTCCTCTGACACCGCTGTGTCTTTGTGAGATGCAGAGTAGGTGAACGATATTTAGTTTAATGCAGACGAGCACACTGAATCCAGCTTCACACAGATATGAGCTGGCGGAGCTGGCGAAGGGTACCGTGAGTTTTAATGCTCAGAGGGAGACGGAAGGGTATTCACTTTGAGTCAGGAACCAAAACTCCTCTGTAGTGACCCGTGAATGCTTTGTCTACAGCAATTGGTCACATAATAGCTCGATCAGCTGTTCAATTTCATTTCCCGGCATGCCAACTGAGCCAGGATCACATTCAAACGGATTGGGAATTAGGTCCCAAGCATTGGGGGTGAGCAGTCATCAGTCATTTGGGACACATACTGATGCTGTTTTCTGTTAGAAACATGCACAGCCGAGGGAAGGGGGCCTGGTTTGCTTTTGAAAGACTCTCTCTCCAATAAGACTTCTTTCCTCTAAATCCACTCATTTGGTCACGCATCTGTAGAATGTTTTTGTATTTCCCCTCCATGCTTGTGTTCAGTTCGTTCAGTTTCCCAAATACATTGCATTCGGATAGTATTCAGACCCCTTGACTTTTTCCACATTTTGTTACGTTACAGCCTTATTCTAAAATGTATAATCTTTCACCCTCATCAATCTACACACAATATCCCATAATGAAAAAGCAAAAACAGTTCTTTTTTTTGCAAAAGTATAAAAAAACAACTGAAATATCACATTTACGTAAGTACTCAGACCCTTTACTCAGTACTTTGTTTAAACTGTCAGGTTGGATGTCGGAGCGTCACTGCACAGATATTTTCAGGTCTCTCCAGAGATGTTCGATCGGGTTCAAGTCCGGGCTCTCAAGGACATTCAGAGACTTGTTTCCGAAGCCACTCCTGCGTTGTCTTGGCTATGTGCTCAGGGTCGTTGTCCTGCTGGAAGGTGAACCTTCGCCCAAGTCTGAAGTTCCTGAGCGCTCTGGAGCAGGACCTCTGTGTACTTTGATCCGTTCGTCTTTCCCTCGATCCTGACTGGTCCCCCAGTCCCTGCCGGTGAAAAACATCCCCACAGCATGATGCTGCCACCACCATACTTCACTGTAGGGATGGTGCCAGGTTTCCTCCAGACTTGAAGCTTGGCAGTCAAGCCATAGAGTTCAATCTTAGTTTAATCAGACCAGAGAATCTTGTTTCCTTTAGGTGCCTTTTGGCAAACTCCAAGCGGGCTGTCATGTGCCTTATACTGTGGAGTGGCTTCCATCTGGCTGCAGAGATGCTGCAGAGATGGTTGTCCTTCTGGAAGGTTCTCCCATCTCCACAGATAAACTCTAGAGCTCTGTCAGAGTGACCATTGGGTTCTTGGTCCCCTCCCTGACCAAGATTTTTCTCCCCTGATTGCTCAGTTTGGTCAGGTGGCCAGTTCTAGGAAGTCTTAGTGGTTCCAAACTTCTTCCATTTAAGAATGGTGGAGGACACTGTGTTCTTGGGGACCTTCAATGCTGCAGACATTTTTTGTTACCCTTCCCCAGATTTGTGCGTCGACACAATCGACACAGTCTCAGAGCTCTACGGACAATTCCTCTGACCTCTGACATGCACTGTCAACTATGGGACCTTTCCAAATCATGACCATTCAATTGAATTTACCACATGTGGAGTCCAATTAAGTTGTAGAAACATCTTAAGGATGATCAATGGAAACAGGATGCACCTGAGCTCAATTTTGAGTCTCATAGCAAAGGGTCTGAATTCTTATTTAAATAAGTTATTTCTGTTTTTTAATTTTTACCCATTTGCAAAAATTTCCCCAAACTGTTTTTGCTTTGTCACTATGAGGTATTGTGTGTAGATTGAAGAGGGATAAATATATTTTATCCATTTTAGAATCAGGCTGTAACTGAAAAAGTCAAGGGGTCTGAATAAATTAAATAAAATCAAATGTTATTAGTCACATGCGTCGAATTCAACAGGTGTAGACCTTACAGTGAAATGCTTACATAGGAGACCTTAACAGACAGTGCAGTTTAAAAAAATACTTTCTGTATGCACTGTATGTTTGTTACATAAGCAAGGATATACATGTTCTTTTCATTACACAGAAAGTCAACCAAGTCTGTATTTTTTTTATGCCCATTGTTTATGACAACAGTTCCTCTCTCAATGTGAAAAATCTTTTCAACACTCCCCCTTGATAACCACCAAGCCTCGGTGTGAAATAGGCCATTGTCATGCTCAGATCCCATGTCTCAACATAGTTTTGCGCACAGTTGTGGACGCAGTGGATGTGGTTTGATGTATTTACAATCAAAGTTACCTGCTGGAGTATATCTCAGAGTTCTGTGCTCAGCTCTTTTCCCACCATTTGCTCTCTGTGTATCATACAATCCGTTCATATGGCAGAGGGAGACACAGTCATAACTAGAGTGCAGAGGCCTGCCATCCCGCCATAGATGGAGCCCCATATGTGCAAAAGGCCACCATTCAATCCCATGGAATCTGTTTTTTGTCAATATAGCCACGCAGCACACTGAACATCCCCCTTTCATGCTCGGGAGTCGTGAGGCAGAACAATATGTCCTTGTGAATAGCATCCCCCGACGTATAGCGAACAAAAGTCAATGCATGGCCATCTCAGCCCTCACAGCTAACTTCCATTTGGAGAGCATAAGCTGGGGAGTTTTTGAGTCGTTCAGTCAGAGGTTCCTTTTGATTACTAGCAATAGCATACATGATTTGTTTAACAGTGTTATCTGACAAATGTATTGATGTGAGTTTTGTTGTCTCTGCCTCCCCACACATTGTTTACACCATATCAATTGGGCCAGTAATATCAAAGTTTCTGCAATAGTGTGTGGTTTCATAGCGTAGCGAGCCTAGCCATTCACTGTGAAAATGATTTAAGTGCATTCAATGGTCAAGTGCGACCTTTTCCCATGATCTAAGGGCGCTCTCTGATTGAATTTAATCTTTTAGATTTGAATAATTTTCATTTAGATGTTTTAGGTTAACACAATTACAATGATTTTGAGATACAAAGATGATATTACAAAATACAGTACATATATTTTTTGTATATATATTTATTTTCTTCAGGATTTTGGAAATTCTCCGGCGACCCCATTTTCATATCAGGTGATCCCACATGGGGTTGCGACCCCTAGTTTGGGAACGGCTGCTTTAGGCTGTGGGCCTGGTTATCTAGAAAGCAGGTTATTTTAGAATGAAGTGAATTACTCTCAGAGTTGTGGTTGTACTGTGTAATATGTTTAAATGATACCGCAGTCAAAGGCCTATTGATGTGTATTTAGACTACACTGCAGGCAGGGAATATTATTGTCATTAATAGTTTAGGATGGTATGACACTCTTGCATGGCTTAATTATACCAATACCATTACCACTGAGTGAGATGCAGGGTTGCCTGATACGATTACTGTACCAGCAATATTGCTATGGGCCTTATTTTGTGTGTGTGTTCACGTGTGTGTGAGCTTGCATGTGTATGCATGTCCGTGCTAGAGTTTGTATCCTCACTACACGGAGGGAATAGTCTTGTGAATTTATTACACTGTGGACAGTATCTGTTAGAGAGACATGATTGACATTACATTGTCTGTAGAGTGTGTGTAAATTCAGGTGAGTGATTGTGTTTTTAGTTAAGGAACAGAGTTAAGTGTGCGTGTTCATGTGAGAGAGAGTGTGTATTGTATGGAACAGAGCTATGGAGTCAGAGTGGTGATGTGTGTAACAGAGTTATCCCTTATCTCAGGCCTACATAACATAGCACTCGCACACTACTAACGTCCTGTCATCTCCCATTGTCTTATTGAGGATAGCTCTTATCAGTGGCTGGGAGTTCCACTGTCTGATAAAGGAAATTGAAGGCATTTTTATCAGTGTTCATTTGTATCGTTGAGCTCTCTGCAGCTAATTGGATATGTGACACATTTTCCTCATGGCCAGAGTCTATGTTGCATTTCATTTTAGGTTATTGACACAAAAAAATATGTATTTTGAGTTATTGTGGAATCCTTTCAGGTTGTAAGGTCAGGGTCAATGTCCAGTTTATGTTTTCAATGTCATTCTACTATAATTCAGAATTTGAATTTAACCAGAGAAATTACCATTATGCATGAATAAACTAGCAAAATATCTGTCTCACATCATCAAAGCAGTCAAATCCTTGTGCAGGCAGCATTATCAACCCAATACCATGTTTGACTAGCGTTGTTACATTCACTGACATGTTTGTATTTTACAACACTAAACTACTCTTCAATGAATCTACACCGACATTGCTGTAGGTCCCTGTCAAATGAGCAAATGTGTTTCATGCCTGACAGCTATTGAATTCAAAACTCATTCAAAATGTTGTTGTTTTTTATATTAAAGGTCACATTAGCATTTGTGTTGATAAGTAATTTGTATTCTGGCCCAATTGCAGGCAGGGCTATGGTGCTGCTGTTGCTGCTGGGTGGGAGAGGAAAGGAGGTGCTATAGAGGGAATGGTTGTGTTCTCAGGAAATTATACACAATTACAATACAATTATGAATCATAAGAATTGCCAAATGTTTTGGTATATGGGTGGATGCTTCCATAGATCCTTAATCCAGATAGCAGACCCTACCTCGGCCAACAGCTATGCACCCGCCACAGCAACTTGCCCAAGCCTCCCCATTTCTACTTCACCCAAATCCAGAAAGCTGATGTTCTGAAAGAGCTGCAAAATCTGGATGTGTACAAATCAGCTGGGCTAGACAATCTGGACCCTCTCTTTCTAAAATTATCCGTGCCATTGTTGCAACCCCTATTACCAGTCTGTTCAAACTCTCTTTCGTATCGTCCGAGATCCCTAAAGATTGAAAAGCTGCCGCGATCATCCCCCTCTTCAAAGGGGGTGACACTCTAGACTCAAACTGTTATAGACCTATATCCATCCTACCCTGCCTTTCTAAAGTCTTTGAAGTTAATGAACAGATCACTGATCATTTCAAATCCCACCGTACCTTCTCTGCTATGCAATCTGGTTTCCGAGCTGGTCATGGGTGCACCTCAGCCACGCTCAAGGTACTAAACGATATCATAACCGCCATCGATAAAAGACAGTACTGTGCAGCCATCTTCATCGACCTGGCCAAGGCTTTCGACTCTGTCAATCACCATATTCTTATCGGCAGACTCAACAGCCTTGGTTTCTCAAATGACTGCCTCGCCTGGTTCACCAACTATTTCTCAGACAGAGTTCAGTGTGTCAAATCGGAGGGCCTGTTGTCCGGACCTCTGGCAGTCTCTATGGGGGTGCCACAGGGTTCAATTCTCCGGCCGACTCTTTTCTCTGTATATATCAACGAGGTCGCTCTTGCTGCGGGTGATTCCCTCATCCACCTCTACGCAGACGACACCATTCTGTATACATCTGGCCCTTCTTTGGACACTGTGTTAACTAACCTCCAAACGAGCCTCAATGCCATACAACACTCCTTCCGTGGCCTCCAACTGCTCTTAAACGCTAGTAAAACCAAATGCATGCTTTTCAACCGTTCGCTGCCCGCACCCACCCACCCGACTAGCATCACTACTCTGGACGGTTCAAATCAAATCAAATCAAATTATTTGTCACGTGCGCCAAATACAACAGGTGTAGACCTTACAGTGAAATGCTTACTTACTAACCAATAGTGCAAAAAGGTATTAGGTGAATAATAGGAAGGTAAAGAAATAAAAACAACAGTATGAAAGACAGGCTATATACAGTCGCGAGGCTATAAAAGTAGCGAGGCTACAAACAGACACCGGTTAGTCAGGCTGATTGAGGTAGTATGTACATGTAGATATGGTTAAAGTGACTATGCATATATGATGAACAGAGAGTAGCAGTAGCGTAAAAGAGGGGTTGGCGGGTGGTAGGTGGCGGGACACAATGCAGATAGCCCGGTTAGCCAATGTGCGGGAGCACTGGTTGGTCGGCCCAATTGATGTAGTATGTACATGAATGTATGGTTATAGTGACTATGCATATATGATAAACAGAGAGTAGCAGCAGCATAAAAAGAGGGGTTGGGGGTGTTGGGGGGGGCTCACAATGCAAATAGTCCGGGTAGCCATTTGATTACATGTTCAGGAGTCTTATGGCTTGGGGGTAAAAACTGTTGAGAAGCCTTTTTGTCCTAGACTTGGCACTCCAGTACCGCTTGCCATGCGGTAGTAGAGAGAACAGTCTATGACTGGGGTGGCTGGGGTCTTTGACAATTTTTAGGGCCTTCCTCTGACACCGCCTGGTGTAGAGGTCCTGGTTGACAGGCAGCTTAGCCCCAGTGATGTACTGGGCCGTACGCACTACCCTCTGTAATGCCTTGCGGTCAGAGGCCGAGCAATTGCCGTACCAGGCAGTGATGCAACCAGTCAGGGTGCTCTTGATGTTGCAGCTGTAGAACTTTTTGAGGATCTCAGGACCCATGCCAAATATTTTTTGTTTCCTGAGGGGGAATAGGCTTTGTTGTGCCCTCTTCACGTCTGTCTTGGTGTGTTTGGACCATTCTAGTTTTCTGACTTAGAATATGTGGACAACTACAAATACCTGGGTGTCTGGCTAGACTGTAAACTCTCCTTCCAGACTCACATTAAACATCTCCAATCCAAAATTAAATCTAGAATCGGCTTCCTATTTCGCAACAAAGCCTCCTTCACTCACTCTGCCAAACATACCCTCGTAAAACTGACTATCCTACTGATCCTCGACTTCGGCAATGTCATTTACAAAATAGCTTCCAATACTCTACTCAGCAAACTGGATGCAGTCTATCACAGTGCCATCTGTTTTTTCACCAAAGCCCCTTATACAACCCACCACTGCGACCTGTATGCTCTAGTCGGCTGGCCCTCGCTTCATATTCGTCGCCAGATCCACTGGCTCCAGGTCATCTATACGTCTATGCTAGGTAAAGCTCCGCCTTATCTCAGCTCACTGGTCACGATAACAACACCCACCTATAGCACGCGCTCCAGCAGGTTTATCTCACTGGTCATCCCCAAAGCCAACACCTCTTTTGGCTGCCTTTCCTTCTAGTTCTCTGCTGCCAATGACTGGAACGAATTGCAAAAATCGCTAAAGCTGGAGACTTATATCTCCCTCACTAACTTTAAACATCAGCTATCTGAGCAGCTAACCGATCGCTGCAGCTGTACATAGCCCATCTGTAAATAGCCCACCCAATCTACCTACCTCATCCCCATATTGTTTTTATTAACTTTTCTGCTCTTTTGCCCACCAGTATTTCTACTTGCACATCACCATCTGCTCATCTATCGCCCCAGTGTTAATTTGCTAAATTGTAATTACTTCGCTACTATGGCCTATTTATTGCCTTACCTCCTCACGCCATTTGCACACACTGTATATAGACTTTCTTTTTTTTCTATTGCATTATTGACTGTACACTTGTTTATACCATGTGTAACTCTGTGTTGTTGTTTGTGTCGCACTGCTTTGCTTTATTTTGGCCAGGTCGCAGTTGTAAATGAGAACTTGTTCTCAACTAGCCTACCTGGATAAATAAAGGTGAAATACATATTTTTTTTAAATAATAATTTCAAGACATTCTTCATAATCCCAATATAATTGAAATACTTCTTTACTGTAATTCCATATGTACTGAGCAGCTGTTTTTGTTGTTGATCTGTTGTTGTTTTACCCTCCATATTCACTGCAGTCACGTATTCAGAAGAGATCTTAGTATGTATGGGTTGCCATGTAAACACTGTCTCAGTCTGGTACTGCTGCTGCCAAAATGTATACCTTAGAAACTGTGACAGACAGTCAAACATATAATTTATCTTAGAACCGCAGTCTCGTTATTATTTAGTTAGATGTGCCTTTCCTTCTGTGTGTTTCTGTGTCTGTGTGTCTGTGTGTGTGTATACATTGCGTGTGTGTGCATAATTTCAGTGTTTTCTCCACCCACCGATCAGTTGTCAACAGCACTAACACCACTGTCAGCAGCCGTTGATGGAGCTCCACTCTGCTGTGGGCCTCTCTCTCTCTCTGATCTATCAGCTGTGACGTAATGCTCTCCTCAATCAACAGCACTGCCCTGGCTGGAGAACACTAAATCACAGCTAGCCTAGCAAGGGCTGCCTGCTACTCTGCATGTTACACCGCTCCCCTCCCCTCCCTGTTCCCCTCCCAGGGCCACTCTGCTCTCCCTGCGCTTCCTCTACTCAGCTCATCTACAGTCCAAACACTCAGAGAGCACAGGGATGATAGCTGGAGATTGTAATCAGTGCTAATGACCTCACTAATCAATACCACATTAAAAACACTTACAGTCAAGCCCTGCTAAAACAGAACTGATGCTCTGAGAGAAGTTTGTGTGGAAGATGTTCTGTCTCTTATCCGTCCTAGTTTTTTTATGTTTCACATATCTCTGATCCTATATGAGATTCTCCTTTTACAATTCAGAAGACAGGGGACACCACAGCTCAAATATACAGGCAAGTAAAGCTAAGACATACTGTATATCATGAAAAAAACAAGCCACAGTTTGGACCTCACTACCATTGTCTGTTATGTCTAGATGAATCCATCGTAGAAGGTACCATACTATTACAGAATAGAACTATCCAGCAAAGCCGCAAAAAGAGAAAAATCATCATCAATCGTTGCCATCTAACGTTACCATAATTCTCCTGTCAGGTCCAAACCTGTATTTTACTTCTATATCAACACAACATTTCCTCAAGGCCAACAGGTCAAGTCTATTCCTTCTTCACAACTCAAAGGACTGGATCAATTTGCCACACACCACATAGTTCTGGGCAAAACCCTCTGTCATCCACATAAACACCGGTTTTCAGCCTAAAACACAGGGTGCTGGAAACTTGTCTGGAGCTTGTCACAACAGAAATGCCCCTAAGCAAAGAGATGCTTTGACGTGATCAATAGAGGCAGAGAGGAAAACTAGCTGAGATCCTCATGCTTAAAATAGCAGAGAAAATGTATGTTTGTAGAGTCATGTTTGCATGTGTGTATTTAAATGAGTTTATAAAGGTTAACATAATTTTTTTGATTTCATATGCATTTGTGACTATTCATAATGATATCATGTGCTTCTAGATAGAGAAAGAAATAAGAAATATGTTTGCATTCACCGGATGGCTTGACTTGTACATAAATTTCCACATCAAAGAACAACTTAAAAGGGGGGATATTATATAGCTTCATTTTCTCGCAGTGGTTCTAAAAGGATATTGGCAGGTGAATACTCCCCATGTGTCTGCATCCATTTGAGTTGTTATTACAACAAGTGTCTCTGACTGATAAAATGTGGAGTCCGAAAAACGATTTCAGGTGAAGGATAGGCATTTCTTATCTCAGATAACCACTTTACTCCCGTCATAACTCTCTCCCTCTGAGTTGAGCAGTGTGTGTGTGTGTGTGTGTGTGTGTGTGTGTGTGTGTGTGTGTGTGTGTGTGTGTGTGTGTGTGTGTGTGTGTGTGTGTGTGTGTGTGTGTGTGTGTGTGTGTGTGTGTGTGTACTGTATCCGTTGATGTGTGTGTGTTTACTGTATATGTTCATACTAAATAATCTGGTCATGTTCGAGACATGCTCTTCAGAACTTTAATCGTTGAGCATTAGGGAAAATATTATGCCTCACAGTAGGACCCTCCCTTGGGACCTGGTGTTTTAAAGTTTAAATCTTATGACATTACTCATTACAAATATGTAGCTATCCATTTGGTCTGGAATGAAGGAGTACATACAAAACTACCGTATGTGTTTCTTGTGTGTTGCTTCTTGAATGTAAATTTGTCTAAAGCATTTATCAGGGTCATGGATATATTTTGGGAGCTGAGATTGATATTCATTTTATCATGTACTGTATATTAAACTGTTAGGATAGTTTTAATCCTTAGGCATCCCAAACCCTCCTTGCCCTCCTAACCAGTGACCATCCTAACCAGTTACCCTACTAGACAGTAGCACTGCTAACCAGTATCCCTCCTAACCAGTAGCCCTCCTAACCAGTAACCCTCCTAACCAGTAACCCTCCTAACCAGTAGCCCTTCTAGCCAGTAACCCTCCTAACCAGTAACCCTCCTAACCAGTAACCCTCCTAACCAGTAGCCATCCTAACCAGTAGCCCTCCTAACCAGTAGCCTTCCTAGCCAGTAGCCCTCCTAACCAGTAACCATCCTAACCAGTAGCCCTCCTAACCAGTAACCCTCCTAACCAGTAACCATCCTAACCAGTAGCCCTCCTAACCAGTAACCATCCTAACCAGTAGCCATCCTATCCAGTAACCCTCCTAACCAGTAGCCATCCTAACCAGTAGCCCTTCTAACCAGTAACCATCCTAACCAGTAACCCTCCTAACCAGTAGCCCTCCTAACCAGTAGCCCTCCTAACCAGTAACCCGCCTAACCAGTAGCCCTCCTAACCAGTAGCCTTCCTAACCAGGAACCCTCCTAACCAGTAGCTCTCCTAACCAGTAGCCCTCCTAACCAGTAGCACTCCTAACCAGTAACCCTCCTAACCAGTAACCCTCCTAACCAGTAGCCCTCCTAACCAGTAGCCCTCCTAACCAGTAACCCTCCTAACCAGTAGCTCTCCTAACCAGTAACCCTCCTAACCAGTAACCCTCCTAACCAGTAACCCTCCTAACCAGTAACCATCCTAACCAGTAGCCCTCCTAACCAGTAACCA
The DNA here is from genome assembly GCF_045679555.1 of Salvelinus alpinus. NCBI lineage: Eukaryota > Metazoa > Chordata > Actinopteri > Salmoniformes > Salmonidae > Salvelinus > Salvelinus alpinus. The sequence goes on from NC_092106.1 coordinate 23,717,481, forward strand.
TCCTAACCAGTAGCCATCCTATCCAGTAACCCTCCTAACCAGTAGCCATCCTAACCAGTAGCCCTTCTAACCAGTAACCATCCTAACCAGTAACCCTCCTAACCAGTAGCCCTCCTAACCGGTAACCCTCCTAACCGGTAGCCCTCCTAACCAGTAGCCTTCCTAACCAGGAACCCTCCTAACCAGTAACCCTCCTAACCAGTAGCTCTCCTAACCAGTAGCTCTCCTAACCAGTAACCCGCCTAACCAGTAGCCCTCCTAACCAGTAACCCTCCTAACCAGTAGCTCTCCTAACCAGTAACCCTCCTAACCAGTAACCCTCCTAACCAGTAACCATCCTAACCAGTAGCCCTCCTAACCAGTAACCATCCTAACCAGTAGCCATCCTATCCAGTAACCCTCCTAACCAGTAGCCATCCTAACCAGTAGCCCTTCTAACCAGTAACCATCCTAACCAGTAACCCTCCTAACCAGTAGCCCTCCTAACCGGTAACCCTCCTAACCGGTAGCCCTCCTAACCAGTAGCCTTCCTAACCAGGAACCCTCCTAACCAGTAACCCTCCTAACCAGTAGCTCTCCTAACCAGTAGCTCTCCTAACCAGTAACCCGCCTAACCAGTAGCCCTCCTAACCAGTAACCCTCCTAACCAGTAGCTCTCCTAACCAGTAGCCCTCCTAACCAGTAGCCCTCCAGGCCATGCTAAGGTCCTCTAGTTAAGAAGTAGCAGAGATGAACTGACCTTTCAGCCAGGCAGTTAAAACAGCATTGTTCTACAGGCTGTAGCCATCATCGGTCTGTTGGTGCTCCTTATTTGCAGAGTTTTGGCAGCTCTCCCCTTCTGTTTATTAGGCTGGCAAGCTGGGAACAGGGGGTGGGGACTATGGAGAGCTCTGATATTTGGCCAAGTAAACAGTGCTTACTGGAAGACTCTTCATCATGGTCACAGTCCCTGTCAGATACCTGAGCCACTGCCAGCTTTTCCATTTCTCCTGGCCTCCCATGTAATTTGCCAAGCGGAGAAATTGCAATCGTATTGCAATCTGTGTGTAATATTATTTTTTTAACACGGTCGAAGGAGTGACCTGAATGAGACTGAAGGACACCTGGGGCGGGAGGAATCACAAATGAATTGAGACGCTATCACACAGGGCTGCTCTGGGGAAAAAATGTCCGTGTCTCATTTAAGAGGTCACCAGATGGCAGGAAAGTCACCAGTCTTTTTACCTGCCAAATGAAACCCTCTTTAGCCTGAGCTGGTGTTAGTTTTGTACATTATATTAGCAGGTCTAACCATGCAGCTAGTAACCAGATACCATTCTGTTACCTGTGTCTGTGTCATACTGTGTCAATAATATGTCAGTTTGGAGGCTCTGTAGCTACAGTACCTGGAACTAATTTTGAACATTACTACATACTACAAATTATATATATAACATGACTTGTATATCAAGACATGTTCCTTTAATAGAAAGATGTTTATTTTCTCCAAGTCCCTCCATTTTTGTGGCCGCTTACTTGGTCATTCCCAGTGAGTTAGCTCCATGCCACCGCGGGCTGGCCTCAGCCTCAGCCTCAGATGGCATTGTGTCAGGATGAGTGCAGTTCTCTTGGAGCATGTCAAAAGGCAGCTTTGGGCTAATGGATTTCCTGTGTAACCATTGGGATGTGTCACTGTTGATAGGAGAGTGGCTGAAGTCCTGCCTGCCATTTACAGACTGGGGAATAGATAACACAGGGACAGACAGACAGACGGACGGACGGACGGACAGACAGATTAAACAGCAACACACCTCACCTGTCTCTCAGAAGAGCCACTTCCCAACGCAGCCTGTTGATTTAGCCGATTGGAGACGGGCCCACTTAAACAAAACACACACAGAGTACAGGAACCCTTGTGGAGTGTGTCGCCAGACAGGAGGTGTTAGTGGCAGTGTTATTGTTAGTGTAACAGGACTCTGTTGGCTTCAGCATGGCAGACATGACCTTTTGAGAACCATTGGAATAACCGTTGGGATAAGTGCAGTAGGTGGGCTGGGAGATGAGTGGAAACAAGCTGACATTACTTACCATCTGCTTCAGTGGGCAGAGAGGGTCATGGCAATGCCCACTGCCTGTATAGCATCAGGCAGCCTCAACAGTGCGCTAGTCCAGTTGACCTGGGGACCCATCATACAGTAGCAATGCCATAGACCAACCTGGCATGATGTTCACCAGACCACGCTGCAGCAGTTGATCCAAGGTTGTTGTGTTGACCTCTAAGCAAAGGACAGCTTTGAAGCTGCTTCGGTTTTCCTTTGAGTTCCCTTGAAATGTCATTGCACAATTAAACTGTTGGCCTATAGCAAGTTCAGGTATTGCATTAAATCTGTCCTTGGGAGATGTCATTGTTCAGCCACCTATTTGCAGTGTATGCATAGAGAGCACATTGTGTTTGTATCCTTCATGGTTGTGTTGTGACTCATTCAGAGAGCATGCAGGCCAGTGGTGTTATCAGGATACTGCGCTCCTCTGGATTAGTAATGGCTGTGCTTTAACGTGGTGCTAGGCTACAATACTGTATCAGCATGGCCCTGTTCCAGCATGTCATTTGGCCAGAGAGCCTGAACCATCCAGCAGCAGAATGTACCCCGTACTCCCGTGCTGGGGTTAGCATTTTGTCCTCTCACAGCAAGGAAAGATGGAGGGCTGCTGTAGTCTCAAGACTCTAGCTAACTCCTTTATTGGACAGGATAAGCAAACAATACAAGAGCTTGTTGTGTACTGTATGTTGCCGTCCTCAGATAAGAATGAAGCTTCATAAAAAGACTGGTAAGTGCCTGTCTGTTCCACAGTAACAGGGATAAGAAGCCAACGGTGTGTTCTGATGCTGAGTTGTCCAGCCAGCGCTGACCAGCAGAGTGTTAGCAGCGTGACCTCAGCTGAGTGTTGCTAAGTCTCAGCTCTACTCCATCTGCTGGTTTCAGTGCCCTTGGCAACCCAATGCTGGTCGCTGATGTTGGTGAGTTAATGAGGACTCTGGAAAGGTTAAGTAAACAGGAAGAGTCTGGCTAACGGGAAAATTATCCCATCATTATCTCGGCTGAGAAGAGAAGTGCTACGGCTGCTTCTCTTATCCTTATGACAGTTATAAGCAACTCCTGTAATGATACGTGGGTAATACAGAAAACCAAGAAGCAATCATGGGACCATGTCTGGGTAGAAGTTTAACATCAGTATTTCTCCTTTTTCGAAGCACTGGGAAACTACAACCGAAGACATAATAGATCATTTTCTTTCATAAAACTTTTTTTTCTGGATGTGAAGCTGAAACAGGACATATTATTGCCTAACGCAAGATATCCAAAAGCCTGCATCCATCAATTTTCTTTCGTAGATAACTTTATCCAACTGAGCATTAGAGGGGGAAAAACACATTAAGACATGAGGCCATGTGACGTTTTTTATTTCTTCCCACTTTGGCACTGTGTTTCCTCTGGATTGTATACTGGTTGTCTTAGCTGAACATGTGATTATTGGAGTTCTCCTTCCATCCATCTCTTCCTCTGTCTCTCTCTCTCTCTCTCCCTCTCTTCATCTCTGATGGCCTCTGCCTTTCCTTTCATCAGCCCTCTGATGGAACACCTCCTCGCCAAAACCTCACGAGTCAATTGTTTCTTTTGAAACCCTCCCACTATTTGAGGTGGTGTGGCAGAGAGGCGCCATTTTGAATCTTCCCACTCTTTGTGGTGGTAAGCTAGCCTCCTCCTCCTCCTCGAACCTTCTCCCCAGGACAACTCCATGATGGATGGTAGGATTGTTATTCAGCATTCCTGCGCTCCGCTCTGCTGCCAAACTCCTATCTTGTCCGATGGCCATTGTTCTCCAGTCGACTGAAAGAGTCACCTTTAGCCGATTGAAATAAATGAGAGATAACCAAACTGAGACATTAATTACAAAGTTTATCTCCCGGCTGAAGTACACCAATAAAGGACTCTAATAAGGCATCCGTCATAGCACCCATTCTGTATGTGGCTAAGGGCAGCGGCCAGGGGTCAGGCCATGTGATGAATGAAAGTCAGTGCCGAAACCAGAGAGAGTTAGAGAGAGTTAGCAGAGATGCTGCTGTATACAAGCCTCCCAAGGCAATTCTCTGCCTCCAAGGTCCACTTTCTGTTACAGCCTCCAAAGTTTAAGAGTACAATTTGGAGGCTATGACAGCAGAATAAAATGTATTTTGTTGTTGTATCTGGGGCTGATAATCTGTTTCCCCTGGAGCAGTGCAGAGTATATCGGTTTCACCTCATTTCTACCAGCATGTCACATGTGCAACCAGAGGTAAAAAAACCATAGACCACCTTTACTCCACACACAGAGATGTAAACAAATCTCTCCCCCGCCCTCCATTTGGCAAATCTGACCATAATTCTATCCTCCTGATTCTTGCTTACAAGCAAAAACTAAAGTAGGAAGTACCAGTGGCTCTCTCAATACGGAAGTGGTCAGATGACGCAGATGCTACGCTACAGGACTGTTTTGCTAGCACAGACTGGAATATGGTCCGGGATTCATCCAATGGCATTGAGGAGTATACCACCTCAGTCATCGGCTTCATCAATAAGTGCAACGACGACGTCATCCCCACAGTGACCGTACGTACATATCCCAACCAGAAGCCATGGATTACAGACAGCATCCAAATCGAGCTAAAGGCTAGAGCTGCCGCTTTCAAGGAGCGGGACACTAATCCAGACGCTTATAAGAAATCCAGCTATGCCCTCAGACGAACCATCAAACAAGCAAAGCGTCAATACAGGATTAAGATTGAATCCTACTACACGGGCTCGTCGGATGTGGCAGGGCTGAAAACTATTAGAGAGTACAAAGGGAAACCCAGACGCGAGCTGCCCAGTGATGCGAGCCTACCAGACAAGCTAAATGCCTTTTATGCTCGCTTCGAGGCAAGCAACACTGAAGCATGCACGAGAGCACCAGCTGCTCTGGACCAGCTGCTCTGGACCACTGTGTGATTTTTCCCTGGGCGCCGAAGACGTGGATGTCGATTATGGCAGCCCCCCGCACCTCTCTGATTCAGAGATTTCACATTTCAGTTGAATGCATTCAGTTGTACAACTGACTAGGTATCCCCCTTTCCCTAATAACGCTCTCGGTAGCCTTTAAACAGGTCAACATTCACAAAGTTGCGGGGCCAGATGGATTACCAGGACGTGTACTCAAAGCATACGCGGACCAACTGGCAAGTGTCTTCGCTGACATTTTCAACTTCTCCCTGACCAAGTCTGTAATACCTACAAGTTTCAAGCAGACCACCATAGTCCCTGTGCCCAAGGAAGCGAAGGTAAACTGCCTAAATGATTACCGCCCCGTAGCACTCACGTTGGTAGCCATGAAGTGCTTTGAAAGGCTGGTCATGTCTCACATCAACAGCATCCTCCCAGATACCCTAGACCCACTCCAATTCACATACCGCCCCAACAGATCCACAGATGATGCAATCTCAATTGCACTCCACACTGCCCTTTCCCACCTGGACAATAGGAACACCTATCTGATAATGCTGTTCACTGACTACAGCTCAGCGTTCAACACCATAGTGCCCACGAAGCTCATCACTAAACTAAGGACCCTGGGACTAAACACCTCCCTCTGCAACTGGATCTTGGACTTCCTGACAGGCCGCCCCCAGGTGGTAAGGGTAGGCAACAACACGTCTGCCACTCTTATCCTCAACACTGGGGCCCCTCAGAGGTGTGTACTTAGTCCCCTACTGTACTCCCTGTTCACCCAATATTGCGTGGCCAAACACGACTCCAACACCATCGTTAAGTTTGCTTACGACACAACAGTGGTAGGCCTGATCACCGACAACGATGAGACAGCCTATTGGGAGGAAGTCAGAGACCTGGCAGTGTGGTGCCAGGATAACAACCTCTCCCTCAGTGTGAGCAAGACAAATGAGCTGATCATGGACTACAGGAAAAGGCGGGCCGAACAGGACCCCATTAACATCGACAGGGCTGTAGTGGAGAGGGTCGAGAGTTTCAAGTTCCTTGGTGTCCACATCACCAACGAACGATCATGTTCCAAACACACCAAGACAGTTGTGAAGAGGACTTGACAACACCTTTTCCCTCTCAGGAGACGGAAAAGATTTGGCATTGGTCCCCAGATCCTCAAACGGTTCTACAGCTGCACCATCGAGAGCATCCTGATCAGGTGCATCACTGCCTGATATGGCAACTGCTCGGCATCTGACCTTAAAGCGCTACAGAGGGTAGTGCGTATGGCCCAGTACATCACTGGGCCCAAGCTTCTGCCATCCAGGACCTATATAATAGGCAGTGTCAGAGGAAAGCCCAAGAAATTGTCAGAGACTCCAGTCACCCAAGTCATAGACTGTTTTCTCTGCTACCACACGGCAAGCTGTACCGGAGCGCCAAGTCTGGGACCAAAAAGCTCCTTAACAGCTTCTACTCCCAAGCCATAAGACTGCTGAACAATTAATCAAATGGCCACCGGACTATTTACATTGACCCCCCTCCATTTGTTATGTACACTGCTGCTACTTGCTGTTTATTATCTATGCATAGTCACTTCACCCCTACCTACATGTACAAATTACCTCGACTAACCTGTACCCCCGCACATTGACTCGGTAGCGAATACAACAAGTGTAGACCTTACCGTGGAATGCTTACTTACAAGCCCTTAACCAACAGTGCAGTTTAAGAAGAGTTAAGGAAATATTTACCAAATTAACTAAAGTGAAAAATAATAAAAAGTAACACAATAAAATAATAATACACTTGTTGTATTCATGTGACAAATAAAGTTGGATTTGATTTGTCTTACAATCGCTATCTCCTGAAAAATAGAACACCCCTGGTTGTGTCATTTGCAAATTGTGAGTCATTGTGCCATGTACATACTTGCATGTACTGTGCTGTCAGGTGTGTATTAGGTTAGTTTTCATTCCGAAGTTGTGTGAAGCATGTGACCTGCATTAGCATTCTAGAATGCATCTAGTTCTATAATTTTCATATGCTGGTCAGGTGTTCAGACCCAGTGGTTCATGTCTCTCTCTATGCCTGGTTGGCTCACCTAAACTGAGCTCAGGAGTATCCAGGTCTGACAAGTTCAGTAAAGCTCAATAAAATCCTCTATGCTCCTAAAATGTCTCCATAAAGTCAGAAAGGAGCTCACTTCACCCAAATAAATGTAGGTTTCGAAGATGCTGCAATTAGCTAATAGTCAGTGTTTTATTTTGATTCTTTATTGGTTTGAGCTACAGACACATTTTCAGTTGTTTTCGTATTGGTTCACTGGTAGTACAAGCACTTCTCTTTGAAAGTCTAAGAAGGAAGGTGATTACTGTACATGTATTGAACTCTGCTTTGTAGTTGGCCTGAAGGACAAGCCTGAAGACCCAACTGTGTCTCTGTTCGGTGCTGTTTTCTTTTGACAGAATAGTGTAATGCCAGTGATATTTTAGTGACCATATTGTAGCTTTTGGCAGCGAGTCAGAATGACTGTCTGATATATCCTCTGCTGCACCAGTAAGATTGCACCAGCTGTCTCCCATTTGCTTTCTAATGTCTTCTTTCTTTGTTAACATTTTGTCATCTGTCTGATTGCAGCGTAACCTGGGGCCATGCTCTGAGCTCTGAGTCCAGCCATGGAGGCACTATTGGCCTATGTTGCCAGCCACAGAGAGATTTGGGAGTACTTTAACATTACGGGAATCATTTTTGGATGTTGCCAGATGATAAATGCAGTAACTTTATTTATGAGAAATGAATACCATAGGAAGAATATAGAAGTACTCTGCTTTATTAGACTCTTGCTAAGAGTGTATTAAGTGGAACTTATTGAGTGTTGTTTGAGCTGAGGAGTTTAAGAGGATAGCTAGAGTAGCTCCTCTTTTCTTCAGGCTCTCCAACACACAATAACCTGCCGAATACCATGATCTTATTTGTGAAATATGAGAGCTTTGTTTTGATTGTAATTCTATCTGAAAATAAAACGTATATATTGTGATCACTCTCTGGTTGGGGGCTGATTAAATGGATGAGGAAGGAATCTGTGCCATACAGAGCTGCTGAAGTTAAAGGGATACTTCGGGATTTTGGCAATGAGGCCCTTTATCTACTTTCCCAGAGATAGATTAGTTTGTGGTCTCTGCAGTTTAAAGGAAGTTTCTAACTAGCGCTAGCACAATTGCTAACTAGCATTAGCAGAATGACTGGAAGTCTATGGGTATCTGGTAGCAGATACCCTTAAACTTCCAGTCATTGTGCTAATGCTAGTTAGCATTGGCTCGCAAAACTACCTTCAACTTCCTTCATACTGGACACAGAGACATAAAAATGGTATCCACAAATTCATCTGACTCTGGGGAAGTAGATAAAGGGCATCATTGCCAAAATCCCGAAGTATCCCTTTAAGTCAAGGCTATGGGCCGTGGAGAAGAATAAAAGGCAATCCCATTAGAGCTGATTAAAGCAAATGTTTCTGGTATAAAACTGCTCCTTTTAATCACAGACGGGGGTGTTCTCATCCACGTTGTGTATCACACAAGCATGAAAACACATTTATCAGTTTAAAAAATGACCACCACACTCAGAGGAATCACTTGCATTATGCAAAACAGCAGCCTTCCCCCCTCATATGCAAAACAGGCTTTTTACTCATAAAGAGCCATTATTCACTTGCTTGCCTGCATATCCAATTACAAAATTCCCTTCCTTCATTCGAACAATCATAGGCCCAAATGAAAAATCTCATAGGTAGAAATTAGTAACAGCAGAGTGTAACTTAACTTATCTTTTCATGTTAATTTCATGTTTGTCATTGTTGACTTTCTGTGTAGTAGACCGCGTCTGATAACTTCCTGTGGTCTGAGATACATGTGGTGATCACTTCCTGTTTTGTGCTTTGCCAACTGACTCCGTACTGCGATTTATCTGGGATCAGCTGCTACCTGTCCCTGGGCCTGGCGCCAAGGGCATCATGTATCTACACACCGAGATGTCAGCGATAACTTTCTGGGGAGTGAGCTATGTCTGTGACTACTTCCTGTGGAGCGAGATATGTCTGTGACAACTTCCTGTAGTGTGACTACCTCTGTGAATGTGATACAGTAACAGATGCCAGCGTTGGTCTTCCCTGGCTCTCACCTTTATATGGTTCTTTTCAGAGCACTGGCAAAAAATAAAGATACATTTGTAATGTTAATCAGGATAACATGAGCTTAGAGTGGAGCTTTCTGACTTGACTACACTATCAGAATAGCTCAAATCTCTTCAGCAATGCACACTGCTAAGGTTCCATACTACCCTTCCATGTATTAATGTATGCATTGATGGAAACTTGAATAGTGGTAGGCCCTACATGTTAGGATGTAAATCAACGTCGGTCGTCCTTCCCTGCCGGTGCAGTGGTACTGTGTGTAACACTGTGGCCTAGCCTAGACTCTGTGTCTGTCTGCCCAGGGCAAGCTGTCATGTTGTAGCCTTAGCTGAGGAAACTTCCCCAGCTCATCAGTCATGGAGCAGAGTTAAAGCTAAAGCTCTGAATTTTTGCCGGAAGATTTTGAGAACGCTCAGGTGAAAGGGCATACATTGAGTCAGAAAGCCTGTGGGGAAAATCTCTTTGGATTTTGAGTTAAACTCAGAGTAAGACTGAGTGTGTTCCTGTGGAAACAGTGCCTGAAGCCTTGGTTTCCTGCCAGTTTGAACCTGGCATTACATGTGTGCTCAGTGTGCAGTTCATTTCCAGGCTAGCAGATTTAAATATCCACCTCAAGTTCACACTTCACTCGGCTGTGATGGCTTTCTTTTATGGGGATTAGAAGTTACAATTTGGCTGTGCATTTCATTTGGTTTAATGTTTCATACATTTCTTTGGGATGATGCCAAAAAATGAATGCAGAATTTACTGCTCTGGTATTTTCCAAAGTAATGGACTGTGTACACTTTTGCTTGTGTATGTGATTTTCCGTTTGTTGAATAATGCATATTAGAATGACTGTGAGACATGAAAAATTGCATTCAGTTAAAATTCTAAACAGGATTGCAATCATGAGGAAGTATTTGATGGTGGAGATGTTGACAAGACAAATGTTTGTTCATTGGGTTGTAATAATCTGTAATCAGAGCACAGTAAATGTGTTTTCCATCAGTCTGTTTTCTAGCGCAGATAGATTTGAAAAATTGCTCCAGGACTCCGATCAAACACCAGACTCAATTGTATTAGCACAGTTGTAAACAGTGTTTACCTGTGTAATCACAATCCTTTTCAGACACAATAAAAGCAAAACGTGTTATTCTGTTTGCATTTGGGTGTAATGTGGCTTGTAGCTTTAAGCCACATCACAGCTACACCTGCAGGTTTATATGTACTATACTGTATGTCCACTCACATCCACTCACAGTGGTGGAAGTGTGTTACAAGGACAGCTCAGGAGTTCACGCTGCTGGCTGTTGTCCTTTAATGGTCTTAGAAAAAGGGTCGACCTGAGGGACACGTTGTCATGTTGTAGATGAAATGCTGGGCTGCGTCCCAAATGCCACTCTTTTCCCTAGTGGACAACGTGGTGCACATAGTAGAAACAGACCAAAGGTAGTGCACTATATAGGGAACAGGGTCCCATTTGGGATGCAGCCCTGGTCTAGGCCCTGAAGAGTCTTAACTCATAGTATCCACTCAAACAATATAGGTCATCTTTGGCAGTGTAGAGGGTAATAGAGCCAATTCAAGCCAACATGCCTAAAACAGAAAGTCACATTCTACGATCCAGCTCTCATCTTCAGGGAACAAATTAGAACATGAAGTCAGTTTGCTACTGTTTCAATCCTACTGTATAGCCTATCTACTACAGAGTACAGACATGTATCAGACATCAATGGAAGTATCAATTAATAAGGTACTTTATGTGTACATCTACACATTCCATTCAAGCTCTTGTACTGCAGTGTAACAATGGTGAGTGTATTACACATGCTCTACAAAATCTGTAGAGTACGACCCTACCTCACACAGGAAGTGGCGCAGGTCCTAATCCAGGCACTTGTCTGCAACTCGCTGTTGGCTGGGCTCCCCGCTTGTGCCATCAAACCCCTGCAACTTATCCAGAATGCTGCAGTCCCCCTGGTGTTCAACCTTCCCAAGTTCTCCCATGTCACCCCGCTCCTCTGCACACTCCATTGGCTTCCATGCGAAGCTTGCATCCACTACAAGACCATGGTACTTGCCAACTAAGCACCAAGAGGAACTACCCCTTCCCACCTTCAGGCTCAAACCCTACACCCCAACCTGAGTACTTCATTCTTCGTTCTGCCACCTCTGGTCTCATGGCCCTTCCAACCCTACAGGAGGACAGCTCCCACTCAGCCCAGTCAAAGCTCTTCTCTGTCCTGGCACCCCAATTGCAGAACCAGCTTCCCCCTGAAGCTAGGACAGCAGAGTCCCTGCCCATCTTCTGAAAACATCTAAAACCTACCTCTTCATAGAGTATTTTAAATAAGCCTTTCGTGAACTAACACTCTCACTCAACTTTGCTGGTATTGAGGAAAAATGTGCTTACTATATGACTGAGATATGTGGTTGTCCCACCTAGCTATCTTAAGATAAATGCACTAACTGTAAGTCGCTCTGGATAAATGTCTGCTAAATGACTAAAATGTAAATGTAAACCTTTGGTTAGGAAGTAGAGAGGGCTGCTGTATCTGGCGGGATGAGAGTTCACTCTCTGTCTAATCAGAGGATTATAGAAGACTTCACTCTGGACCAGCAAGTCAGTTGTAAACCCAGAGCCATGTCTGTATCCCGAATGGTACCCTATTCCCTTTATAGTGCACTACCTTTGACCAGGGAGCTGGTCAAAGTAATGCAATTTATAGGGAATATGGTGCCATTTGGGACACATGCATGTTCTGCTCACTCACAGATGGTCCTGAAGAGAATACTAATATTGAGGCAGGACTTTTCTCTGTGGATTTCTGGTGCATGGCGGCTATTACAGATAGACAAGGCTAGTTGAGTAGAATTGTTTTAATTGGGCACTGTACTAATACTGTAAGAACTATCAGACACGTGTGTCTGTGGAATGTGGAATGACAACTTCCAATTGAATTAAATGCCAAAGATCTGCAAATGTTTCACATTAGAGTCATTGCTAATGCATTGTAAGAGCCATTTGTTGTGGCGAACCAGTGCACTTGAACTTTCCATGGAGAGTGGTTTATTTACCCAGAAGCGTGATGGCCTCTCTGCAAGCACACCAGCTCTACTGAGAGGAGAGAGTACATTACATTAATCTGACTAATGAGCTATCACATCGAATAAGTAAATCTACAAGAACAATAATGTATTTTAATAAGAAATGCTAAATGCCATTGGAATGAAAAATGACCTCTCAGAAGCCCTACACAATAAAATCAATCTGAAGTTGATTTTAATAATTGATCAGTGAGAAAGTGCTAGGAGAGAAGAGAGCTTTGCTGATATGCAGAAGAATAGGTTTTTAGGGTTTGAATTGCAAAATCCTATTGATCGTCTTTGAATAACGTTTAGTGGAAGAGTCTCAGACTTAGAGATTGTTTATGGATCACTGTTGACCTTAGAATTTCTTTTAGAGATTGTGTTTAAGACTGAAATTGGCTGCCAAATTTGCACATGATAAATCCAAAGTGACAGCAATATATAGAGTATAGAGATTTAGCTGCTCTCAGCTTTATTTTTTTGCCAACAAACACATACATCATCATCAGGAACAAGTAGTCTACCACTAGGCAGCTTCACCCTCATTCACACCTCCTCATGTTCTCATTCATCACTGTTGATTGAACATGAAGGCTTCAAATCACGAGAGAGAAAATGAAAGTGGGAATTCAGCTGAAAGATTTGGTGAATGGAGTGTGTGTCAACAAATAACGCATCTATTTTAGAAATCATGTTTTAGATGGTATTTGACCCCTCTATGAGGTTGGAATGCTCAGACTCAATCTCCTTGCCATTATGCTCTCATATGTTGATGCAGAAGAGATCTGCCAGCAAAATTATAAAGGATTGGATAAAAAAATGAAAGCTAACTGAAAGCCTACCAATTACTGAACAGCTGTGGCTCTTGAACACAGCACATGGAATCATCAATGCCCTCCCCTCACCATTAACCCCCAGGGAGAACTTCTGTTATGGTACAGACATCATCAAGCAGTCATCTCTGCTTTAGTTACTATGCTGCTTTCTGTTTATTTGCTGAGGACAGGAGACATTTCCAGAAAGAGCCAGAATGATTTATGAAGTGGACTCTTTTCACTCCCATGCCAAACTGACATACAACAGTTTGAGAGGCCAATCAAACAGAAATTGAAATTTGAGTCCCTCCCCCAAGAGCTTGTTAGTACTCTGCCAAATGAGTGTTTCTAATTTCCATTGCAACTGCGACATCGGTATACTAGCATACGATTAGTGTCACTGCAATATAGTGTCACTGAATACTTTCACTCCAACATTATATACACTGCTCAAAAAAATAAAGGGAACACTTAAACAACACAATGTAACTCCAAGTCAATCACACTTCTATGAAATCAAACTGTCCACTTAGGAAGCAACACTGATTGACAATAAATTTCACATGCTGTTGTGCAAATGGAATAGACAAAAGGTGGAAATTATAGGCAATTAGCAAGACACCCCCAAAAAAGGAGTGATTCTACAGTTGGTGACCACAGACAACTTCTTAGTTCCTATGCTTCCTGGCTGATGTTTTGGTCACTTTTGAATGCTGGCGTGCTCTCACTCTAGTGGTAGCATGAGACGGAGTCTACAACCCACACAAGTGGCTCAGGTAGTGCAGTTCATCCAGGATGGCACATCAATGCGAGCTGTGGCAAAAAGGTTTGCTGTGTCTGTCAGCGTAGTGTCCAGAGCATGGAGGCGCTACCAGGAGACAGGCCAGTACATCAGGAGACGTGGAGGAGGCCATAGGAGGGCAACAACCCAGCAGCAGTACCGCTACCTCCGCCTTTGTGCAAGGAGGTGCACTGCCAGAGCCCTGCAAAATGACCTCCAGCAGGCCACAAATGTGCATATGTCAGCATATGGTCTCACAAGGGGTCTGAGGATCTCATCTCGGTACCTAATGGCAGTCAGGCTACCTCTGGCGAGCACATGGAGGGCTGTGGGGCCCCACAAAGAAATGCCACCCCACACCATGACTGACCCACCGCCAAACCGGTCATGCTGGAGGATGTTGCAGGCAGCAGAACATTCTCCACGGCGTCTCCAGACTCTGTCACGTCTGTCACATGTGCTCATGTGCTCAGTGTGAACCTGCTTTCATCTGTGAAGAGCACAGGGCGCCAGTGGCGAATTTGCCAATCTTGGTGTTCTCTGGCAAATGCCAAACGTCCTGCACGGTGCTGGGCTGTAAGCACAACCCCCACCTGTGGACGTCGGGCCCTCATACCACCCTCATGGAGTCTGTTTCTGACCGTTTGAGCAGACACATGCACATTTGTAGCGGTCCTGCTGCTGGGTTGTTGCCCTCCTACGGCCTCCTCCACGTCTCCTGATGTACTGGCCTGTCTCCTGGTAGCGCCTCCATGCTCTGGACACAACGCTGACAGACACAGCAAACCTTTTTGCCACAGCTCGCATTGATGTGCCATCCTGGATGAACTGCACTACCTGAGCCACTTGTGTGGGTTGTAGACTCCGTCTCATGCTACCACTAGAGTGAGAGCACCGCCAGCATTCAAAAGTGACCAAAACATCAGCCAGGAAGCATAGGAACTGAGAAGTGGTCTGTGGTCACCACCTGCAGAATCACTCCTTTTTTGGGGTTGTCTTGCTAATTGCCTATAATTTCCACCTTTTGTCTATTCCATTTGCACAACAGCATGTGAAATTTATTGTCAATCAGTGTTGCTTCCTAAGTGGACAGTTTGATTTCACAGAAGTGTGATTGACTTGGAGTTACATTGTGTTGTTTAAGTGTTCCCTTTATTTTTTTGAGCAGTGTACTTAAAAATTGTTAAAACTGTCTGTTTTAACAATTTAACATAGATGCATAGATGCTGACACAAGTGACTCATCACAATAAGTTCAATCTTGCATTTTGAAAGCAATTTTCCACTATTTATTGATGCGTTTCCATCCTCAGAAGACACGTTGCTTTTCTTTCTACTGCACCTGGAAGACTAATGGAGATTTTACCTCCTCTGCAGTCAATAGTTTTTGATGCAGCTGTATTCAGTTTATTTATGGGTAAAACAGTTCACTGTCAGATAGATGCACCTTTCAGCACCCACTGTGAGAAGAAACTCAAAGAGTTTGAAAGCAAAGACAAAGAAGGGAAGTGATAAAAGAGTGAGACATTCAGTGGAACAGCTAAAAACAACAACAAGGTAGACAACATGGTAGATATCAGTTTACAGAACAGTTGTCACTTTAAAACGGCTGCTGCCGATGCTTAATGACATTAATATATTCATGAGCAGTATTCATGAGTTCTTCCTTCCTCCTCTTGGTTTAGGCTATATTAACACATAGCTGCGCTCTACACACAGTACATATCAGTATTTAATCAGTGTGCAGCACACACATGTTCAGTGTGACTAAAACGTTATGCAGTCAGTGTATAGGTGAACCATGTGTTCCTGAATTATGTTAACATTCATGTGTCCCCAAGTACTCACCAGGTCTTGGGTGAGTGTGCATGCATTTTAATGTGTGATTTAAGGGACCTAGAATGAACAGTGGATTACAGGTGATTAGGAGGCTTGTGGGAATCTCTTCCCTGTGTCCCTCTTTGGGTCTGCAGCACACACACTGCCTTTGAAGTGGTGTCACTTTCAAATGATCTCAGTTCTCATGTTTAACTATGGCGGTTAGAGTCGTTCCCGGGACTTGGGAAACATGTTACGAGATGAAAGCTAACACAATGTCAGCACCCCTTTGGAAAGAGTCTTCCACATAATGAACCATGACTTGTAACACAAGAGATGAACAGCAGTTCTAAACTGTAAGGACTGATCTCAGTTCAGTCTCTGTATGAGGTAAAGAACTGAATGAGAGGCAGAGCCAGATAGATCCTGCTCTCTCTTTGCTGTATAGTACCACAGTGCTAGCTATACTAGATTGACTGACTGTATAGTACCACAACGCTAGCTACACTAGATTGACTGACTGTATAGTACCACAGTGCTCGCTATACTAGATTGACTGACTGTATAGTACCACAACGCTAGCTACACTAGATTGACTGACTGTATAGTACCACAGTGCTCGCTACAGTAGATTGACTGACTGTATAGTACCACAACGCTAGCTACACTAGATTGACTGACTGTATAGTACCACAGTGCACGCTACAGTAGATTGACTGACTGTATAGTACCACAACGCTAGCTACACTAGATTGACTGACTGTATAGTACCACAGTGCTCGCTACAGTAGATTGACTGACTGTATAGTACCACAACGCTAGCTACACTAGATTGACTGACTGTATAGTACCACAACGCTAGCTACACTAGATTGACTGACTGTATAGTACCACAGTGCTCGCTACAGTAGATTGACTGACTGTATAGTACCACAACCCTAGCTACACTAGATTGACTGACTGTATAGTACCACAGTGCTCGCTACAGTAGATTGACTGACTGTATAGTACCACAACGCTAGCTACACTAGATTGACTGACTGTATAGTACCACAGTGCTCGCTACAGTAGATTGACTGACTGTATAGTACCACAACGCTAGCTACACTAGATTGACTGACTGTATAGTATCACAACGCTAGCTACACTAGATTGACTGACTGTATAGTAACCACAGTGCTCGCTACAGTAGATTGACTGACTGTATAGTACCACAACGCTAGCTACACTAGATTGACTGACTGTATAGTACCACAGTGCTCGCTACAGTAGATTGACTGACTGTATAGTACCACAACCCTAGCTACACTAGATTGACTGACTGTATAGTACCACAGTGCTCGCTACAGTAGATTGACTGACTGTATAGTACCACAACGCTAGCTACACTAGATTGACTGACTGTATAGTACCACAACGCTAGCTACACTAGATTGACTGACTGTATAGTACCACAGTGCTCGCTACAGTAGATTGACTGACTGTATAGTACCACAACCCTAGCTACACTAGATTGACTGACTGTATAGTACCACAGTGCTCGCTACAGTAGATTGACTGACTGTATAGTACCACAACGCTAGCTACACTAGATTGACTGACTGTATAGTACCACAGTGCTCGCTACAGTAGATTGACTGACTGTATAGTACCACAACGCTAGCTACACTAGATTGACTGACTGTATAGTATCACAACGCTAGCTACACTAGATTGACTGACTGTATAGTAACCACAGTGCTCGCTACAGTAGATTGACTGACTGTATAGTACCACAACGCTAGCTACACTAGATTGACTGACTGTATAGTACCACAGTGCTCGCTACAGTAGATTGACTGACTGTATTGTACCACAACGCTAGCTACACTAGATTGACTGACTGTATAGTACCACAGTGCTCGCTACAGTAGATTGACTGACTGTATTGTACCACAACGCTAGCTACACTAGATTGACTGACTGTATAGTACCACAGTGCTCGCTACAGTAGATTGACTGACTGTATAGTACCACAACGCTAGCTACA
Source organism: Salvelinus alpinus (assembly GCF_045679555.1). Classification (NCBI taxonomy): domain Eukaryota; kingdom Metazoa; phylum Chordata; class Actinopteri; order Salmoniformes; family Salmonidae; genus Salvelinus; species Salvelinus alpinus. The sequence goes on from NC_092106.1 coordinate 23,735,181, forward strand.
CTAGATTGACTGACTGTATAGTACCACAACGCTAGCTACACTAGATTGACTGACTGTATAGTACCACAGTGCTCGCTACAGTAGATGGACTGACTGTATAGTACCACAACCCTAGCTACACTAGATTGACTGACTGTATAGTACCACAGTGCTCGCTACAGTAGATTGACTGACTGTATAGTACCACAACGCTAGCTACACTAGATTGACTGACTGTATAGTACCACAGTGCTCGCCACAGTAGATTGACTGACTGTGTGCTTTTCTGCCTTAACGAGGTTTACAGTATGTGAGTAATGTTGCTTTGTCTGATTCTGTATTCTGGATGAGCTGGCTAATTGTGCACAGTTCACATTCCCCCAATCCCTTGGCTCCAGTGATGGGGATTCATTTAGCCTTTATTTTACCTCATTATACGGCCCTGTGTTATTGCCAGGCCGTATGTGGGGTATTTTGCATCGTTGAAATTGACTCTGGTAATTAGATAATGAAGGCTGTTACTCTACACCTCATTCATAGGAGAGAGAGAGAGAGAGAGAGAGAGAGAGAGAGAGAGAGAGAGAGAGAGAGAGAGAGAGAGAGAGAGAGAGAGAGAGAGAGAGAGAGAGAGAGAGAGAGAGAGAGAGAGAGAGAGAGAGAGAGAGAGAGAGAGCACAGCATAAACTGGTTAATTTGAAACAATGAAATGAGTTATTGTTATTGTTTTTGCAAGTGTTTATTTTAGATCTGTGTGTGATAAAAGTTCATTGACATTACGACACAGTATTTTGCTGATATAGCACAACACTAAAGTTTATTAATTTTTTCTGTCATAACCCCTTTCACCTATTTTTTTATAAAATAGCAACACTTACAAAAGAAATGCAAATGTGACACAGACAAATATGACCTAATATGACCTTTGGTCACTATAGCAACTATATGGGTCACATTGAGAAGGGGGGTCAGAGTAGGGCACCATACATACCTGTAGCTCAGAGAGTAATATTACCTACTGTACCTATCTGTACCTCTGTCATACCCCATTCAGTCTCTATTGCCTTCACGCAACGTTTGGTTTAACCTTGTACACAAATCAAAGGTGAGCAATGGCTCCTGGGGAAGTGGTTACATTGTCGGGGTTGACTCACTGACTCACAGCCCAGCGAGCAGCACACAGAGAGGAGAAGCAGAGAGAGCCACCTCTGCCAGGAGCCAGGCAGGGCTTTCCAATACTGACTGTGGAGGCTGTGATGGGTCCAACGCTCCAGTACAGAGCACTGATATTGCACCGCTGGCTGTTCACACTCTCGTTCCCATGCCAGCCTCTTGTCTGGTGCAAACAAACTGCGTCCTCCTAACCGTGACCTTGGTCCTCCTGTCATAGTCCCTCTTCACTCTGAGCTTCTAGGAACAGTACAGCACAGCCTCTCCCAACCCTAAAATAGAACAACAGATGAAACAACATTAGTCTCTATTTATCCTTTTTTCCAAGACAATGGATGATGTAACTGCCCAGTGCATAGTGAATTAGCCCTCTGGTTAGCGAGTCCTGCTGTAAATGAATGGCCTTTCGGTGTGGTCAGGAAGAAGCCCTTCACTGGTGATTCACGGTGGCTGTAGTTTCCTCTACTGCTTAAGTAAAGTCAGTCCACAGGCTCAACTAAAGCTTCAGCCACTTTCCCTGAAGACCTTCTCTAATCCCCTTATTCTAGCCAACTCAGTGTGTGTGTGTGTGTGTGTGTGTGTGTCTGTGTGTGTGTGTATGCCCTCCCTTTCACTGTGTGGGCACGGTGTCCTCTGGTGACACCCAAAAGGGTGGATAATGTCACTGGGGATGCAGATAGACAACAAGCTAATGCTTTTAAATTGATACGCTGCACTTACTCTGCCCATACATGCCTGATGCTGCGCCATACAGTTGAAGTCAGAAGTTTACATACACCTTAGCCAAATACATTTAAACTCAGTTTCACAATTCTTGACATTTAATCCGAGTAAAAATTCCCATCTTAGGTCAGTTAAGATCACCACTTTATTTTAAGAATGCAAAATGTCAGAATAATAGTAGAGAGAAAGATTTATTTCAGCTTTTATTTCTTTCATCACATTCCCAGTGGGTTAGAAGTTTACATACACTCAATTAGTATTTGGGTCAAACGTTTCGGGTAGCCTTCCACAAGCTTCCCAGAATAAGTTGGGTGAATTTTGGCCCATTCCTCCTGACAGAGTGTAACTGAGTCAGGTTTGTAGGCCTCCTTGCTCACACACGCTTTTTAAGTTCTGCCCACAAATGTTCTATAGGATTGAGGTCAGGGCTTTGTGATGGCCACTCCAATACCTTGACTTTGTTGTCCTCAAGCCATTTTGCCACAACTTTGGAAGTATGCTTGGGGTCATTGTCCATTTGGAAGACCATTTGCGACCAAGCTTTAACTTCGTGACTGATGTCTTGAGATGTTGCTTCAATATATCCACATCATTTTCCTCCCTCATGATGCAATCTATTTTGTGAAGTGCACCAGTCCCTCCTGTAGCAAAGCACCCCCACAACATGATGCTGCCACCCCCGTGCTTCACAGTTGGGATGGTGTTCTTCGGCTTGCAAGCATCCCCCTTTTTCCTCCAAACATAACGATGGTCATTATGGCCAAACAGGTATATTTTTGTTTCATCAGACAAGAGGACATTTCTCCAAAAAGTACAATCTTTGTCCCCATGTGCAGTTGCAAACCGTAGTCTGGCGTGTTTATGGCGGTTTTGGAGCAGTGGCTTCTTCCTTGCTGAGCGGCCTTTCAGGTTATGTTGATATGGGACTCGTTTTACGTTGGCTACTTTTGTACCTGTTTCCTCAAGCATCTTCACAAGGTCCTTTGCTGTTGTTCTGGGATTGAGCTGTACTTGTCGCACCAAAGTACGTTAATCTCTAGGAGACAGAATGCGTCTCCTTCCTGAGTGGTATGACGGCTGCGTGGTCCCATGGTGTTTATACTTGGGTACTATTGTTTGTACAGATGAACGTGGTACCTTTAGGTGTTTGGAAATTGCTACCAAGGATGAACCAGACTTGTGAAGGTCTACAATTTCTTTTCTGAGGTCTTGGCTGATTTCTTTTGATTTTCCCATAATGTCAAGCAAAGAGGCACTGAGTTTGAAGGTAGGCCTTGAAATACATCCACAGGTTCACCTCCAATTGACTCAAATGATGTCAATTAGCCTATCAGAAGCTTCTAAAGCCATGACATAATTTTCTGGAATTTTCCAAGCTGTTTAAAGGCACAGTCAACTTAGTGTATGTATACTTCTGACCCACTGGAATTGTCATACTGTGAATTATAAGTGAAATAATGTGTCTGTAAACAATGTTGGAAAAATGACTTGTGTCATGCACAAAGTAGATGTCCTAACCGACTTGCCAAAACTATAGTTTGTTCACAAGAAATTTGTGGAGTGGTTGAAAAACATGTTTTAATGACTCCAACCGAAGTCTATGTAAACTTCCGACTTCAACTGTAGGTTAGCAGCCCTGCTAACATTGGCTGTGTTGTGCTAAATGTTAGCCATCTCCCCTGACATTAGAGCTGCTAGGTAAGCTACAGTAATCGCGCCTGTAAATCTTGTCTGTGGCCCTGGTGGATATTGCTGCAGCAAGGACAGGAGAAGGCATAGCAATAGATACTACAAGACCACCAAACTAGGACATTGTTGTGGTATTATACAGTATGTAGTGGTTATATACCACAGGCAGCTGGTGGCACCTTCATTGGGGAGGATGGGATCATAGTAATGGCTGGAATGGAATAAATGGAATGCTATCGACACATCAAACACTTGGATACCATTCCATTAATGTCATTCCAGTCTTTATTATGAGCCGTCCCCCCTTCACCAGCCTCCTGTGTTACATACTACATGAAAGCCCTTTGTAATACTGTAGATAGACATGTCTTACACGTATTTATATACCTAGGATCTGTACTGTGTTCAGTTGTATGTTGAGGTTTATGTTTTCATCTAGGGACTTATTTGAAGATGGGTACCTGCATATGGACAGTATTCAAATCAAATCAAATTGTATTGGTCACATACACATATTTAGCAGATGTTATTGCGGGTGCAGTAAAATGCTTGTGTTCCTAGCTCCAACAGTGCAGTTGTATCTAACAATTCAGATGTTGTCAACAATAAATGCTGTCATCAGGCAGCATGCCTGTAAAGACAAAATAGGTTTCAGTGAGGTAATGTTGAGCTAACAGGCTCAGAGTCACAGAGGAGCATCTCTCTTGTCTATCTCCGCCGATGCTGTTTGTTTGATGATGTTTGTCTGATGGCTAATGCTGGGAGTCTGATAAAGTCTGCGTGATGCATTCTATATCTCTGCTGGAAGAGCTATGTGATGGCTTCAGAGTCTATTTCACAAATGACCTCTCTGAGCAAACAATAAAATGAGTTCACCTGAACCCCAGTCAGTGCCTTGTTCAGTTGTGCCAATAACCTGCAGCTCTCATATCAGCTATCCCATCAACAGAGCAAACACAGTTTGTGGCTGGGCCTCACCTCATCTGGTACAGCTTGTTGGAGCCAAACCACATCATAGAGAGAGACAATAGAGATGACATGACATGGTTGGTGGCATCTTAATTGGGGAGAACAGGTTTGTAGCAATGGCTGGAGCGGAATAGGTGGAATGGTATCAAATACATCAAACTCATGGTTTCCATGGGTTTGATGCCATTCCATTTGCTCCATTCCAGACATTTTTATGAGTAATTTTCCCCTCAGCTGCCTCCACTGCCAGTCTGCACAGAGCTTTATCAACCCAGAGCATATCGGACTGCTCTCTCTACCATATCACCGGATTTCTGCCGCTCTGGATCATTACACCGGATCATTATTCCGGATCATCGCAGCTAGCTAGCTGCAAACGAGTGGCTATTGTTAGCTAACGCCTCTGTCCCAAAGCTAGCACCAGCTAGCCTTGAGCTAGGCCCATATACCAGCTAATTCTAGTGCTACAATACCTCCTTTGCCAATTGGCCTGGACCCTTTATTGTCGACACGGAGCACCGCCGATCCATCATGACTGGACTGCCAACGTGATCGCCCGATGTGGTCTCAACAGGCTATTCTGTTACAATATTGCCGCAGAACCATCTACTAGCCCGGCCCGCTAGCTTTTCTGAACGCTGTGTCCCCTGCTCGCCCAGTGTAGTAGTGACAACCGAACGGCAGTGACTCACCTATTGCTGCTCTTTTGACCTTATGATCACTCGGCTACACAGCTGATGCCCCCTGGACTGTTTCAATAACACGGTACCTCATTTTGTTTACCTTGTTTACCTGTATGTACCTAACTGCCCATTTATCGCAATTTACCCGTTGTCTTAGCTCTCCTGATCAACACCTGTGATTGCTTTATGCCTCTCTCTAATGTCAATATGCCTTGTCTACTGATGTCTTGGCTAGTTTTTATTGTTTTATTTCATTGTAGAGCCCTCAGTCCCGCTCAAAATGCCTTAGATAGCGCTTTCATCCCACCCCCCACACATGCGGAGGAGACCTCACCTAGGTTAATTGATGCCTCCAGAGACGAAACCTCTCTCATCGTTACGCAACGCACAGGTTTACCTCCACTGTACTCACATCTTACCATATCCTTGTCTGTACATTATACCTTGAATCTATTCTACCACGCCCAGAAATCTGGTCCTTTTATTCTCTGTCCCCAACGCACTAGAAGACCAGTTCTTATCGCCTTTAGCCGTACCCTTATCCTACTCCTCCTCTATTCCTCTGGTGATGTAGAGGTTAACCCAGGCCCTGTAGCCCCCAGTTCCACTCCTATTCCCCAGGCACTATCATTTGTTGACTTCTGTAACCGTAAAAGCCTTGGTTTCATGCATGTTAAGATCAGAAGTCTCCTCCCTAAGTTTGTTTTTTTCACTGCTTTAGCACACTCCGCCAAACCCGATGTCCTAGCTGTGTCTGAATCCTGGCTTAGGAAGGCCTCCAAGAATTCTGAAATTTCCATCCCCAACTATAAAAATTTCCTCCAAAATAGAACTGCCAAAGGGGGTGGAGTTGCAATCTACTGCAGAGACAGCCTGCAGAGTTCTGTCATGCTATCCAGGTCTGTGCCCAAACAGTTTGAGCTTCTACTTTAAAAAATCCACCTTTCCAGACATAAGTCTGTCACTGTAGCCGCTTGTTACAGACCCCCCTCAGTCGCCAGCTGTGCCCTGGACACCATATGTGAATTAATTGCCCCCCATTTATCTTCAGAGTTTGTACTGTTAGGTGACCTAAACTGGGATATGCTTAACGCCCCGGCCGTTCTACAATCTAAGCTAGATGCCTTCAATCTCACCCAAATGATCATGGAACCTACCAGGTACAACCCCAAATCCGTAAACACGGGAACCCTCATAGATATCATCCTGACTCTAAATACACCTCTGCTGTCTTCAACCAGGATCTCAGGGATCACTGCTTCATTGCCTGCGTCCGTAATGGGTCCGCGGTCAAACGACCACCCCTCATCACTGTCAAACGCTCTCTAAAACACTTCAGCGAGCAGGCCTTTCTAATCAACCTGGCCCAGGTATCCTGGAAGGATATTGACCTCATTCCGTCAGTAGAGGATGCCTGGTTATTCTTTAAAGTGCTTTCCTCACCAACTTAAATAAGCATGCCCCTTTCAAAAAATGTAGAACCAGGAACAGATATATCCCTTGATTTACTCCAGACCTGAGTGCTCTTAACCAGCACAAAAACATCCTGTGGCATTCTGCGTTAGCATCGAATTGCCCCCGCGATATGCAACTTTTCAGGGAAGTTAGGAACCAATATACACAGGCAGTTAGGAAAGCAAAGGCTAGCTTTTTCAAACAGAAATCTGCATCCTGTAGCACAAACTCCAAAAAGTTCTGGGACACTGTAAAGTCCATGGAGAATAAGAGCACCTCCTCCCACCTGCCCACTGCACTGAGGCTAGGAAACACTGTCACCACCGATAAATCCACGATAATTGAGAATTAATGAGCATTTTTCTATGGCTGGCCATACTTTCCACCTGGCTACCCCTACCCCGGTCAACAGCTCTGCACCCCCCACAGCAACTTGCCCAAGCCTCCCCATTTCTCCTTCACCCAAATCCAGATAGCTGATGTTCTGAAAGAGCTGCAAAATCTGGACACCTATAAATCAGCCGGGCTAGATAATCTGGACACTCTCTTTCTAAAATGATCCACCGCAATTGTTGCAACCCCTATTACTAGCCTGTTCAACCACTCTTTCGTATCATCTGAGATCCCCAAAGATTGGAAAGCTGCTATGGTCATCCCCCTCTTCAAAGGGGGAGACACCCTAGACCCAAACTGTTACAGACATATATCTATCCTACCTTCCTAAGGTCTTCGAAAGCCAAGTTAACAAACAGAACATCAGCCATTTCGAATCCTTCTCCGCTATGCAATCTGGTTTCCTAGCTGGTCATGGGTGCACCTCACCCACGCTCAAGGTCCTAAACGATATCATAACCGCCATCGATAAAATACAATACTGTGCAGCTGTATTCATCGACCTGGCCAATGCTTTCGACTCTGTCAATCACTGCATTCTTATCGACAGCCTTGGTTTCTCAAATGACTGCCTCACCTGGTTCACTAACTACTTCTCAGACAGAGTTCAGTGTGCCAAATCGGAGGGCCTGTTGTCGGGACCTCTGGCAGTCTATATGGGGGTGCCACAGGGTTCAATTCTCGGGCCGACTCTTTTCTCTGTATACATCAATGATGTTGCTCTTGCTGCTGGTGATTCTCTGATCCACTTCTACGCAGAAGACACCATTTTGTATTCTTCTGGCACTTCTTTGGACACTGTGTTAACCTCCAGACGAGCTTCAATGCCATACAAACTCATTCCGTGGCCTCCAACTGCTCGTAAATGCAAGTAAAACTAAATGCATGCACTTCAACCGATCGCTGCCCGCACCCACCCGCCCGTCTAGCATCACTACTCCGGACGGTTCTGACTTAGAATATGTGGACAACTACAAATACCTAGGTGTCTGGTTAGACTGTAAACTCTCCTTCCAGACTCACATTAAGCATCTCCAATCCAAAATTAAACCTAGAATCAGCTTCCTATTTCGCAACAAAGCATCCTTCACTCATGCTGCCAAACATACCCTCGTAAAATTGACTATCCTACCGATCCTCGACTTCGGCGACGTCATTTACAAAATAGCCTCCAACACTCTACTCAGCAAATTGGATGCAGTCTATCACAGTGCCATCTGTTTTGTCACCAAAGCCCCATATACCACCCACCACTGCGACCTGCATGCCCTCACTTCATATTCGTAGCCAAACCCACTGGCTCCAGGTCATCTATAAGTCTTTTCTAGGTAAAGCCCAGCCTTATCTCAGCTTACTGGTCACCATAGCAGCACCCACCCGTAGCACGTGCTTCAGCAGGTATATTTCACTGGTCACCCCCAAAGCCAATTCCTCCTTTGGCTGCCTTTCCTTCCAATTCTCTGCTGCCAATGACTGGAATGAACTGCAAAAATCACTGAAGCTCATATCTCCCTCACTAACTTTAAGCATCAGCTGTCAGAGCAGCTCACAGATCATTGCACCTGTACATAGCCCATCTGTAAATAGCCCACCCAACTACCTCATCCCCATATTGTTTTTATTAACTTTTTTCTTCTTTGCACCCCAGTATCTCTACTTGCACATTCATCTTCTGCACATCTATCACTCCAGTGTTTAATTGCTAAATTGTAATTATTTTGCCACTATGGCCTATTTATTGCCTTACCTCCCTAATCTTACTTAATTTGCACACACTGTATATATTCTTTTATATTGTGTTATTGACTGTACGTTTGTTTATTCCATGTGTAATTCTGTGTTGTTTGTGTCACACTGCTTTGCTTGATCTTGGCCAGGTTGCAGTTATAAATGAGAACTTGTTCTCAACTGGCCTACCTGGTTAAATAAAGGTGAAATAAAAAAATAGAAAACTGATGTCAGCTAATGAGACTCACATAGTAATCTGTGAGTGACATTTTTTCCAGTTACCCCATGTCACCCTATAGCTGAGAAGATAAGTGAGAAGTGCTTCTATACTGGCTGTGTACCAGGTATAGCGCCCTCTAAACAGAGAACAAAATGGAGTAGCTTACATACAGTATATCCACCAAAGCAATCAATACCTGTAAATGCATTCATCTCAACCCCATTGCAATATGGCTATTCTATATGTGTCTTTGGGGGACAGGTTTAACTGACGACAACACTAGCTTGAGTGATGTGTGTGTGTGTGTGTGTGTGTGTGTGTGTGTGTGTGTGTGTGTGTGTGTGTGTGTGTGTGTGTGTGTGTGTGTGTGTGTGTGTGTGTGTGTGTGTGTGTGTGTGTGTGTGTGTGTGTGTGTGTTTATGGCCTGTCAGAGCAGCACATCAGCAGTGGTAATGGGCGGTCCCTGTGGAGGGCAGACTGGCAGGCAGGTAATGATCAAAGAGTCTGTTTCCTGTGCCTCATGTTGGGGTGCATCTGTCCCCCTGTGCCTTCACTTTTTAATGGGCTCAGTATACCTGCACCTAGCGCTAACTCATCACACACGTACACACACAAACACACATACACACACACATACAAACACACATAAACTTACCCACATGCCAGACATGCACCCACACAATAAATCACTGAACTCTTCCCGCCTGCACACTGTCTCTCACTCCATCTCAACCTCTCCATGTCATCTGAACCACATCGTACACCATAAAATATCAATCTGGTGGGGGAGTGAACAGTTATAGTCAGTCCCATGCATCTCTTTCTATGTCTCTCTCTATGTGTCGCTTTCTTTCCCTCCCTGCTAGTCTGTGAGCATGCAGCCTATCTCTAACTTGAAAGCCAAGCCACTCAGTGTTCTCTCTACCTCAATCATGTGTCTGCTGTTTTCCAATGGACATCCATATGGAAGAGCTCCTGCTTTGCTTAGCATATTTAAAACATTTATTACATTACATTTATTTGACCTTTATTTAACTAGGCAAGTCAGTTAAGAACAAATTCTTATTTACAATGACAGCCTAGGAACACTGCCTTGTTCAGGGGCAGAACGACAGATTTTTACCTTACCTTACCTTTTACCTTCGATCTAGCAACCTTTCAGTTACTGGCCCAATGCTCTAACCATAGCAGTTACTGTTTATCATATGGGGATGATTCAGTAGTTGATAATCTTCTGTCTTGCTGGAGATTGGCCAAATCTAATTTTAGATCGTTGCTATGTTGTTATGAAGTGAATTTGGCCTTGTGGGTTTTGTATAGTTATTTGTTATTATATTTAATTATGGAGAAGATTTTAACTGCAGGGCTCTAGTATGTGCATAGCACATGCATGTGTCCATGTGTATGCATACTCTCTGAGTAAGTCCCCATGTGCATCATGTGTAAACTGCTGATTGGCAGACTTGTCGTTAGCTGGATGTGCTCGCCATCAGCGGCAAATTAACAAGCAATTAACCAGCGTTCAGGTAATTACCCAGCCAATCAAATGAAACCAACTCAATGCAGGTAGTAGTGGGAGCATGATGAGCAAATGTAATCATTCATTGGCAACGCTACCTTTATGCACACTCAGATGTCATCGCTGCAATTTACTTTTTGGCTCAGGCAGAAATCCTAAAAAAGTAATTGAATTCTTAATTCTATGTTTCATTTATTTTAAATCACACCGTGTTCATAGTTGGATTATATTTCCTCCTTTTATCTGAAACCATTAGTATGCTCTTACAGCAGTTGACGTTACTTAAGATGTGTTTCCTAACTGAACTAGAGGGTTCAACTACAGGTTAGAGCATACTATTGTGTCTATTGAAAGTTAATGCATTACAATAATGCCAGTATTTACTTTCAACTGACATCACCCTCTTTGGTAACCCATATTTTATACTAACCAATATTTAGCTTTCTCTTTCAGAGTAGGTTTGTCTAATAGTGAAATCGAAGCTGACCTGTTCTGCAGAGCGCAGGCTTTGATTTGATTTGCTTTGGCAGCTGATCCAGCAGAAAACCCCAGAAAGGGAATTTCATAAATGGGAGGGGTTAAGTGTATAGCTGCTGTCAACATAAGATGATTGATAGTCATTTGTTTTGCCCTTTTAATACAACATAAACTGTTCGACCATTCATCAAAGGTCTGAGGGATTTCCAGGGTGTCTCTACAAAGCTCACTAAAAATAAGACATTTTCTTGATGCCACGAGCCAGCTAAGCGCTAATATGAAATATTCATGTGGGTCCAGAGTAAATCATATGGCCATTGGCACACAGTTAGATACCGCTCTGTGTGGAGGGGAGGAAATGTCAGGCTGTGAAGTCCTATATTAGCCTGCCATTGTGAATTTACTATAGTTGCCATTTGGCGCAGTCACTTCAAATAGATCTTTGTTTCAATCGATACACTCTGTAAAACACTGGTGCACATTGCAGTATCTGCATAATCCTGGAGTTAGTCCCCACTAGCAGTCTTTCCCATACATATACTGTACATGCCACATGATGTTAAGATTTTTTTATTCTACGTTGGAGTGCTGTCAGTCAGAATTGTCTTCCTCTTTTCACTGCTGACACTATGCGTTTGCTGCCACATGCTATCGCTTTTGTGTTAGATTGCAATGTGCCTATGGTATGAACATGTAGGTGTTTGACTTGATATCTACCATTACGTGAACCAGTTATTTTATTCACTGTAGTGTATTTGCGTTGGTCATTGGGTTAACGACACAAGACATACGTTTTTATCTGTATGCCTAGCTATACAGGTGTAGGATCTTAATTAGATCACCCTGTTGCAGGAGAACTTTCCTGCAATGAAAGGCATGTAAAAGGTGTAGTGTATTTGAGATTTAAAAAGGTTTCTGAAGTTTATAATTTCCCCTGAAATTTCAGTCTTGATTTTTACCTCAAGAAAAATGTATCAACCGCTACAAAAATGTCCATTAATTATAATCCACATAATACTTCACATTTGCTGTTGCTGCAGGATTATTTTCCTGATGTAGCAAACTGTCTCAAATTAAGATCCTATATCTGTATACATACATTGTATAATATGTTATACTGTGTTATAATGTGTTATCAGTAGTTACAGCAACACCAGACAGGAAACCTGAGTATTGCATCAGCTGATATTGCACCAATTAGATTCACTCTACCTTAATATTGTGGTGTATTTAGTCAACCAGGTGTTGCACCTTCATTCCCTGATGGCTGCCACATGCCCGCTATGCGCTGGTGTTCGTGGTGACATGTTATTGCTGTAACATGCGTTACTTGCCATGTATGTCTGTTTTCTGCTTCCCCACCACCCACCCCAGCCTCCACCTGTTTGGACTGTGATTTGGTTTCGGTCAGGGGGATTGGTATAACATACCTTGCTCACTGTCTGTTACTATAGTTATCTTATCATTATGCATGCTCTGGCAGTGAGCTATCCCAAAGGAGCAGAGCCTGACGCCAAGAGTATCGTATTGCATGTATTGTAATCTTTTCTAATAAATGGTTAAACAAATATGTGGCTTTTCCTGTCGGTACCACTGTAAAAGAACAGTGTGCAGAATAGATACATTTACTCAAATAGAGAGGGCAAATTCAACGGTGTACATTGTGAATCATTTGGAGCCAGGCAGGGAGACAGCCTTGCATTGGCAGCCACACACACACATATTTCCCTCCAATCTCTGACTAATGGAGCTGGGGTTGGAGATGGTTCCATCAAGGTACACGGCCTCAGTTTACCTCCTTCACACACACACACACACACCTGATTGATAGCTGTGATTTGACTGTGAAAAAGGCATAGGAAATTGAAAAATGGAGGAAGAAGATTGGAAACAGTGTGCTCATTATAAACTCGCAGAAGAAACAAAAGGCCTTCTCTCCTCTTTTTTATTTTCTTTAGCTCTACACACACAGACAGCAGGTGTGTGTGACAGGTGTCTGATTGAGGCACACAAAAATAAATGACACCTGCAAACAAATGGATGTATTTAGCAGTCCTGGATGCAGTTAGAGCTGTGGGCTGATGGATGTGATTATGAGAGTATGAGCACCGGGGCCGGGCACAGACAGAATGGGCACAGGTGCAACACAGATAGAGAGGGAGAGGGGGGAGGGGGGGGGGGCAGCAGACATGTTATTGTGGGGATAAATAATCATCCATACATAGAATTAATGATATGCCATAACCAAGGTCACCAGAAATGCCCACCTATGGAGATTGTATTTAATGTACTGTATCTGTCTCTTTGTAATACAGATCCTCAATTTCATAGCATGCTCAGTGGTTAAGCTCACAACAGCTAACTGGATTTGTCATTATGTCATACGAGGGAATTTTTAGATAACAGTTAGATAACACATTTTGTCACGTTGTCTCAAAACTCAAATCTCACGGCTCATAGCCATACTCCATCACAATGCACATTTGTTGAGTTATCAAATAGTAATACCCTGTGAGATAGCTTTGTGTTTTCCATAATTGAGGCGAGGGAGTGTCTTGCCTGAGGTCCCAGTGGTTTAATATTCTGTGAGAGATTCCAGACAGTGAGTGGTGGTGCAGCAGCTGCCTCCTTACCCCTCTCCAGCCCCTCTTACCCCCTCTGACCCCTGTCTCCTTGCTGGACAGGCTGTGGAGATGACTGGCCTGTCAGAGGCTTCTACTGATGTCCTAATTACCCCCCGACACACAATCACAAACACATGCATGTACACACATGAACCCACACAAGCATATGCACGCGTGCATGTACATACACTCACATGCATACACACACAGACACATGCACGCAAGCACACACACACACACACACACATACACATACACACACATCCCAATCTGTCCCGTCAGGCATCAGCACAGCGCTTGTATGCCCCTTGCATTGCACCACATTAGATAAAGGGGAACAATGTCCCCATAACTAAAAGAAAATAACATTTCAAAATGTATGTAAAACATCACAGCACAATTGAAAAATATATGGCACATGGAAACCAAATGAGGGTGTTCTATGGTGATAGGTGGGATGGGCTGAGATTGACTGAGGGGTGTGATTAAAGAGTTTATGTTCGGTAATGTATTATTGTTACTGTATGTGATTGCTGTATATAAAAGTACCAAGTATGTCAAATGTGTATGTAAAATGTATGTATATGTAGCAGAAAAGCTGTAAAAAAAATGTTTTTTAAAAGATATGTGTCCTCCCCGAAGATAAAAAAAAAAAAAAAATAGTAAGAGGCAGTGATTACACCCGTATAAGACTCTTTCTAAGCTTTGATTTAAAAAAAGCTGCATGTGAGTACAATGCAATCAGAGGCGAGCATTGAGTCAGAGCTTTGTGTGCTCTCCAGCGGCATTACCACTAACGCTCCTGCTGCCGCCTCGCCTCCACCTGAGACCGGGTTGAAAAGAAGCAGGGCTCTGTGTGATCGCTCCCTCTGGAGCAAGATGGAAGACAGGGCTTTAGCTGAACAGACATGGTGAATAAGATGTGGTGTGTCTCACAGCCGGGGGGTTAAGCATTCACTATGATCTGTTTCTCTATAAAGCCATGTGGTGTGTGGATGCATACATTGCGTATTGTAACGGCAGCCTTGAAGTCAGTGCTTACCCAACCATTCGTGCCAACTATTCGTGCCAACCATTCGTGCCAAATTCGTGCTATTCGTGCCAACCATTCGTGCCAACCAACCATTCGTGCTAACCATTCGTGCCAACCATTCGTGCTAGCATAACACAATGCAGAATCATGCTTATACTGATATTGGTTGTTTCTCCAAGACCTTTGAACCCCTTTAAATCTATTTTGGATGACTGTGGAAGGCTGAGGTGTCACTGTAGTTGGATAATGGCTTCGGTTCCTTCTTCTTGTTGGATTGTTTTCTTGGGGGGGAAGTGGTGTTATGTGGTCATTTATATTTTGCTGTGTCAAACACCAGTGACTCTCAAGTGTCATGGTGACATAGCGATAGTTTGTTGATTTGTTGGTTTCTTCGTTCATTTTTTATTAATAAAGGAGCCCAGTATTCTGTACAGATATACAGTACAGGCCTGTACAACTTGCAGAGAAAGCTTTGTATATGTGACATGTTTTAGAGTGAGAGATGGCAGTTGGCGGGGCTGCTAGGCATCCAGTCAGAGGCGTGTATCTCTAACACAACCACAACCTGAGACAGGCAATGGCAGAGTTCTCTTTCAGCTTCTATATTTTCTGTTATTTCTGCTCTCAGAATGAAGATATTACTTTTGTGTTACAGAGAGGACTTGAAGTTCTGATTGAAGAGCTTATTAACATGTATTGTTTTCAGACAAACATGATACAATATTCAGATCCTCACATACTTCAGCCTCCTTACCAACTAGACCTTGAATACCAGAAACTCACACTGTGAACTCACCATGGGAGAATACTGTTCTATCCCTCTGAATTGTTAGTTAGTTATCTGTGAATTGTTAGTTAGTTATCTCTAATGTGCCAGGCTTCAACTGTGTGTGTGTGTGTGTGTGCACACATCTGCTGGCATGTGCACGTGTGTGTGTGTGTACGTGCGTGCGTGCGTGCATACATGTGTGTGAGTGTGTGTGTGCATGCATACGTGTGTGTGTGTGTGTGCTTATGTGCTTGTGCTCAGGGGTTGCTAAAGGCCCATATTAATATTCAGAGCATGAAATCAGGCATATCCAGTGAGAGGTTGTCACGGCTGAGCTCCAGTGTCTTTTTGTATGTACCATGAATAAGGTGCAGTTAAACCTCCTCTGGCCATCAGGAAACTGTTTATGTGGGGATACATACATAATCCCCTTTGACTACAGTATGATGGAACAGCCTGTAGATGTGTTCCTGGTAAGCCCACTTGATTAACATGTTACTGTCTGCCATGGAGAGGAATTAGCCTGAGCATTCCCTGTGGTGCGATAGGTAAGTGTTTTCACAGATATTCCACAGGCAATCAGATACCTGCATTAAGCCATATCTGACAAAACGGTAGGAGTACAGAGCAGCTCTCTCTGTTGAGCTGTAGCTGCTCCTGACACCTCCCTCTAAAGCGCTCTGCTGCAGGCAACTATACAGATAGCTGGCGTGTCACATTTTGTCCAGTGATTGCACAGTGGACTACACTGAGTGTACAAAACATTAAGAACACCTTCCTCATATTGAGTTGCACCCCCCCTTTTGCCCTCAGAACAGCCTCAATTCATCAGGGCATGGACTCTATAAGGTGTCGAAAGCGTTCCACAGGGATGCTGGCCCATGTTGACTACAATGCTTCCCGCAGTTGTATCAAGTTGGCTGTATGTCCTTTGGATGGTGGACCATTCTTGATACACACGGGAAACTGCAGCGTTGCAGTTCTTGACACAAACCCGGTGCGCCTGGTACCTGCTACCATAACCTGTTCAAAAGCACCTAAATATTTTGTCTTGCCCATTCACCCTCTGAATGGCACACATACACAATCCATGTCTCAATTGTCTCATGGCTTAAAAATATTTTTAACCTGTCTCCTCCCCTTCATCTACACTGATTCCAGTGGATTTAATAAATTACATCAATAAGGGATCATAGATTTCACCTGGATTTACCTGGTCAGTCTATGTCATAGAAAGAGCAGGTGTCCATAATGTTTTGTACACTCAGTGTATATTATGGTATTTGACTTGAGGCTGAGACAAAGATGAAATGAACTCAGCAGGAGTGTGAGTGATTACTACAGTAATGACTTTCAAATCCCAGATTTAATGTACAGTATTTCAATTGTTTCTAGCTGTTTATTTGTAGAACGTCCACCCCTAGAAGTAAACACAGGAGCGTGTGAGCAGTTGTTGTGGTTAGACACTGGCTAGGACACCAATCCTAGAGGTCACAGAAGGTATCTGGACAGTGTTCAGACTTCTGAGAAAAGGTCTTAAACCATCTAATGGCTTGCTGTTTGGAAAATGATGACCACAGCAGCCAATCTGTGTTCCTTGGGTCTACTCAGCAGGTACAGGCTTTTCCATCAAATTCCTTTTAAGAAAAAGGTCTGCATCCCTCCACCCAACCTTTTAATTAAATGAAAGCACAGTGGGACACACACTCACTCACGCACACACACACACGCTAGAGGAGAGGAGACTGCCTGGGCCGCACAGCACCCCAGCATCCTCCTCCTGCTGTCGCCACACATGCGGTGTGAACACACACACGGATAACGTGGCCGGAAATAAGAAGGAAAAATGTTTCCTCAAAGGAGGCCCATACATTTAATGACACCATGCCAGCATAGAGAGGGTATGTTACCTTTCCCCAACTGCTATTACCCAGCAGCCTGGAAAGAGAGGTTGCTCTCCTCCACATTCACAGAGAGAGACCGTCTGCAGAGATATCAGTCTGGCTCACAGAGTGTACTGCAGCTCTGTGGATTCACCCAGATGACAGTCCGCTGTACACTGCTAGTATTGTCTAAAAGCATGAACATATTATCTAATGATCAGATAGTTTGTAGATTCTACTATCTGTCAGGTAATACACTACAAAGAACACTCATTGACTGTCATTCTTATTCATACACTGGCATATCAGACATTTGCAGATTCTGTCGAAGTACAATAAAATACCAGAAGTCTAAGGAATATGGGTTAGGAGAGTAGGAGAGCAGACCCAGACAAGGACAGGCTTTATTTGGAGGACGGTGGGCCTGTCTGGCCTCATCCTCTATGATTGACAGATTGCAGTGGAGGCCGCCACTTGCAGGGAATAGCATCACACGCATTTCCCCTGAAATCTGTCTATCAGTGCTGTCTAAGCAGAGCGACAGCCATGACATCTAATCACAGCCTGGCTGGCACTTCATAACTCCTGCCTAATGTGCTCCAGGTACAGGGGAGGGTAGGTTCGGTAGCAGGGGGCGCAGGCGGCTATTTATAAGTCTTATCTGTGGCTGTACACTTTGCCCTATTAATACAGTTTTGAACTAGGCTGAGAAAATTGATATATATTACATCCTTACTCCTCATACTATAACAGAAATACAGACTTTCTATATGATTTATAATCTGAGATGTACCTATATTATTATGTGCTGGTTTGTGATTTGTCTCCTGTGAGGATTCATACAAGGCTGAGAAAGCATAACAAGGAAATGCCTTCCATTCAGGTTAGGTCAAAGATGATAACTCAGGCAAGAAGACTAGTGTGTGCCTGCTTGCTCTTCACGAGGTGGTCCAATTAGATGTTAGCCTGCGTAATAGGCTTACCACTTAGAGCGGTGCTGTGAGTCCAGGATGCCCAGGGTGGTGCCGTAGAGAAAATGACAGTCTCCCATGACCAGCTGGTGTGAGATGCCAGTCTCGGGCGACTGGCCACTGTTCCAAGCGGGCAAATTCTGGTGTGCCCCAGGGCTCTCAGGGGACCTTCACTAGGCAGAGGCTGCTCCAGCCCTGGGCTGGCAGGAATCTCAAACAGAGAGAGGCTGGGAAAAAGTCCACAGATAGCTAACTATCTACCCCCGAGCTGCTCCATATTAATAGCCCCCAAATTGACTGAAACTTTACAGTGGTTATAAAAGATACGGTGTTGTAAAGCTATACACTCTCAAATACTCAATCACTTTCAGGAAAGTACTGTATATTGGAATCTTCGGTATTGGAATTTTCGGTCAACACGCTTTTGGGATTTATGCCAGCCTCTAAAATATAAGAGAGGAAGCACTAAAACCAATGGATTATGACTCATCCAAAATGAGATGAGTTTTGACAGAGTTACCTTCTGTGTGAATTATAAATGAATATGGGCCTCTGCTTACAATGTGTCTGTCTTATCATGAATATGAGCCTCTGCTTACAATGTGTCTGTCTTATCATGAATATGGGCCTTTGCTTACAATGTGTCCGTCTTATCATGAATATGGGCCTCTGCTTACAAGGTGTCCGTCTTATCATGAATATGGGCCTCTGCTTACAATGTGTCTGTCTTATCATGAATATGAGCCTTTGCTTACAAGGTGTCTGTCTTATCATGAATATGGGCCTCTGCTTACAATGTGTCTGTCTTATCATGAATATGAGCCTTTGCTTACAATGTGTCCGTCTTATCATGAATATGGGCCTCTGCTTACAATGTGTCTGTCTTATCATGAATATGAGCCTCTGCTTACAATGTGTCTGTCTTCCTTCTTTCCTTCTCTACTGCTGCAACAGGAGCCGCTGAGACCTTGTCAGGTACTTTTGATTTTCCTCTAATGTTCGTCTGACGATGTCTGATGCATTTGCTCACCCTGCTCTTATTGATTTGTGTAAAGCATTGAGTTATGTGTTCATGTGCTGTGCAATGTCTACAATCATATGTCAATCTACTGCCAATTTGATTGTATTTGTATAGCACAGCTACAGTCGTGTGAATAGAGACTGTTTCAAATAAGACTATGTCAGATGGTGGCAGAGTACATTCTACATTCCCTGTTGTTATTGGCTACTGTCATTATGTTTACCATATGTGCATTATATTGTTGCCTATATGTAGTTTTCTATTGGTTGACACATGACTTGTATGTACAAAGTGACTATGGTAGCCTACACTAAACCGAAGGTGAACATTCTATATTGTGAAAGCCCATGTCTAACACTACTATAGGCTAGAAGCTACCCTCGTCTCTCTATCACACTTAGGAAGACACATCAAGCACAAAGAGCCTCTAACCTGCCAGTACAGTGGAACATGAGATTGAGCAGTCCCCAACATTGATCTGCAGTGAACATGGCACAATCTGCATAGGATAATAGAGTACAGGAGAGATGCTTTTCTCTGTACATCTCTATTCAGATAAAGCCTTGTCAAAGCAGCATCAGACATCTGACATCACATCAGAAACATGATGAAACTTGAGTGAGAGATTGTTTTCAGAGATAAAAGAGATTACATTAGAAGGCCTAAAACGTTAGAAATCCTGCTACGATGCAGAGAAGCCTTGAAACAGTGAAGGTCTAATAATGTCCAATGATATTATGGCTTTTTACTTACAGATGTCCTTGAAAGAGCTTCCCTTCTTAGAGAGCAGGGCTTAATGAATGAGCTGGACATGTATGTATCTCAAGGGGCAGAGAATAGGAGCGTGAGAAAGAGAGCCATGTTCAGTCTTAATGCGGTAAGATAGATCCGGTCGGCTAGATAGCTAGGTCCGGCCGGCCAGATACTTTTGGTAATGTAGTGTATGTGGACACTTGCTCGTTGTACATCTCATTCCTAAATCACGGGAATTTATGGAATTGGTCCCACCGTAGCTGCTAAAAAGCCTCCACTCTTCTGGGAAGGCTTTCCACAAGATGTTGAAACATTGCTGCGGGGTCTTGCTTCCATTCAGCCACAAGAGCATTAGTGAGGTCGGGCACTGATGCTGGGAGGTTAAACCTGGCTCACAGTCAGCGTTACAATTCATCCCAAAGGTGTTCGATGGGGTTGAGGTCAGGGCCCTGTGCAGGCCAGTCAAGTTCTTCCACATCGATCTCGACACACCATTTCTTTATGGACCTCGCTTTGTGCACGGGGACATTGTCATGCTGAAACAGGAAAGAGTCTTCCCCCAAACTGTTGCCACAAGTTGGAAGCACAGAATCATCTGGAATGTCATTGTATGCTGTAGCATTAAGATTTCCCTTCACTGGAACTAAGGGTCCTAGCCCGAACCATGAAAAACAGCCCCAGACCATTATTCCTCCTCCACCAAACTTTACAGTTGGCACTATGCATTGTGGCAGATAGCGTTCTCCTAGCATCCCCCAAACCCAGATTAGTCTGTCGGACTGCCAGATGGTGAAGTGTGATTCATCACTCCAGAGAACGCGTTTCCACTGCTCTAGAGTCCAATGGGGGCGAGCTTTACACCACTCCAGCCGATGTTTGGCATTGTGCATGGTGATCTTAGGCTTGTGTGCAGCTGGTCGGTCATGGAAACCCATTTCATGAATCTCCCGATGAACAGTTCTTGTGCTGACGTTGCTGCCAAAGACAGTTTGGAACTCAGTAGTGTTGCAACTGAGGGCAGAAGATTTTTATGCGCTACACGCTTCAGCACTCGGTTGTCCTATTCGGTGAGTTTGTGTGGCCTGTCACTTCGTGGCTGAGTCATTGTTGCTCCTAGACGTTTCCACTTCACAATAACAGCACTTACAGTTGACTGGGGCAGCTCTAACGGGGCAGACATTTAACGAACTGTCTTGTTGGAAAGGTGGCATCCTATGACGGTGCCACGTTGAAAGTCAATGAGCTTTTCAGTAAGTCCATTATACTGCCAATGTTTGTCTATGGAGATTGCATGGCTGTGTGGTCGATTTTATAAACCTGTTAGCAGCGGGGGTGGCTGAAATAGCCAAATCCACTCATTTGAAGGGGTGTCCACATACTTTGTATATATTTTGTAGGTTCGGCCAGATAGGTCTGGTCGGCCGACTGGCCAGATAGCTAGGTCCAGCCGGCCAGATATCTAGGTAGTTCCGGCCAGCCAGATAGCTAATTGCAGGGCCTTCAAAGGTCTGTGAACTTAACCTAGCTATCTGGCCGGCCGCACCTAGCTATCTCTGGCTGGAAAGATAGCTTGGTCCGACCGGCCTGTCAGATAAGTAGCTCCGGCTGGATAGCTGGTTCCTCTTTGAAAAGGACAGGGCCGCTTCAGACATCGGTGACTCAGTGGAGAGGAATCAGGGGCCTGGCGCTGTCCTGCTTTCCACTGCCCCTTTCATGTCTTTTGATGAAAAAATTCAAAGAGAGAGAGAGAGAGAGAGAGAGAGAGAGAAGTTCAAAGAAAAAAGGAATTTGAATCAAAAGGTGCCTTTTCTTAACATCTGGGAAGGAATGAAGAGAGGAACTTAATTTCTCCCAACTTCTAAAAGTTAGCGTCAGGGTTTCTTCTCGGTGTCTTGCATTATGAGCTGCTTGTTGATGGGGCCCATGTCAGACCGCTGATGTAACATCCCAGCGTTGAGTTCGCAGACCTTTGAAGGCCCTGTAATTAATTATCTTTGACTGTGTCATTCAGTGTGTTCTGATGGAAGAACAGGAGGGCGGCCATGTGTGGCAATACTGGAGCGGCGCACTCCAAGACAGCTGCTGGAAGGAGTGTGAATTTATCAACCAGTCATCTGCGCCCTGCCTTGTCTCAGCCCACCTCTCTCTCCCTCTCCCGCCACCAGGAATTAATGACTGCCTCTCCTCATTTGTACCCAATCATGACCAGGATGCTGAGGCAATTGAAAATGTTTACTAGAATTGCAAAAACCCCTCCATGTTCCGTAAAGTGGCCTGTTTTCCCTTTGATGGGATTGCTAATCACAGCTCCGTTATTTATGTGTGTTTTGAATTGGAGATGAGCCAGGGATATTGGAGAGGACCCAACCCTGCTAAGGGCTGCTGAAACCTTATGGATATTTTCACTAGAAGTCATGTTCCAGAATAACCTAGCTTTGAGGCTCCTTCATGTTGCTGTTTTGACTGCCAGCTATATTACTTTAACAAAACTGAAATCAAAACAGACTTCAAAACATACTGTGGGCTCCTCTGCTGGGGTAGGCCTACTTACTATAAATATGTCAGAGCTGCCTTTCAGGTTTCAGTCAGACACACTCAAATTAATTACACACTTCCATATTCCAACATTGGAGCACACTTAATAAACATTCATTTTATTGTGTTATAAGGAGTTAATTATCAACCAAGTATTTTTGCTCAAATACTAATTGAGTGTGTGTGCTCTAGTAGTCCACTATACATTCACACTTCAGAGGTAGTTGAAAACAGAGGCTTTTCTAATGATAAAACAGATGGATTCCTCAAACATCACAGATACTCAATTAAGACAGTTTAAAAACAGCACACTTCAATTAAAGCAAGTCTTTCCTTACGATAAGATAACACTCAAATACCTCAAGATGCTACCTATTTAGTACAGAATGTACTGTACTCTGCTCTGCTCAATATCAATGTCCATTTTCAGTCATCACTTGATGAACCAATATCTGTGTTGTCGAATGAAATGGAAAGTTCATTGCTACAGACAGGTCTGAGGTGTATTTCTCCACAGGAGGTTCATTTCTTGCTGCTCGCTGCATTCTCTCAGCTCATTTGAATCCTGTTAGTTTGGCTGTCTATTCCCATTATCACTATCTGAAAAGGCAGGTGCTTTTTTTCCACTTTGTAAATGTCAGCCTGGTTTGGAGGTGTCTGACAACTCAGGCATGCAAATGTGCTATGGATGTTTCTTCGGGCTATTGCTGGGAGTCTTGTTCCTCTCCTGGTGCTAATCCAAGGCGTTTAAAAGCATTCTCCATTCTTCTTTTTATGAATTTTGGCTCCTGCCGGATAAATATAGCACAAGGTGACTTTTGATTTACCCCCTCCCTCACCTGGAAGGCTGAAAACAAACCTTTTTTCTTTGTCAAAACCAAATGGATGCTTGGTTTCAGGCTTTAATGAAGAGGGCAGAGTTCTGTGAAAATAATGACCATGTAGGCAGGCACAGGTGTGGATATACTCAGTCAGTGGCTGACTGAGTGGCTGACAAGGCTGTGATTCCTAAGAGATGGAGACTAAAGCCCTGTGCTCACAGACTCAGATGGAGAGCTATAATTCAGCTATGTCTGTCTGTCTGTCTGTCTGTCTGTCTGTCTGTCTGTCTGTCTGTCTGTCTGTCTGTCTGTCTGTCTGTCTGTCTGTCTGTCTCTCTCTCTCTCTCTCTCTCTCTCTCTCTCTCTCTCTATCTCTCTCTCTCTCTCTATTGCTGGGAGTCTTGTTCCTCTCCTGGTGCTAATCCAAGGCGTTTAAAAGCATTCTCCATTCTTCTTTTTATGAATTTTGGCTCCTGCCGGATAAATATAGCACAAGGTGACTTTTGATTTACCCCCTCCCTCACCTGTCTGTCTGTCTGTCTGTCTGTCTGTCTGTCTGTCTGTCTGTCTGTCTGTCTGTCTGTCTGTCTGTCTGTCTGTCTGTCTGTCTGTCTGTCTGTCTGTCTGTCTGTCTGTCTGTCTGTCTGTCTGTCTGTCTGTCTGTCTGTCTGTCTGTCTGTCTCTCTCTGTCTCTCTCTCTCTCTCTCTCTCTCTCTCTCTCTCTCTCTCTCTCTCTCTCTCTCTCTCTCTCTCTTCCACTCTCTTCATCTGGCTCTCTCCATCCTTCCCTGTCTCCTTTCTTTCCCTCTCTCTCTCTTTCTCTCTCTCTCTCCCTCCATTTCCCTCTGTGTGTGTGAGAGGTAGTGCTTACAACCCATCTGGCAGAGAGTCACAGGACCCACTCTGAGCTGAGAGATCAATAACGCCAACCAGTGCACTGGGCCCTTCTATTGTATTAGGAGGATTAGGAATGTGACTGCAAGTACAGCCAACATACAGTGGGGAGAACAAGTATTTGATACACTGCCGATTTTGCAGGTTTTCCTACTTACAAAGCATGTACAGGTCTGTAATTTGTATCATAGGTACACTTCAACTGTGAGAGACGGAATCTAAAACAAAAATCCAGAAAATCACAGTGTATGATTTTTAAGTAATTAATTTGCATTTTATTGCATGACATAAGTATTTGATCACCTACCAACCAGTAAGAATTCCAGCTCTCACAGACCTGTTAGTTTTTCTTTAAGAAGTCCTCCTGTTCTCCACTCATTACCTGTATTAACTGCACCTGTTTGAACTCGTTACCTGTATAAAAGACACCTGTCCACACACTCAATCAAACAGACTCCAACCTCTCCACAATAGCCAAGACCAGAGAGCTGTGTAAGGACATCAGGGATAAAATTGTAGACCTGCACAAGGCTGGGATGGGCTACAGGACAATAGGCAAGCAGCTTGGTGAGAAGGCAACAACTGTTGGCGCAGATATTAGAAAATGGAAGAAGTTCAAGATGACGGTCAATCACCCTTGGTCTGGGGCTCCATGCAAGATCTCACCTCGTGGGGCATCAATGATCATGAGGAAGGTGAGGGATCAGCCCAGAACTACACGGCAGGATCTGGTCAATGACCTGAAGAGAGCTGGGACCACAGTCTCAAAGAAAACCATTAGTAACACACTACGCCGTCATGGATTAAAATCCTGCAGAGCACGCATGGTCCCCCTGCTCAAGCCAGCGCATGTCCAGGCCCGTCTGAAGTTTGTCAATGACCATCTGGATGATCCAGAGGAGGAATGGAAGAAGGTCATGTGGTCTGATGAGACAAAAATAGAGCTTTTTGGTCTAAACTCCACTCGCCGTGTTTGGAGGAAGAAGAAGGATGAGTACAACCCCAAGAACACCATCCCAACCGTGAAGCATGGAGGTGGAAACATCATTCTTTGGGGATGCTTTTCTGCAACGGGGACAGGACTACTGCACCGTATTGAGGGGAGGATGGATGGGGCCATGTATCGCGAGATCTTGGCCAACAACCTCTTTCCCTCAGTAAGAGCATTGAAGATGGGTCGTGGCTGGGTCTTCCAGCATGTCAACGACCTGAAACACACAGCCAGAGCAACTAAGGAGTGGCTTCGTAAGAAGCATCTCAAGGTCCTGGAGTGGCCTAGCCAGTCTCCAGACCTGAACCCAATAGAAAATCTTTGGAGGGAGCTAAAAGTCCGTATTGCCCAGCGACAGCCCCGAAACCTGAAGGATCTGGAGAAGGTCTGTATGGAGGAGTGGGCCAAAATCAATGCTGCAGTGTGTGCAAACCTGGTCAAGAACTACAGGAAACGTATGATCTCTGTAATTGCAAACAAAGGTTTCTGTACCAAATATTAAGTTCTGCTTTTCTGATGTATCAAATACTTATGTCATGCAATAAAATGCAAATTAATTACTTAAAAATAATACAATGTGATTTTCTGGATTTTTGTTTTAGATTCCGTCTCTCACAGTTGAAGTGTACCTATGATAAAAATTACAGACCTCTACATGCTTTGTAAGTAGGAAAACCTGCAAAATCAGCAGTGTATCAAATACTTGTTCTCCCCACTGTACGTCTATAGCGGTCAGGCTGTGTTCACATCTCTGTGGGTGTGATGTAGTATTATGGTGTTCAATGTCGTGGTCTGTTATGGTACCTATGCTGTTACGTGTTTTTGTGTGTCTCAATCCAAAAATAATCAACACTAGACAATAATAAATAAAAAAACACTACGAAATAAAAGCAGAATGGCAGTAATTCTAGACCTTTCATGGGTTTCACACCTCCTCTTGTCCATCTGTCTGTCCAGTTGAAGGTCAGAACCTGGGGACTGATAATGTGTCAGTGATCGAGGGGGAGATGGCGACCATCAGCTGCAGGGTGAAGAACAATGATGACTCAGTCATCCAGCTCCTCAACCCCAACAGACAGACCATCTACTTCAGAGACGTCAGACGTAAGTGCTTCTCATAGAGATCCTATTAAATTACTAGAGGGTTATGTCATAAACCCTCAAAGTTCCATAATGGGGTGAAAATGGTAGCCATCTTAGTCAGTGAGAAACCCAAAACCGGTTTATTTGGAATGAATTGCAGTAGAGGCATAGGTGATGCAAACTTCTCCTTTAATTTGAAAAATGGAATCATTCCTCTAAAACTGTCTTGCTAGCTAATTAACACAAATGCATTCTAGTGTTCTAAGTCCTAACTCTATGGTGCTGCTTCACTGGACACTCTACCATTATACAGACTATCTCATTAGACACATTCTCAACAGAGGACATACAGTTTATCTCACTCATGAACCATATCTCAGGGTCTCATTTCAAGTACCATACAGGGCCTCTTCTAGTAAAAGGAATCACTCTTTAAGGTTTTGGCAGTTTATGGCAACTCATCAAATATGATGCTATTGGTGATGGCATCATATTTCAAAGGCTAGATTATAATACTGATATACAGTTGAAGTTGGAAGTTTACATACCCTTAGGTTGGAGTCCTTACAACTTGTTTTTCAACCACTCCACACATTTCTTGTTAACAAACTATAGTTTTGGCAAGTCGGTTAGGACATCTACTTTGTGCATGACACAAGTAATTTTTCCAACATTGTTTACAGACACATTATTTCACTTATAATTCACTGTATCACAATTCCAGTGGGTCAGAAGTTCACATACACTAAGTTGACTGTGCCTTTAAACAGCTTGGAAAATTCCAGAAAATGATGTCATGGCTTTAGAAGCTTCTTATAGGCTAATTGACATCATGTGGATGTATTTCAAGGCCTGTATTTCAAGGCCTACCTCCAAACTCAGTGCCTCTTTGCTTGACATCATGGGAAAATCAAAAGAAATCAGCCAAGACCTCAGAAAATAAATTGTAGACCTTCACAAGTCTGGTTCATCCTTGGGAGCAATTTCCAAACGCCTGAAGGTACCACGTTCATCTGTACAAACAATAGTATGCAAGTATAAACACCATGGGACCACACAGCCATCATTCCACTCAGGAAGGAGACGCGTTCTGTCTCCTAGAGATTAATGTACTTTGGTGCGAAAAGTGCAAATCAATCCCAGAACAACAGCAAAGGACCTTGTGAAGATGCTTGAGGAAACAGGTACAAAAGTATCTATATCCACAGTAAAATGGGTCCTATATCGACAGAACCTGAAAGGCTGCTCAGCAAGGAAGAAGCCATTACTCCAAACCGCCATAAAAATTCAGACTACGGTTTGCAACTGCACATGGGGACAAAGATCGTACTTTTTGGAGAAATGTCCTCTGGTCTGATGAAATAAAAATAGAACTGTTTGGCCATAATGACCATCTGTAACGGTTCTCGTCCTCTTCATCTGAGGAGTAGCAAGGATCGGACCAATACGCAGTGTGGTAAGTGTCCATTTTAATTTATTAAAACTGAACACTGAAAAATACAAAATAACAAAGTGAATAATACCGAAAACTGAAACAGTCCTGAAATGTGAAACAAACACTACAACAGGAAACAATCACCCACAACACACAATGACAAACAGGCTACCTAAATATGGCTCCCAATCAGAGACAACGACTGACACCTGCCTCTGATTGAGAACCATACTAGGCCCAACACATAGAAAACTAACAACAGAACAAAACATAGAAAAACAACATAGAATGCCCACCCCAACTCACGCCCTGACCAAACTAAAATAAAGACATAACAAAGGAACTAAGGTCAGAACGTGACACCATCGTTATGTTTGGAGGAAAAAGGGGGAGGCTTGCAAGCCGAAGA
Organism: Salvelinus alpinus; assembly: GCF_045679555.1. Lineage (NCBI taxonomy): Eukaryota > Metazoa > Chordata > Actinopteri > Salmoniformes > Salmonidae > Salvelinus > Salvelinus alpinus. Next base: position 23,763,405 of record NC_092106.1, read on the forward strand.
ACACCATTCCAACCGTGAAGCACGGGGGTGGTAGAATCATTTTGTGGGGGTGCTTTGCTGCAGGAGGGACTGGTGCACTTCACAAAATAGATTGCATCACGAGGAAGAAAAATGATGTGGATATATTGAAGCAACATCTCAAGACATCAGTCAGGAAGTTAAAGCTTGGTCGCAAATGGGTCTTGAAAAATGGACAATGACACCAAGCATACTTCCAAAGTTGTGGCAAAATGGCTTAAGGACAACAAAGTCAAGGTATTGGAGTGGCCATCACAAAGCCCTGACCTCAATCGTATGGAAAATTTGTGGGCAGAACTGAAAAAGCGCGTGCGAGCAAGGAGGCCTACAAACCTGACTCAGTTACACCAGCTCTGTCAGAAGGAATGGGCCAAAATTCACCCAGTTTATTGTGGGAAGCTTGTGGAAGGCTACCCGAAACGTTTGACCCAAGTTAAAGAATTTAAAGGCAATGCTACCAAATACTAATTGAGTGTGTGTAAACTTCTGACCCACTGGGAATGTGATGAACGAAATAAAAGCTGAAATAAATCATTCTCTCTACTATTATTCTGACATTTCACATTCTTAAAATAAAGTGGTGATCCTAACTGACCTAAAACAGGGAATTTGTACTCGGATTAAATGTTAGTAATTGTGAAAAACTGAGTTTAATTGTATTTGGCTAAATTGTATGTAAACTTCCGACAACTGTATATGGGATGGTTTCTGTCCTTGACTTAATGGTCCATTGGCCATTGAGTTGATTTATTACTAGTTTTTATTCAAGCAATTTCCAGTTAATCTCTTAGATTAGGAATCTAAAGAGAATATAAGATTAGGACAATGTTTATGCATGAGCATATGGCTTCCTCTGGGTTCAACCTGAGTTTGCTTAAGTTTTGCTTGTTTGTGTCTTGGATTGGAGCCAGCCTTCAAGGTGATATGAGAAACATTCTTCTTGTTTTCATATTTCATCACAATCCAAAATGCTGAGTAGCATCCAGATTAGCGTTCTAATTTCTCACTGTACGGCAGAAAGTTATGGAAGGCTGAGTGTACATCTCGGTCATGTTTGTCTTGCTAATGTAATTTATGTGTTTTACCGTGTTAAAGGAGAGATTCAAATAAAGATAACACAATGACACTTGTGACAGCCTTGAACGCAACACAAACAGAAGGGTGTGTGGTCTACCAAATCCGTTTTTAAAGAGCTCCTCCTATAACATTATCACACTGGCCTCACATTTTTTCGGTCTTTTCTCTATTTAGTCTCATATTCCACACAACCTCTTGAACAGTTCGCCCTTTGAACAGTTCACTTATCACATTTCAAAGCCAACTCACACTGGCAGGCAGGAAAATGGCTGAAGTGCGATAGTCAAGTGTTATTACAGAAGCAGGCGGGTATCAGTAAATTGGCTGGAGTTAGTATCACTGTAACTGGAGTTAGTATCACTGTAACTGGAGTTAGTATCACTGTAACTGGAGTTAGTATCACTGTAACTGGAGTTAGTATCACTGTAACTGGAGTTAGTATCACTGTAACTGGAGTTAGTATCACTGTAACTGGAGTTAGTATCACTGTAACTGGAGTTAGTATCACTGTAACTGGAGTTAGTATCACTGTAACTGGAGTTAGTATCAGAAATGAGTCAGAGCTCTGATCATGTCTAACTGCTGCTCCTGGTTGAACCTTACCCCTGCAGACGGAGCCTGGTAAGTCCCAGGGCAGCAGATCTATTCTGGGCTGGGCTCCCAGAAGGCTGTGTTCTGTGGGGACCCCCCTCTGACTGGTGGCATTGTTACCTGTCACCAGGGCCTCTTTCTACAGAGTAATTCCTTTGTGTATGAGGAGGAAAACAACCGTGACACACAGTCACACAGGGAAAACAACAGACACAAACACAGATACAGACACTTACACAAAACACTCTACCAGGAAAATAATACTGAACATTTACCATAGGGCTACACATCCCCCAACAAATTGCAAACACACTCGCTTTCCTTCTCTGCTTCTTTTGGTTTAAATACCATAGAGTTGCTCAACAGAGCTATCAAATCCACTTACTGTCAACCACTTGGGAGGTTACAGTCCCAGCAATACTAACACAGTAACACTGTCCTTGAACCTGACGCTAGAGACCCAATATCAAGGTTATTCTGCTTTATATATTTGGTCCAGCGCGCCAATACTTAGGGACTAAGGAAACAAACCACTAACTAGTCGATTTTAAAGGAGAAGTCATAACGAGAACGCACTTAACGGAGCAAAATACTTATTTGTGACCAACTATCAATTCATGTTGGTGTCATCCTCAACCTTTTATAGGTCACATACAGTACATTACACCTTCAGTTGATGTAGAGGGTAAGGATTCAACATTACTTATTGATTGTATGATTGTATTTTCCCTCTGTTTTACAGTGCAACCCTGATGTTGGCTACAGCCTCTTTATAATTTCAACACACTTGAGTAATCATTTGTCAATAAACAAGCTGCTTCATGTCAACTAAATTCACTGGTTCTAGGAATGAGCAGTTTTTCCTTCCTAGCAGGGCCTTTGGCTCTCAAAGCTATAACGAGGCTCATTGTTGTCATTGGAGGAGAGACTTCCAAAGAGTCCTCAAATTGAGACAGGATTGGAAATGAGGTCTCGTATAGGAAGATGCTCAAAGGCCTCTGTAATGATCAATGTGTTGCGTGGCATGTAGCTCTGACAGGAACGGTCACTCACACCCATGTAAGAGTTCTTTAGCTCTGCGCTTATAGAAGACCTGATAAGGAATGAGTAGGTCAAAACATCATTACACTCTCCAAGGAACAATCTGGGGGCATTTATGTAAAACAGTGTTCAAGTGGGTGGTTAACTGAAAGGGAAAATACTCTGAAAATATAGCTAAATGTAAGATGTAGGATGTGAAGCTAGGTTGCCACACTCAAAGCTAACTCGACTAACACTACTCTTCTATGGCACACCAGTCCAAACACAGATTTTAGTTCAAAACAGCACCTTTTTTATTTAGTATGGACCTCTAGTTCTTGCTACCCCAGAACCGTGATATAATTGATTATGTATGTTACAGTACTTTTCCTTTTCCAGAATATGTGAGGTCGATTCGTTCATTCGTGACCAACAGCAGACCATTTTGACTTCCCATCTTGTTAGAGTCTTCATGAGCACTTCTCCTATTTTCCTGCTCTGGGAGTGCTCTGTAGACTGGAGAGATGAAATTGTTAATAAATCAACTTTTATGAATCATTCTGAAACTCAATTTTCTTTTTAGGACCTGGGTTGTAATGTTGAGGCTTTTTACCATTTAGGAGGCTTTTTTCAGCATAACTACTAGCTATATGAATACAGACCAAATAATTATACTGTACTATTTCAATATTTCTCTCTGTTCTCTCTGTTTGTTCTCTCTCTCTCTCGCTCTGTTTCTTTCTCTCTTGCTCTATTTCTTTCTCTCTATTTCTCTCTCTTTCTGTTTCTCTCTCTCACACACATACCACACACTCACACATACACAAACACACACGTGTGTATCTCCCTATCCTGACTGTCTGTCTGGTGTCTGTATCTCCTCAGCCCTGAAGGACAGCCGGTTCCAGCTGGTGAATTTCTCCGACAACGAGCTGCGGGTGTCTCTGTCCAACGTGTCACTGTCAGATGAGGGACGCTATGTGTGCCAGCTCTACACAGACCCTCCTCAGGAGGCCTACGCAGACATCACTGTGCTGGGTAGGTTTTACACACACTTGCCTAAACTCACATGCATGAATGTACGCCTGCATGTACACACAAATAACGTACACACACAAATGATTATGTATGTACACAAAATATTATATATGCACATTACATGGTGCCATATTAGTGGAGGCTCCTCAAAGGATGAAGGAGAGGACCATCCTTCTCAGTGAATTTCATGTATTATTATTTTATGTGAAACATTAAAAAAGTTATCCTTTTTAGATAAAACTATACTACATATATTCACGTCACCAAATAATTGATTAAAACACACTGTTTTGCAATGAAGGTCTACAGTAGCTTCAGCAGCACTCTGTAGGGTAGCACCATGGTGTAGCCAGAGTACAGCTAGCTTATGTCCTCCTCTGGTACATTGACTTCAATACAAAAACTAGGAGGCTCATGGTTTTCAACCCCTTCCATAGACTTTCACAGTAATTATGACAACTTCCGGAGGACGTCCTCCAACCTATCAGAGCTCTTGCAGCATGAACTGACATGTTGTCCACCCAATCAAAGGATCAGAGAATGAATCTAGTACTGAAAGCATAAACTACAGCTAGATAGCACTGCAGTGCATACAATGTGGTGAGTGGTTGACTCAAAGAGAGAGAAAGACAATAGCTGAACAGCTTTTAGCAAATTAATTTCTTCCAAAATTAAGGTGAAGCAAGAGAGAGAGAGAGAGAGAGACATAGCTATATATATATATAACCCGTTTTTAATAGCAATAAGGCACCTCTGGGGTTTGTGATATATGGCCAATATACCACGGCTAAGGGCTGTGTCCAGGCACTCCGCGTTGCGTCATGCTTAAGAACAGCCCTTAGCCGTGGTATGTTGGCCATATACCACACCCCCTCGGGCCTTATTGCTTAAGTAGGTACTGTATATATATATATTTTTTACTTTCACTTACTTAGCTAGCGAATGCAGCTAGCTAGTTTAGCCTACTTAAACACCAGGTTCAAACAGAGAAGCATTCAATGTTAGCTAGCTGACTATGGCTATCCAACACTGGAACTCTTCCATATCAAGGTAAGTGCTAAACTGTTTGCTGTACTGCATGATGGTAGCAGGTTTACTAATAGTTAGTTCTAGTACACTGCCGTTCAAAAGTTTGGGGTCACTTAGAAATGTTCTTGTTTTTGAAAGAAAAGCTAAAAATGTTCGATTAAAATAACATCAAATTTATCAGAAATACAGTGTAGACATTGTTAATGTTGTAAATGACTATTGTAGCTGGAAACGGCATATTTTTTTATGGAATATCTACATAGGCATACAGAAGCCCATTATCAGCACCCATCACTCCTGTGTTCCAATGGCACGTTGTGTTAGCTGATCCAAGTTTATAATTTTAAAAGGCTAATTGATCATTAGAAAATCATTTTAAAATTATGTTAGCACAGCTGAAAACTGTTGTTCTGATAAAAAAAACAATAAAACTGGCTTTCATTAGACATGTTGAGTATCTGGAGCATCAGCATTTGTGGGTTCTATTACAGGCTCAAAATGGCCAGAAACAAAGAACTTTCTTCTGAAACTCATCAGTCTATTCTTGTTCTGAGAAATGAAGGCTATTCCATGCGAGAAATTGCCAAGAAACTGAAGATCTCGTACAGCGCTGTGTACCACTCCCTTCACAGAACAGCGCAAACTGTCTCTAACCAGAATAGAAAGAGGAGTGGGAGGCCCCGGTGCACAACTGAGCAAGAGGACAAGTACATTAGAGTGTCTAGTTTGAGAAACAGACACCTCACAAGTCCTTAACTGGCAGCTTGCTCATGCTGAAACAGGAAAGGGCCTTCCCCAAACTGGTGCCTCAAAGTTGGAAGCACAGAATCGTCTAGAATGTCATTGTATGCTGATATTTCCCTTCACTGGAACTAAGGGGCCTTGAAATTAAAAACCGCTACAGACCATTATTCCTCCTCCACCAAACGTTACAGTTGGAACTAGCATTCGGGCAGGTAGCGTTCTTCTGGCATCCGCCAAACCCAGATTCGCCCGTCAGACTGCCAAATGGTGAAGCGTCATTCATCACTCCAGAGAACGCATTTTCACTGCTCCAAAGTCCAATGGCGGCGAGCTTTAAACCACTCTAGCTGACGCTTGGCATTGCGCATGGTGATCTTAGCCTTGTGTGCATCTACTCAGCCATGGAAACCAATTTCATGAAGCTCCCGACGAACAGTTATTGTGCTGACGTTGCTTCCAGAGGCAGTTTGGAACTCGGTAGTGAGTGTTGCAACCGAGGACAGATGATTTTTACACATCTACCACCTGTTTGGCCTACCACTTCGCGGCCGAGCCGTTATTGCTCCTAGACGTTTCCACTTCACTACAACAGCACTAACAGGGAGCTCTAGCAGGGCAGAAATGTGACTTTTTGGAAAGGTTGCATCTTATGACGGTGCCAAGTTTAAAGTCACTGAGCTCTTCAGTAACGCCATTCTACTGCCAATGTTTGTCTATGGAGATTGCATGGCTGTGTGCTTGATTTTAAACACCTGTCAGCAACGGGTGTGGCTGAAATAGCCAAATCCACTCATTTGAAGGGGTGTCTACATACTTTCGTATATAATGTATGTGGCTGCTGGTTCTGTGTTTGCATGTGATCAGGGGTAATTCTGTTGAAAAATGTTTCTTGAACGGACGCAAGCAGAACAAAACGGGGATAAACATACCTGCATTTGTCCAATAGAAACTCTTGTTTGCAGCTGTTGGGCTAATGATTACAACCTACAGTAGATCAGCTAGACGCAGGCAAGAGTGTGCAAGGAGGTATTGAGTATGTTACTGTCTGTCACCATGATTACTCTAATTTCTCTCAACATGTGCACCTATGTTGTAAACTTTCATTCATAGGTTAGGTTGTAGCAACCTCATGATGGGTACAGGGATAATTTCAGTATCATGTAGTAGTCTAAACCTATCGATGTTACAATGAGCTGGGTGAATGGAATATGAATGACAGTCATCTGATATGCTGTAATAGAAAGAGCGCCATGCTCATAATTTTTTTTTATCGTCCTCCCTCATCTTAAACAGCACCAACCACCACTGTGCCATATTCATAAGTTAGACATTGCGTTCTACCACACATCACACCTATATAAACTGTGAATATACAATTGTTTTAATTTATGTATTTTCTTGATTCATCTTGTTATATTGAGTCCCACTGTAACAAAATGTCAGCCAATTAGGCTCTTACAGTGCTCAATAGCATGGTAATGAATAGGAACAGATGCTGCTATGGATAACAGAATAGATCTATCTCAGACTGGCTTGTTTTTGGCAGCTGTGTTGACTTCTGACTGTTGACTGTGTGAATCCTACTGAATGTTAACTTGGCTGCTCTAAATAGTTCCCTATTGAGAGTCAGCTGTGACAAACAGTGGAGCTACGGCGTGAAATTACACTAACACTAGAGCTGTATTATACATGCAGACATCCTGGGGGATTGAAAATGAATTAAGTACACTTCAAAGTAATTACTCTAGTTTTAGAAATTAAATCTAGAAGCAAAAAGTGTGAACTAACGGTGATATTTTATAGCTCTTGAAACAACATATTTTTGAGTTTTCTCCAAGCGTCTCAGGCAGGCAGTTTCTCTATGTGAGAGACAGTGGAGGTTCTTGTACTTCAATGAGAAATGTAGATCAGCGGAAGAAATAATCAAGGTTGGACATGCTTAGCTTGTGTTCATTGGTCATGCTAATATATATATATATTGTTTTCGTCATGGGAACAGGACATTATAGCCTATAGCATAGTGAAACAGAAATGTATAGCCTATAGCATAGTGAAACAGGACATTATAGCCTATAGCATAGTGGAACAGGACATTATAGCCTATAGCATAGTGGAACAGGACATTATAGCCTATAGCATAGTGGAACAGGAAATTGTAGTCTAAAGCACAGTAAAACAGGACATTATGTGTTGATGTGCGTGCAAGTGATGGAGAGTGCATGCATGTTTGTGTGTGCATTCCTTTCTGCATACATACGTGTGTGTGTTTGTGTGTACATGTGTGCTTCTGTATATATGTGTGTCCGTCTGTACATATATATCTGAAGCTCTTGATGTGTGTCTGTCAGTCCCACCAGGCAGTCCAATCATGGATTCCCAAGAGGATGTGGTCAGTGAGGGGAACGAGACAGAGCTCACCTGTACAGCCATGGGCAGCAAGCCTGCCGCCTCCATCAGATGGATGAAAGGAGAGCAGGAGCTGACAGGTCAGAGGAATAACAGCCTCCTCCACTTTCCCTCAGATATCATTCAGATATAACCCCAGCCAGGCAGCTTTAACTCTCCACAGCATCGTACTGGAAACTGCAGACTACAAAGGCTCCTTTTACATTCAGGACTTGGTTTCACACTCATCACAATATGCTATATCTACTGATTTGTTCAAGGACTAAAGAGTGAGTATGGATATCAATATTTCAGTTGTTCAAATTGAACTAGGTATAGTATTGACATTGAGTATGACCTATTCATAAAGCACTGTGTTAACTCACTGTCTCCTCAGCAATAGCCACATTACAACAGTTACCAAAGAAGCAAAGCATTTTAGTGCTGGGCTGAACTTGTAGTGTGCCTTTTGCAGTGACCAGATAAATGACTTCAAATGAACTCCCAACTGTTCACCTCCCACTCACTACAGCCTCCCCCATGGCCCAGCCAGCAGCCTAGCTGTAACAGAACAGTGTGTAGGCTACAGTACATCCCTATAGTACATCACTGAGGCGCCCAATGTCTCTACTGGTTTAATACACTCATAAACCTGTGTCATCGCCAGATAGCAGGGAGTTGCTATGGAATCCGCCCGGCAACAGCCTGTAAATCTGGACCCTGCCTACTGAGAGCATCTGTTACCTGCTGCTGAAGGACCACAGCTCACACACCAGCAACACGTTTGCTTCTGTTGATCACGTCTTTTGGGTGATCAGATTTCTGATTCAACGGTTTGAAAGCCTTGCTTTGAAAACTATAATGTACTCACCACACTAAAAACACTCATGAACCTCGCTTATTACATTTGACACTATTAATTGCTAAATTAATTGCTAAGTACTTTTTATGAAAATACTTTATTTGAATGACTCAAGCCCGCTGTAGGCTCCTGGAGAGAGGTGCAGTAGTGTATGGTACTATGGTGTGGTGCCTTATTGCTTCACATTTGTTCAAGAAGATCCATCTATTATTCAGCCTATCCATACCCTACAGCAAGAGGGACAATTCATTTCAGCCTGATCCTATCTGCATAGTCACTGGATATCTCTGTTGTCAAATTATATACATGTATGTATTAGAATAGAGAGGACTCATTTGGCTTGTTGAGCATATTAAATATTTAGACTGAGCGAATATAAGCTAAATCTGCACCTCCAGTGTTATAGAAGTGGAAGTCAATTTGTGTTTATGAGATCTTGCATCCTCTGCGGTACGCTGGGCTGGTGTGGGGTGGTTACGTTAGGCAGGCAGGTAGACAGGCTCGTTAGATTAGTGAAATGCCACCATGTTGAACAGGGGCTAGTCCAGACTGGCAGAGGACGGACGTGGGCGTACCAGGAAGTCACGTCCTGTCACGTATACTCCCTCCCCGGCCTCTAGGTCATCAGGTTGCTGATTATCCCGCACACCTGTCACCATCATCTCGCGCACCTGCGCCTCATGACACTCACCTGGACTCCATCACCTCCTTGATTATCTTCCCTATATCTGTCACTCCCCTTGGTTCTTTCCTCAGGTATTATTTACTCTGTTTCATGTCAGTGCGTTGTTTGTGTTTCGTGTTTATTTATTAAAACACTCACTCCCTGTACTTGCTTCCCGACTTGCAGCACACTCGTTACACGTCCTTTAGCACATATGGAAACACAGCTCACTTCTCATTATGACACTCATAATAAGCAAATACTCTCATAAGCAATTCATTTGCTTATAAAGCTCCCCACTTGGCACACATTGGTTGAATCAATGTTGTTTCCATGTCATTTTAATGAAATGACGTTGAACCAACATGGAATAGACGTTGAATTGACGTCTGTTCCAAGTGGATCAGGTTTACATTGAAATCCAAGTCACAAGTTGCTGATATACTTATTGAATTGTCAACAACTAAGGATAGATAATCTGAAAACAAAAAAAATTCTGAAAACTAAATCAAAGTTTTTTTCTGCTATGATTATTACTGAATATTTGCAGAACAAACCACTGGAAAGAGCCTTTCTCTAGGGTTGTTTTTCAGCGACCATCTCTCAGGAGTTTCCCTATCTAAGTGTCATGGGGTTAATAGCTATATAGCAATGTGCATGTTAGTGTATGTGGTCAGTGTGTGTTGGAGCAGCAGTGTGATGCCCTATCTGAGCCCTAGACGTGCTCCCCTGTGACTGGCTGGTCGGCTGGCGGAGATGGAAGTGTGCTGCAGGTCACAGAAGGCCCTGTAATTATATTCTCACTTCATTAAGTGCGAGTAAACCATCACACTCAGCACTATGGCTAACGCTATGGCTAACGCGCTGCCCCTGTGGCATTGTAATGCTCTCTAAATGAATGCCCCTAAATGAACAGCCAGACACATGTAGGAGCCTGGTGGGCAGCTGATTACTGCAGAGGTTAGCCTAGACACCACAGAACAGAAGCCCACTCAGTCTCCAGGCTGCTGCATAGACACACACACATTATCAAACCACAACCACATCATTCCTACCTCACTCTGGAATCAATGAGAATCTTTGGGTTTTTAAACTACATCAAGTAGGCTTGTAAATGTAATGATGTTAAGGTGTAAAGGGTGGTCAAAGTCACCTTGTGTTTAGCTCGACTGCACACATAGTGCAGTGTGAAATGAAATATTTTTGTTGTGGTAGATGTTGTGTCAATGTGAATAATCTGATCATCTGTTGTGAGTTAAGACATCTCTATAGATGTTGGTTCCCTCACACCTGTGTGTATTTTATTGTTCCTAGGCAAGATGACGGTGGATGAGACCTACGACGGGATGTTCACAGTCACCAGTCAGCTGAGACTCACCGTGTCCAAGGAGGACGACGGAGCGCCAGTCAGCTGCATCATCGACCACCCAGCCGTGAAGGACCTCCGGGCACAGAGATACCTGGAAGTGCTATGTGAGTGACCCGGAAGTGAAGCAGGCATGGCCTGGAAATAGAATGTTATTGACTCTCGCAGTCCCGAAGGCTATCACAGAGGGGGGATACAGTGCCTTCAGAAAGTACTCATACCCTTTGACTTATTCCACATTTTGTTGTGTTACAGCCTTTTTCTCACCCTTCTACACACCATACCCCATAATGACAAACTGAAAACATGTTTTTAGATTTGTTTAGCAAATTCTTCTACAATTATCAGGCTGTAACGCAACAAAATGTGGAATAAGTCAAGGGGTATGAATACCTTCTGAAGGCACTCCATATGAATGAATTAGATCATCAATTCTGTATCTAGTTAAAATACCTGGGAGTCCAGAGTTAGAGATTGACTTTACAATACATCTCCTGGAATATAATATAATCACCTCCAGGTAAAAGTTACCTTTGCTCTAGTCTTGTGTCAAATGTGATTTGCTATTTCCTCAAACGATTTATTGGTTGAAGAGGTAGAACAGCCGTCCTTACACAGTGTAGATCATCAGAGAAAGGTTACGCTAACCTTTGGTAGTCTATGTAGAATATTAATTTATTAACAGAGACGAGTGCTTTGCCTAACCTTTCTAGGCTAAAGGGAAAGCTCAACTAGAACCGCTTGACATTTTGGCAATCTTCTGCTAACATAGATAAGAGAAAGAAAAAATATATATTTTACTTTAAGGTTAGATAGATTGTCTGAACACATAGCCCTTTTCTCTGTTTAACCAAGGGTCTATGTTCCTTTGATAGCTAGGATTATGTAGTCCTATTCCACTCAAAGCCTTAGTCGGAGTTGAGCTGAAAATATACTGTATCTCCCGGGTGGCGCAGTGGTCTAGGGCACTGCATCGCAGTGCTAGCTGCGCCACCAGAGTCTCTGGGTTCACGCCCAGGCTGGGCTGGGTTCGCGCCCAGGCTCTGTCGCAGCCGGCCGCAACCGGGAGATCCGTGGGGCGACGCACAATTGGCTTAGGGAGGGTTTGGCCGGTAGGGAGGGTTTGGCCGGTAGGGATATCCTTGTCTCAGTATGTAAAAAATTTAATAAAATGTATGCACTCTACTGTAAGTCGCTCTGGATAAGAGCTTCTGCTCTTGGCCGGTAGGGATATCCTTGTCTCAGTATGTAAAAATGTAATAAAATGTATGCACTCTACTGTAAGTCGCTCTGGATAAGAGCGTCTGCTAAATGACTAAAATGTAAATGTAATACTGGTCATACAAGAGTAATAATATAAGCAATGGCGTAATGACACTATCGTAGCCAGCCAAAGCACTCCTCTAAACTCCCCAATGCATAATAGCATGGTCCTTTGTAGCTCAGTTGGTAGAGCATGGTGCTAGTAATGCCCAGGTAGTGGGTTCAATTCCTGTGACCACCTACATGTATCCGTGCATGACTATAAGTTGCTTTGGAGAAACCTGTCTGTATATGTTATATTTATTATTATATTATAGCTCACTGACAAATGTCTCTTTCACTGGTTTGAATATACAGTATACAGCCTTTTTATAGAGTGACTGAAAGCATGAATCAGGTTGAGATAGGTTGACATTGCTATAGCTGTGAGTATGAAATTAATTAGAAAGTGTGTACTGCTTGTAGACAATGTGTATGTGGAAATACCATCTGCCTACTTTCAGATCAACCAGAAGTGAAGATTGTTCAGGCGTTCCCTGAAGGTTTAACAAGAGAGGGAGAGAATCTAGAGCTGACGTGCATAGCAAATGGCAAACCACAGTGAGTATCCATCCATCCACACATATCATTTAATACTAGTTAACAGTACAGCACTCTGTCCTTAAAAATACCAACATAGACAGCTACATGACACTTCCAGGCTTCCTATATCCCCTTTCTGCCAGCCAAAGCACTCCCCTAACCTTTCCAATGCATTGTAGCATTTAAATGTTACCAATTGGTAGTGTGTTCTGTGTATAATACATCATTAGACGGAACCTGCCAATGGCTCTCCCACACTAATCTGAGTTCTGACCTTTAGAGTGAGATTTTGTCTATTGACGGGGGTCGTGCAGGGTCTTTCTGATGTGGCTGGTATTTGTGTCCTCCAGGCCCCATCAGATCAGCTGGCTCAGAGTGGATGATGATGTGCCGTCTCACACCGTGATCACCGGCTCTGACCTCTTCATCGAAAACCTCAACAAGTCATACAACGGCACGTATCGCTGTGTGGCCTCCAACACCGTGGGAGAGGCCTACGATGACTACATCCTCTTCGTATACGGTACGTACTGTTATACGGGGCATCGTGACTACTGTCGCCTGTAGTTTGTTCTGTGATTCTATCTATATTTGGAGATGAGTCCAGGCAAGGTGGTCTGTATTGCTGATACAGGTTTTCATGTTCACAGTGTGTACAGATGTGTCTAGTAGATTTGTTGCTGTTAGGTAATCGTAGCCACTCATTAGAATTTGCTAAATTTTCCATTGAAGCTTCTCATGAGTCAGTTCACTGATTACAGGTTTCTCTAGGTGAATATGTCACAGAAACCATATCACTGACACACTGTAACATAGTAACAGATGGCTCTGACTAACAGATTTATTCTGACTAACACTGACAGAAAATCCTCACTCTAACATGTATGACTCTCTGACTTAGGTTACTATGGCACTTATAGCAATGCAACTCTGAGATTGTATTTCTGTAAGTGCTCTTAGGCAGATGGTGACGTCTGTTTGTCCCTCTTAGTCCCCTAGTAATTATCTCCCATCAAAAGGATGGCACGTGCTATTAAATAACAGTCCAGGCCTATTAAGGGTTTCATCCTATGACTGAACTCGTAATTGGCGCACTATCCACTCTCATTCATTAGAGGCATGATTCAAACTCCCTCTCTGATGTCACTGTCATACAGTTAGTGCCTTTGGAAAGTATTCAGACCCCTTTACTTTTCCACATTTTGTTACGTTACAGCCTTATTATAAAATGTATTCAATAGTTTTTTCCCCCTCATCAATCTACACACAATACCCCATGATGACAAAGCAAAAACAGTTTTTTATACATTTTTGGAAATTAAAAAATGTTTAAGCTCTACTAGCTTGGCACACCTGTATTTGGGGAGTTTCTCCCACTCTTCTCTGCAGATCCACTCAAGCTCTGTCAGGTTGGATGGGGAGCGTCGTTGCACAAATCTTTTCAGGTCTCTCCAGAGATGTTAGATCGGGTTCAAGTCTGGGCTCTGGCTAGGCCACACAAGGACATTCAGAGACTTGTCCGAAGCCACTCCTGCGTTGTCTTGGCTGTGTGCTTAGGGTCGTTGTCCTGTTGGAAGGTGAACCTTCGCCTCAGTCTGAGGTCCTGAACACTTTGGACCTCAGCACTCTCATCAGTTAAAGTCACAGCTGTGTACATCCCCCACCCCCTCAAGCGAACACCAAGACGGCCCTCAAGGAACTTCACTGGACTCTATGTAAACTGGAAACTATATACCCGGAGGCTGCATTTATTGTAGCTTGGGATTTTAACAAAGCTAATTTGAGATCAATGTTACCTAAATTTTATCAGCATATTGATTGCACGACAGGTAGGGCTAATACTCTCGACCACTGCTACTCTAACTTCTGCGATGCATACAAAGCCCTCCCCCGCCCTCCCTTCGGCAAATCCGACCACGACGCCATCTTGCTTGTCCCGGCTTATAGGCAGAAACTCAAACGGGATGTACCAGTGACGAGAAACATTCAATGCTGGTCTGACCAATCGGAAGCCATGCTCAAAAATTATTTTGATCACGCGGACTGGAATATGTTCCGGTCAACCTCAGAGAACAACATTGATCTATACGCTGACTTACATTTACATTTACATTTAAGTCATTTAGCAGACGCTCTTATCCAGAGCGACTTACTTGGTGAGTGTGTTTATAAATAAGTGCATTGGAGATATTGTACCCACTGTGACAATTAAAACCTACCCTAACCAGAAACCGTGGATGGATGGCGGCATTCAAGAAAAACTGAAAGCGCGATCCACCGCATTTAACCATGGAAAGAGGTCTGGTGATATGGCTGAATATAAACAGTGTAGTTATTCCCTCCGCAAGGCAATCAAACAAGCGAAATGCCGGTACAGGGACAAGGTGGAGTCGCAATTCAACGGCCCAGACACGAGACGTATGTGGCAGGGTCTACAGGAAATCACGGACTACAAAAACAAAAACAGCCACGTCACGGATAGCGATGTCACGCTTCCAGACAAACTCAACACCTTCTTTGCACGCTTTGAGGATAATACAGTGCCACTGTCGCGGCTCGCTAAGAAAGACTGCGGCCCCCCCTCTCCTTCTCAGTGGCCGACGCGAGTAAAACATTTAAACATGTTAACCCTCGCAAGCCTGCTGGCCCAGACGGCATCCCTAGCCGCGTCCTCAGAGCATGCGGAGACCAGCTGGCTGGTGTGTTTACGGACATATTAAATCGCTCCCTATCCCAGTCCGTTGTCCCCATATGCTTCAAGATGGCTACCCATTGTTCCAGTACCCAAGAAGGCAAAGATAACTGAACTAAATGACCACTTCTGTCATCATGAAGTGCTTTGAGAGACTAGTCAAGGATCATATCACCGCCACCTTACCGGCCACCTTAGACCCACTTCAGTTTGCATACCACCCCAACAGGTCCACAGATTACGCAATCGCCATCGCACTGCACACTGCCCTATCCCATCTGGACAAAAATAATACCTATGTAAGAATGCTGTTCATTGACTACAGCTCAGCATTCAACACCATAGTACCCTCCAAGCTCATCATCAAGCTGGAGGCCCTGAGTCTCAACCCCTCCCTATGCAACTGGGTCCTGAACTTTTTGACGGGCCGCCCCCAGGTTACTTCGCTGACCCTCAAAACTGGGGTGTGTGCTCAGCCCTCTCCTGTACTCCCTGTTCACCCACGACTGCGCCATGCACGCCTCCAACTCAATCATCAAGTTTGCAGACGACACAACAGTAGTGGGCTTGATCACCAACAGCGATGAGACAGCCTACAGGGAGGAGGTGTGGTGTCAGGAAAACAACCTCTCACTCAACGTCAACAAAACAAAGGAGATGATCTTGGACTTCAGGAAACAGCAGAGGGAGCACCCCCCTATCCACATCGAAGGGAGAGCAGTGGAGAAGATGGAAAGTTTTAAGTTCCTCGGCGTACACATCACAGACAAACTGAAATGGTCCACCCACACAGACAGTGTGGTGAAGAAGGCGCAACACCGTCTCTTCAACCTCAGGAGGCTGAAAAAATGTGGCTTGTCACCCAAAACCCTCACAAACTTTTACAGAAGCACAATCGAGAGCATCCTGTCGGGTTGTATCACAGCCTGGTACGGCAACTGCACTGCCCTCAACCGCAAGGCTCTCCAGAGGGTGGTGCGGTCTGCACAACGCATCACCGGGGGCAAACTACCTGCCATCCAGGACACCTACAGCACCCGGTGTCACAGGAAGGCCAAAAAGATCATCAAGGACAACCACCCGAGCCACTGCCTGTTCACACCACTATCATCCAGAAGGCAAGGTCAGTACAGGTGCATCAAAGCTGGGACCGAGAGATTGAGAAACAGCTTCTATCTCAAGGCCATCAGACTGTTAAACAGCAATCACTAACTCAGAGAGGTTGCTGCCTATATTGAGACCCAATCACTGGACACTTTAATAAATAGATCACTAGTCACTTTAAACAATGCCACTCTAAATAATGCCACCTTAATAATGTCTACATATCTTACATTACTCATATTACATGTATATACTGTATTGAGACCCAATCATTGGACACTTTAATAAAGGGATCACTAGTCACTTTAAACAATGCCACTTTAAATAATGCCACATTAATAATGTTTACATATCTTACATTACTCATATCACATGTATATACATGTACTGTATGTTATACCATCTACTGCACCTTGCCTATGCCGCTCGGCCATCGCTCATCCATATACTTATATGTACATATTCTCATTCACCCATTTAGATTTGTGTGTATTAGGTAGTTGTTGGGGAATTGTTAGATTACTTGTTAGATTTGTGTGTATTCGGTAGTTGTTGGGAATTTTTTGATTACTTGTTAGATATTACTGCACTGTTGGAACTAGAAGCACAAGCATTTCACTACACTCCCATTAACATCTGCTAACCATGTGTAGGTGACCAATACAATTTGATTTGAGAAGTTTTTCATCAAGGATCTCTCTGTGCTTTGCTACGTTCAGATTTCCCTCGATCCTGACTAG
Organism: Salvelinus alpinus; assembly: GCF_045679555.1. Taxonomy (NCBI): domain Eukaryota; kingdom Metazoa; phylum Chordata; class Actinopteri; order Salmoniformes; family Salmonidae; genus Salvelinus; species Salvelinus alpinus. The sequence goes on from NC_092106.1 coordinate 23,780,580, forward strand.
TCTCCCAGTCCCTGCCGCTGAAAAACATCCCCACTGCATGATGCTATAACCACCATGCTTCACAGGAGGGATGGTGCCAGGTTTCCTCCAGATGTGAATGCATTCAGGACAAAGAGTTCCATCTTGGTTTCATCAGGCCAGAGAATCTTTTTTTCTCATGGTCAGAGTCATTAGGTGCCTTTTGGCAAACTCCAAGCAGGCTGTCATGTGCCTTTTACTGAGGAGGGGCTTCCATCTGGCCACTCTACCATAAATGCCTGATTGGTGGAGTGCTGCAGAGATGGTTGTCCTTCTGGAAGGTTCTCCCATCTCCACCGAGGCCCTTCTCCCCCGATTGCTCAGTTTGGCCAGGTGACCAGCTCTAGGAAGAGTCTTGATGGTTCCAAACTTCTTCCATTTAAGAATGATGGAGTCCACTGTGTTCTTGAGGACCTTCAATGCTGCAGAAATATTTTGGTATCCTTTTCCAGATCTGTGCCTCGACACAATCCTGTCTCGGAGCTCAGCGGACAATTCCTTCAACCTCATGGCTTGATTTTTGCTCTGACAAGCACTGTCAACTGTGGGACCTTATATAGACAGGTGTGTGACTTTCCAAATCATGTCCAATCAATTTAATTTACCACAGGTGGACTTCAATCAAGTTGTAGAAACATCTCAATGATGATCAATGGAAACAGGATGCACCTGAGCTCAATTTCGATTCTCATAGCAAAGTGTCTGAATACTTCTGTATTAAATAAATGTGCAAAATGTTTCTAAAAAACTGTTTTTGTTTTGTCATTATGGGGTATTGTTTGTAGATTGATGAGGAAAAATAATAATTTAATACATTTTAGAATAAGGCTGTAACATAACAAAATATGGAAAAAGTAAACGTGTCTGAAAACTTTCCGAATGTACAGTATCTACAGGAAAATATTTGAGGTTTGGGAATCAGACTGTAGCCTTGCTTCCAGATGGATCCTTTGTTTGGAATATGATTATTTGTGGTTTTGAACAACACACATCTAGCAGTTCCAAATAGATTTAGCTTCAGTTTGGAGCTTGTGAGAAATTAAAACAGCCAGGACAGAAAACATTTTCCATACACACAATCTTTTGATTTATGTTGTTTTGTCTTTTACGTTCATACTTGTTGTAGCATGTTGGTTTGATGGGGAATGTGAGCTGACCATTTGTTTTGGAGATTTACTCCTCTCCCATGCATAATCAATTTCTATAGTAGGCATCTCTTCATCTAGACTCTCCTCATGTCTCCATATTGCATTTTCCTACATTTCTTTGAAGGAACAACCTGCTCCTTACTCAACAGAGATAAACTGGACGAACTACAGTACACGCAAAGAAGACTCATTAATGAATTTCCATGGTGAAAATGTCTGTTTGCTGGTGTAGCAAACATGCTAGCATGTGTGAGCTGTACATGCTTTGTAGAAGAAGGACCTATTTGTATGCCTTTTGCACAGTGAAATATCCCATTTTACATTTTAAGTGCAGCTTTGCAATCTTTTACCACCTCAACATTAGAAACGGCATATATCTTGTGTTATCAGAGCTATCAGTGCAGTCTCTATTCTTCTAGTTAGAGCGTTAATGAGACACTGGAGATTTGTGAAAGGTGCTAATAATGCTGTTTAATTATGTTTGAGATTCCCAGTTCTATTATTCCACAGGATTAGATGCCAGACAAAATAAGCCATGCTGTTGGTCCATAAGAGGATTGTTTTGCCTGAGTAATCATGCTAGCTACTGTACACTAGCTTAACGAGTGTGTGTTTCTGAGCATGGCTACGTCTAGGGGTAAGCATGATGAGAACCACAGATGTGTCAGATTAGCAGGTGTGTCTCTAGGTGAAGAGACTGCTGGGTGGCTTTTTCTGTCTACAGTATCCTGTTTTCTACTTGTATTAGGCCTTGGAGGAGCCCATTAGTGTCTAGTGTTGGAATCCACAGCTGCTATCTCTTAGTATGTCCCTGATGTTCATTAACGTGGATCTGTCTGAGGACAATGTACAGTAGTTGTACCATGTCAAAGCTAGATGACCAGGAACACTCTTAACTACTGAAGGGCAACAGGAGAGTACAGTATGTGAATCAATGTGAGTGCTATTCTAGACATATTAGATATTCATGTATGCTACTTTCTGAGCATGGGAATGTACCGTTTTCTACTCTCATCTTGCCACAGCCTAGCACTGCACTGAGAAACACTCCATCCTAACAGAAATATTGTGACCTCTCTGTGTACTTCGGCACTAGAAGGGCAAGTCTACAGTAAGTAACACACCCTGTTTAGTTGTCAGTTGTATTCTAGTCTAAGGGTGAGAGAGAAAGTAGTAAGGCTTGTTGGCCTCCTCTGCTGGTTCTGGGTTGTTTTCAGTAGGCTGTGAATGCTGCTCCATGGTTGGTTTAAGTCCAGTGTGGGAGTAAACAGGTCCAAAACAGGCTCCCAGCTAGTCTCCCACCAAACTCTATTCATTGTACAAAGTTGACCTGGTGCTATAACTCACACATACTGGCTGTTGGCAGGAGATCAATTATGTATTTTGCTCAAGGGTTTGTAATGCAGTTGACTCCCTGACCCAAAGATTTCCTACACGACCATGAGGTCAAAGATTCCCATGCAGCCATCTGTGCGTCAAGCCTAGTCAGGAAGCATGCTCAAAGTTGGATGAAGGGCTGTTGTGAAAACAAACGTGTTGAATCACACAGATTCTGGCCATCACCCATCTCTGCACCATAGAACAGAATAACAGATGAAACATCAGGCTGCAAATCAATAACCAAGTCATGCAGTGTCAAGAGAAAACATAGTTTAATATGTTTTGAAAAATCCATCTGAGGACATGGTTGTACTGTATTACGTATGGAGTATTTGTTTGAGTCAGAAATCTCCTTTGCCCTATTATGATGCAAATGTGCATATAAAGCAATGTATATAGAATTGCTAAAAGGTGAAGAAAAATCATGTTTATTAGCTGCCAGGTTTAAGAGGGCATAGTCAAACAATTTCTCCCACATTGTTTCAGTTTATGGTCAGAATTTCTCACATCTCATTTTTTTTACAAATAGAAATGCACCCTGAAAATATGCCCCCTTCAAATACATTCATATTTCAGCAATCATAATGTGGAGCCAAGTCATCCAGCCTGCAAATTGCCCATGGAGAATACTTGTTTGCTAGACTATTATATGTGCCACATCCCATCCAGGCCTTTGTGGCAGCCTCTTATCCCTGGCCTGCATGCCCAATTTCTCAGACTCTGACATTTCAGCTATCAGACCGCCTTCGGTCACAGGGAAAGAAGAAATCCCCCATAAATATTGTTTGCGGAGAATCTGTTCCTGATATCCCCTTCCTCACCTCTCCTCCCCTTTCCCCCTCCTTCCCCAGCAGCGACATTATGCCGCCCTTGATGTTTTATCATTAGTTTGGAAGTGTGTGGTCCCCTACTGTGGACTTCTGATGGGCACAGACAGTAAAGGCATGGAGACAGCCAGCCAATTTCTCCCGCTGTGACTTGTCCCCAGCAAGGGGCCGGCGCTATCTCTCTCTGTGCCAAAAACAGGCAGATATTCCCTGTGGCAGGGAAGCTTTCAAGCCTCTTAGCACCGCTGCATACCTGTATTGGCCTCCATTTTGTCATTCTCATTATTTTATTTGTGGTGTTATGAAAGGCCTCATCAGTACACTATCAGTCTTTTACTGTTGCAAGGTGTGCAGAAGAACTGCAGGGGAGTGTGCCAGAGTTGCTTAATGCACTGCTTAACTTAATTACTGGAAATAATCACTTAATATGTTCATTTATGACTTCCCAACTACCCATTGAATGTTTATGAGCAATATTGGACACATTAAGTTTGTTTTTCAAACTACGGTATGAGTATACAAAATTGTAAATTTGATGTGTTCATGCCAACGTTTTGGCCTATTGTTGATGAGTAGAGGTTTAAGTAAGGTTGGAATGACCTGATATCACACACTGTGCATTATCTATGCTCTGATATTGCATTCACTATCACTAGAAAAGCCATCAATGATGTGTTGACACAGTTTACAGATGAAGAAGGCAATTTTGGAAAAGCAACATCCTTCCTGAGGGAAAAACATACACAGCATACCACCTAAATCATTATCTCTAGTAGTAGGACTACAGTAGATACTTAGAGATTTAACACTTTCCCAATCCTGCTACTTCCATACTTGCATGACCCCATCCTTAATGGCTTCTCACACTTTCTTTATTTCTTATACATGTCTTTATTTTGTATGTTTTCCATCTAGATGCTCCTACCACGATCCCCACACCCACCACCTTGAACCTAGACAACACCCAAGGTACTGTATGTCCCCGCTTTGTTCACTCTCACCCCTCGCCTGTGTGTACGTGTGTGCATGCTTGCTTGCTTGTGTGGGTCTGCAGTAGTGTTGTACAACGAGAGAGTGGGTGAGAGAGTTTGGGAGAGAGGAAGAGAGAGGGAGAGACTGCGGGCAAGCAGTCTTAATCAGATTGTCCTGCTGATAGGTGAAATGGTGGACGACCTACACTGTGCTTTCAGTGACACCTGTCACATGTTTGATCTGTGAGGATGGAGGAGACATGTTGGTCGCTTGGCTCTCTGCTATCTTATCAGCATCGCCATGCAGCCGTATATCAACCTGCGCACGCTCTCATCACATTCACATTATAATGCCCTTTACATCTCCCCATCAAATCACAATCACATCCATCTTTGTAGGCCTGGAAACATTGACCGTTTTATATATATTTATTTACTCATTTACTGGCTTTTTAAAAAACACACTGATATGGCTGACTTGCTTAAACATATGTGGTTTCTTCTGAATTGAGATGTACAAACTAAGAGGCTAAACGTAATTTGGATTAAGACATTAATGAGCGAGCTAAGACGGACGTAGTCAATATAACTATTTGTTCAGCACTTTTGAATTGTACAGCGACAGAATTCAGAACATGGGCCGTTCTTACAGTATTCTCCCTGTTCACCAAGTCAGAACCGTAGGATAAATATAGGGGGCATATAAGCAGACAATGAAAGCTCTTACACAATTCGATGTTAACATTTCTATAAAACCGGCTATTTGTGCACCACAAAGTCAAAGCAGTAGGCTAAGTTATGAGGGGGAAAGGGACCAAATGATTCGGGTGAGGCACATGAAATACTAACAGCTTACTACACAACATACACTTAGTATTACTTTCTTTTTTGCAGTATACATACTGTATCTCCCTGGCGTATTACATAATTGATGCAGTAGCATACAAGACATTTTTGGACTCAACGTTGTGCTGTGCCCACTTGAACAAGAAGGTGGCGTGGCGGTCCTTCTTTTGGGCAAATTTGGTCATGAAACTTTGTCATCAAAGTCTGGCATTCTCTGGATTTATGGTGCTTTCAAGACAACTGGGAACTCGTAAAAAAAATTATGTTGAATCATGACGCCAGTGATCTTCAGGTCGGAGCTCTAGAAAGAGGCCAGAGTTCCCGACTTGGAATTCCGTATTTTCCCAGTTGGAGCTAATTTTTTTCAGTGTTCCCAGTTGTCTTGAACTCAGACAGATTTCCCAGTTCCAGTTCCGATTTCCCAGTTCCAAGTTTCCAGGTGTTTGAATGCAGCAGATGTCATGCTGGATTGACAGCATGGCCAATGTATTCAATCTTTTCTGGCCCATGGTGTTGCGTGTGAATGTTTATCCTTTTAAGCTTCAGGGATGCAAACTGCTGAGGGCCCAAAAAGGTGACACTTTTTTTTGCACTGAAACATGCAAAAAATCCCTGCTAGGGGGAAATACAGATTTGAACTAATTAAACAACAAAGAATATGATCTACATGATCAATCTCTGTGTGTAAAATAAAAAGTGGTTCATGTGAACCTAACTCACTGCTAAAAAATGTAAGGAAGCAATCCAATGTTATTTGTTGCCTGTGTTGAGAAAAAACAATACACTGATATTGCAGTTACCATGACAGCTTTTATAATAGAACGCTTGTGACCACACACATCTAAATATTGCACTTGGGAAAAAACATCTTAAAGTAGAAATAGAATGAAACAACTATGCATTCTATTTTTGCTCTATTATAGTGGCCACTGTAGTACTGTAGACATCGATCAAGTGTGTGCAAAAATAACGTTCACTGAGTAAATAATCCCTCCTCACTCACACACAAGTGTTACTGTCAAATTCAACACAACAAAAGCAATATTTTGGGCCTAAACTGCACATTATTACATTGTACACTTTCTGCCTGTGAACATCTGTTCTACAATGTGCCAGCAGAGCATGCTACCCTTTGTTGGCATAACTGATCTCTTTCAGGCAGAGAGTACACCTGGCATAACCCTTTTTATCCACTGTATTGAACAAGAGAGAAAGTGTGTGGTGTTCCTTTCACCTCTATGGTGGCATCCAGCTTAAGCCAGGCCCATCTCCAGCTACACTTGATCCCTGAATCCACATGTTTAACAAGCAACGCCTCATTTTCACCTAATTCTCTCATTCTGAGAATTAACCACATACTGTAGAGGGAAGACATCAGTTCACAGATTAGTAGTTAGTTCGTTAGCTAGTTAACATTTCACACAGATTGCCAGGGTCCAGTGAGCAACTAATGCGTTATAACTTGAGGAACGGCAAGGAGTCGTAACGTTATACCAGTTAATACTATAGAGAATTGGTTAGGTGCTAACGTTATACCAGTTAATACTATAGAGAATTGGTTAGGTGCTAACGTTATACCAGTTAATACTATAGAGAATTGGTTAGGTTACTAATGTTAGCTCATCTGATGTTGTCGTTAGCTGTCTGACTTTGTGTAATGTCCAATGGCCGATGAGCACCGATATGTTTTATCTATAATTTCTCTTCATATGACAAGGATTCAAAAGGATTTGCCAGTAGATTGTCGATGTGATTCATGATGACTGCTTGTCTAGCTTCCTAGCTAAGATGTTGAAAGTATGATCAGTCCAATCAAAGCTACGGTAGATATAACGTGATTTGACGTCATTTTATCTGTGGCCAATGACCTTGAGCCTTCATGGATGGGTACTTCTAATGTAAATATATGGCAGCACCCAAGGGGCTTGAATTGTTTTGCCCTCCCTGTAAAGTTTGCGGTGACTTAGTGTTCCCATGAGTGAAAGCAAAAAAGAGACCATGTTTGTATGCGGCTTTATTAACTCAATAAAACATTTTTTTTTAATGTTTGCAAACTGATATGTGACACATATTAATGCCAAAATATAATGCAAAACATGCAACAAAAATAAAATAATAATAACAACTGCCCCACCTGGCCTGAATGATGGGTCGCCACTGCTTATGGTATGGATGGCGGTCAGTTTATTTAGTGTCAGCTGGCCCACCTTTGTACATACTTTTTAGTGCTGGATCTTCTACAGTACTGTATGTAGCTCAGTTCCTATTCTTTTCACTTTTATGGGAGAAGTGTGCTGCTAAGATTTTTTTGGTGTATAATATGGTTGTTCAAATAAACCCAAAAACAAAACAAAAATCTGTCTCTCCTGCATTGTAGATAGTTCAGGTTTGTTCATATACGGACACATGGAGACCATGTACTAGGATCGCCAAATGAATTCATCAGTGAGAGAAAGTCCATTTAGAAGATAATACATTTCTGATAAACTGGCAGTGAGAGAAATAGAATGGGACTTCTGGGATGGGTTGGGGCTTTTAAAATATCTATTGAAGCCTAATGTTGGCCAAAAGTACTTGGCAGCATCGGGAGGTGACATTTAGAGATAACTAAATATGGTATTTATATTGCAGAGTAACTGCAGGATTGACAACTGCCATTCATTATTTGATATTATTTTGGACTGTTGTTTGCCAGCTAAACCCAGACCTCATAATAGATTTCTATCAATATCTGCAAGCAGAGTTCCCTCAAACGTTTGGATGAAAATCTACGCTATGGAAGTACTCCATAGGTCCTGCTGTGATTCTCTACTAACACACAGGGGAGGGGCAAATGCACTTGCATAGCTGACAATGTACTTCCAGAGCTAACATGAAGTCATCCCAATTCATTCAAAGCCAGCCCATCAAGATGTACCATACGTACAGTACATGTCCCATGGCATGTCACACCGCAGGCTCCTACAGTGGAGGTGGTGGTGGTGGTGGGTGGTGGTACAGTATGGGCTGTTTGATTTCCACTCAGGCACTAGAGAAGTAATCAGGTCCCTTTCATGCTGGTGCTGGAAAGCTCCGGAGGCCATTTTGTGTGTCTGAGTAGAGGGAGTAGAGAGTCTGAGTGTCTCATCAACTGCACAATCAGGTCTACAAGGTGAGTGAGTGGTCTGTGATATGAAGGAGGTCTAGCCCCTATTTCTAAGTTTTTTTTTTTATTGTCCATTTGGAATATTTCACACCACAGAAGAGGGGTGAACTTTTCTGTACAGGATCTTCTGTATCAATGACATGCTACTATACTGTGTCCCAGTATTTGTACTTTTATACAGATGTAGGATCTTAATTTGATCACCTTGTTGCAGGAGAACTTTCATGCAATGCAGGACATTTTCATCCTGTAGTGTATTTCGAAGTTTAAAAAGGCTTCGGAAGTTTGGAATTGTTTCATTTTTTCATTAATTATAATCTATATATTAATTCACATGTCCTGTTGCTGCAGGATTATTTTCCTGCTGTAGCAAACTGGCGCAAAAGATCCTACATGTGTATGTCTGAAGTTTTATATTTGTCCTTGGATTAGGACAAAACTCTGAGGAGACTGTTGAATGATCTTATATGGTCTCTACAGAGAATCACAGATGATACTGTAGTTATAGTATTGGGGTTCAACTCCCATGGGTGTCAGCCAACTTACAGTGAGAATGCAATTCGTAAAAACAGGTGGTTGTTAAAATGGTGTGTTGTGTTTTTCATTGTATACCAATTATTCTTCACTTACAGCTTACTGTATGCGGCAGCGGAGACATTTTCATAACTCCTCAGTGATTTCCGAGAGACAGGACTTAAACGGGGGTTTGACATGATTTCTGCAGTGCATGCTGGTAGGATGTAATAGAGCTTTCTTGCTGTTCACTACTCTTCTAAATACCATGTCACAGGGGCCTTGTTAACTTGGCCTGCAAAGCGTCACATTGCATTACTCTAAGCTGCAGAACCGCACCTTCTGTTGGCATTTTCCTCTGTTCAAGTATAAAACGTACATTCGCAACAGAGGGTAACATGAGTGTCATGACCAGAATATCCTTGTAAGCCTGAGGCCCATAGAGATTGAAATATAATGTCATGTACCATAGCTTTACATTGTACTTAGATAACTCTTCATTGGACTTCACAGGGATTCCTGTTAGGAACAAATCGAGGACTACTTAAGCTAGTTCCTCCCAGCCCTGAGCACCACACAGTGCGCTCCTGTGATGTGTGTGAATGGTGTTATCCAAATGAATGTGTAAACATACAGCTCTCAAGCTGCCATTTTCCATTGATCCACACAAGCAGCCATCCCTCCATGTGGCCTCTCCACTTCCCTTTATGAAGCTAAGGGAAACATTCTGTGGGGTTCCATTCTGAACAAGTTGTTTATGCACCGTTTCCTCTTTGTGTGGCTCCCAGTTCATGTAGAATGTAGCTTTCATTTCCACAGTGTAATGCTTTCATGCCCTGCTAGATTTTTCTCTCCTTGATAAGTGTTTTCTTTTTTTCTTTGCATTTCCTTGGTGTAGCCTAGCAACAGGCTATAGAGCCAGCGGTTCAAGGCCTAAATATGGTTTTGTGTTGAGGAGGAGCAAATGCCATGGTAAAGCATGAAACCACAAAGTCGTTTGTACATCTCCGGTGTAGAGCTGGCCAGCCCTCCACGTTTTGTAGCTACTGCTCTATCTCAAAGGAAGGAAGGAAGGAAGGAAGGAAGGAAGGAAGGAAGGAAGGAAGGAAGGAAGGAAGGAAGGAAGGAAGGAAGGAAGGAAGGAAGGAAGGAAGGAAGGAAGGAAGGAAGGAAGGAAGGAAGGAAGGAAGGAAGGAAGGAAGGAAGGAAGGAAGGAAGGAAGGAAGGAAGGAAGGAAGGAAGGAAGGAAGGAAGATGGTGCTTGGAGAGTTCACATTATCAAGCTTTTCAGTGTTCCTATATAAAATATGTAGGACTAAGGGACTTTAAGTCCCTGCAGAGTTCAGGGGAGAGATGAGCCACAATCTATGAATGCATTGTGTCATGGGTGTGATAAAGCCTAACCTCTTTTCAGTGCTATACTGTCAACTATATGTACACCAACATTTACTTAACCGAAGGTTATTGTGAAGTGCATTAAAAAGTAGGTTTTAAAGCAACTGTTTTAACCTTTTTAAAGTAAAGAGATTGAGAGTGCAGGATTGAGAGTTACCCAATCGTCTTTTTCCTGAAGGTCTTCCACCCCACACATGTATGGGGAATTTATTTAAAAATATTTTTTACTATTATAAAATGGCACACAAACAAGTACAGTGCCCATCCTAATTAATAAGTGCTGCCTCTCTGATTGGTTTGCTAACCTAATGCAATGCTCCAGGCACCATGGCTTTTATGGAGGAGCTGGTGTGAATAGTTTTCAGCCAGCATTATTAAACAGAGTGGTTTCTGGTATTGTGCTGGCAGGCTGGATCCTATTGGTGAGGGGGTAGTAGTCATTCTGATTCTACATCTCAAGGGGTATAAAGGCAGTCTGCTGAGGTAAAGCCCTCACTCGTCAAACATTCAGAGATGATCCCAGGGAGGGACATCATATCCTGGGTAATCTCCTGCTAACCCCCTCCTTACCTCGCCTTGGCTGGAGAGAGTAGAGAAGCATCTGGACAGAAACACTTCTCACCATTCACAATGATCTCTATTGAAAACTCAAAACACTTGACAGGGCTCCTGTACTGTACATTGTGCTGGTGTGCATGTTGAATAAATTAACTGTAAGAAGTAAATGTTGAGTATCCTGTTCAGTTAAATGAGATCTCCAGAACCCTGTGGTTTAACAACTGATCCAGATGTACAGGCTCAATGACTGGAGGAGCACTAAGTCCTCCACATGCAGGGTATCCACAGTTCCCCGTTCAGCTGCAGGCTCTATATTGTCTAAATGTATAGTATGTATACAGCGTCAAAGATAGGCCACTAGTCATGCTGCCTGCTACCACACAGATCTCCGTCAAGCCTGTGTTTGTATGCTGCAAGGATGCTAGCCCACCACAGCGTATCCACTATCATCCAGCTAAATTGATCCTACTCCAGGGAAGGACCTTTCATCAACAATGAATGAGTCAATCTGAGTTTAGCTGGCACTAAGAATAAGGAATGAATGGAACACTTGACCTTGACTTTTCTCTCCTCTGCTTTGTTTTGTGAGGCAATTTCATTGTTATTGACTATAGCTGAAATGTATTGGAGTGAAACTAGAGAAAGTATGCTGTCTTACTGTAAGTGGACGCTGATACTTTCACAGTTGTTTTTGTGTGTTCTCATATGTTTCATCACTGTCTTATGGAGTATGGCTTCTTCATCTTCCAAAGGTACGTGGGCGTGCGTTCAAACTGTGCATGTAATCTTCAGTGCAAACATTAGCAAATGTTCTACAAAGTGTTGAACTGTCTTTACTGTCATAACAATGCGTAACAATATTATAAACAGTAATACATGTTAGTGGTTAACAGAATGGTTAACAGTATCTTACTGTATGAGCTAAGTCCTATCTGTTAGAAAATATAGCCATGTTAAGTGTTACCAACCACACCAAGGCGAGGCTACATGGTGTCACTAAATAGTGTTGAAGCCTGAATATGTCACTGAGTTAATGGGCTACAGTGGAAGTGAGAAGTCTTCCACGTTCTGACGTTGAAACGCTACAGTGCCTAACTTCGGCACACCTCATTGTGCTGCTGAAGCACTGCCAAAGATAGCTCTGCAGACAGACAGACAAGCAGACAGACAAGCAGACAGACAGGCAGGCAGACCAGAGTGTGACTTTATTATGCTGATTCTCCTGGTGCTGAGACAGAAGCAAGAAGACATGTGAATGATTCAGCTGTTCACGGCTTTGACTGAGTGAATCCTTTGGATACATACACCCACATGGTTTAGCACCTTTGAAATCAGATGGCACCTTATGATTATGTACGCATTTAGGGCTGAAGTAAAGTCATACTAGTGTATTATGAAATATACTGTATATGAAAGAGAGGTGAATGGTAGAGGCAATAGGTCAGTTTCCACTGCATAGGGATTAACAATAAATGAACTGTCTGAGTCAATAGTGTTAGAGCCAGGCTTGAATCAGAATGCACATCAAGCCTGGCTCTAACACTACTGATTCAGACAGTTAGTGTGCGTTAATTCATTGTTTATCAAACATTTGGTAATTTGTCAAACATTTAATGCAAACACTTAACACTTGTATATCATTAGCCTTTGAGGCTTAACATTAAATGCTTATTTGATTTGCAAATGATGTTGACTCAGATTAGCAGATTGGTTCCCTTTATAATGGGTGTGCTTTGCTTTCTTGATTTAGCAACAAAAAATAAATCCATTTATGTGAGGAGAAAATTAGCCACTAGCTCCAATTTAGTCTGTACAATAGTCCACTCTAATTGGTCCCCAGGGGTGTTTAGGTTGTATTGTGCAAGGATGAGGATGTTCAAAGAGTGTCATACTAAATGAAGATGGTTTTCTCATATGGCCTGATTTTAACTTGAAATATGGATATTTAACTTGGAAACTTTACAACTTTTTCTCAGATCTTGAGCAGCTAATGTTGGAAGATCATATTTGGGAATATTTGAGGTAAAAAAGGAAAACAGGCACAGATGGATTCAATATTCCTCAAAACCCATTTTGAACCCTTTCAACATTCTTAGGTTGACATGCACCGCAGGAGAATGTCTAACCAGAAGTGGTGTGTTAGTTTGTCTACCTGCTGACACTCCAAAGGGTAACAATATACGGCATTGGAAGTTCAGAGAACTCAGTTCCACTAATATTCTTTCTGAGGAGGTTAGAGTCTTGGTTACGTTGTCCACCGGAACATGTGGTACAGCTGCTACTGTGAGAGCAGGGTAGAGCACTGGAATATATTTTCCATTAGCTTGTCAATCACTTTCCTTAGCCATGACCTTCCCCAGAAAAACACTTTAAAGGAACACGGTAGAAGCAGGCAGCATTCAGTATCCTTTTGTGTGTAGTTGAGAAGCTTGTTTTGTCAAATCAAAGTTTCCCAAACTACATTTTTGCTAACATCCCATGGTCCAGAGTTCACAGTCAACTCTCCATTCAGAGATGTTATGTGTTGCCATCAGTCCTTCAACTGTATTTTCGCACCTCCATAAAATGTCATGGTTGAGTCTGCGAATCTTCACTGCTTTGTTCAGAATTGATAAAGCAAGTTTGTCTCTGAATCTCTAGCAGGCTGTTTGATTAAATAATTAAGACACACAAATTACTCAAGAGGGAGTCAGAGATCAAGATAGCCTAACCAGAAGAAAATAACTTTCTCCCGCTGCTGCTGGTCTTCACAGAATTACGCTCCTGAAGTTGTCGGTAATAGGCTACACCAGCAGTCGGGAACCTTTTTTAAGTATTTGTATCTCAAAATCATTACATGTGGTAAATCTACATTCTATCTAAATGAAAATTATACAAATCTAAAAGTAACTTTTATTGCCATTGCCAACTATGTAAAAATAGCGTACATAAAGCCAATACATAAAAACATTGCAGCCTGCAGGTAGAAAATATCCTGATAAAAATAAATATCCTATGAATCACATTGGCTACGCTCAGAAAGTCGTGCTAGCAAACTTGAAGCATTGTATAAAATATTCTGGGCCCGACCTCCCGAGGGGCACAGCGTTCTAAGGCAATGCATCGCAGTGTTGCGGCGTCACTACAGCCTGGGTTTCGAAATTGGGGAGAAAATGTACAAATATAAACAATTAAATATTCTGCGCCAATGAGCTCGGGACAGACACAGCTGTAGGCTATTAGTGCAAGGGATTAGAAGTAATCAGGTATTTTATGACGTTTCCACTGGATCAGAGCTTTACATTTTTCACCTTCTTGCCAAGTGGTTATCGAAAGGGAGAGAGCTGGAAATATTCTTCAAATACTTTGAGGTACTTTTGTCATTCTCAATTGATTATAAAAACAGAATTCATTTACGTGCTGTTTGAGGTGAAGAAAACACAAAACTCTGAATAAATTGACAAAACTCGAAATGGAAAGAAATAAACAAAAACTTTTTTTCCAAAAGTATAGCATAGGTTGTGCATTCTGCAAAACACATGTCCACTCCAACAATGAGGACGTTAAATGACTGTAATAATAATATATTCAATGCATTAACAGAAATTAACGTAACCTAACAAATATTGCAGATTAGTAATGATGGGAATTAACGGTAAATGTAGGTTACTACTGGTGATATACAGTACCAGTCAAAAGTTTGGACACACCTACTCATTCAAGGGTTTTTCATTATTTTTACTATTTCTACATTGTAGAATAACAACTATGAAATAACACATATGGAATCATGTAGTAACCAAAAAAAGTGTTAAACAAATCAAAATATATTTATATTTTTGATTCTTCAAAGGAGCCACCCTTTGCCTTGAAGACAGCTTTGCACACTCTTGGTATTCTCTCAACCACTTCACCTGGAATGCTTTTCCAAAAGTATTGAAGGAGTTCTCACATATGCTGAGTAATTGTAGGCTGATTTTCCTTCACTCTGCAGTCATCAACTCATCCCAAACCATCTCAATTGGGTTGAGGTTGGGTTATTGTGGAGGCCAGGTCATCTGATGCAGCACTCCATCACTCTCCTTCTTGGTCAAATAGCCCTTACACAGCCTGGAGGTGTGTTTTGGGTAATTGTCCTGTTGAAAAACAAATGATAGTCCCACTAAGCGCAAACCAGATGGGATGGAGTATCGCTGCAGAATGCTGTGGTAGCCTCGCTTGTTAAGTGTGCCTTGAATTCTAAATAAATCATAGACAGTGTCACCAGCAAAGCACCATTACACCTCCTTCTCCATGCTTAATGGTGGGAACGTCGCATGCGGAGATCATCTGTTCACCTACTCTGCTTCTCACAAAGACATGGCGGTTGGAACCAAAAATCTTTAAAAAAATTATTTTAAGAATCTCAGATTTCCACCAGTCTAATGTCCATCGCTCTTGTTCCTTGGCCCAGGCATGTCTCTTCTTATTATTGGTGTCCTTTGGTAGTGGTTTCTTTGCAGCAATTCCACCATGGCCTGATTCACAGTCTCCTCTGAACAGTTGATGTTGAGATGTGTCTGTTACTTGAACTCTTTGAAGAATTTATTTGCGGTGCAATCTGAGGTGCAGTTAACTCTAATGAACTTATCCTCCACAGCAGAGGTAACTCTGGGTCTTCCTTTCCTGTGGCGGTCCTCATGAGAGGATGTTTCATCATAGCGCTTGATGGTGTTTGTCACTGCACTCGAAGAAATGTTCAAGGTTCTTGAAATGATGGACTGTCGTTTCTGTTTGCTTTTTTGAGCTGTTCTTGCCATAATATGGACTTGGTCTTTTACCAAATAGGGCTATCTTCTGTATACCACCCCTACCATGTCACAACACAACTGACTGGCTCAATTAAGAAGGAAAGAAATTCCACAAATGTGCTTTTAACAAGGCCCACCTGTTAATTGAAATGCATTCCAGGTGACTACCTCATGAAGCTGGTTGAGAGAATGCCAAGAGTGTGCAAAGCTGTAATCAAGGCAAAGGGTGGCTACTTTGAAGAATCTCAAATATAAAATATATTTTGATTTGTTTAACACGTTTTTGGTTACTACATGATTCCATATGTGTTATTTCATAGTTTTAATGTCTTCACTATTATTCTACAATGTAGAACATAGTAAAAGTAAAGAAAAACCCTGGAATGAGTAGGTGTGTCCAAACTTTTGACTGGTACTGTATGTAATGGGGAATTGATAGACACAGCAAACAATGCACACAATGAAGTTATGAAACAATGAATATCCACGAAATGGCAGGAGAGAGCGCATTCTGGAGAGAGCCGTACTTGTGCATCTGAGCCACAATCCCCATATTCTTGGACCGTGGACCACGGCCTCCTCAATGGATTAGTCCACTCAGACAGGCGCAGATCAGACAGTTGTCTCGTGTGCCATGAAAAAAAAAATCGATTTGCAACTGCTCAACTAAAAAAATGGGATGTTTTCAATACAGACCCCTTTTGTCATACAGTATTCCATATAAGGCACCCAGACGTTCTGAATGTTTCACAGTATATACCCTTAATCTTGTAATAAATTAAATCTAATGATGCATAACTTGACATTTCTGCCGTCCATTGTGACATTCTGGGAGGATAACCAACCTTCCAATTAATGGCAATGCTTTTCTTAGCCGCTATAAATGCTAGGTTACACATTTCTTCTGATAAGTCTCCAGTATCAACATTTCCAAGCAATCAGAAACAGGGAGAAGCCTGAATTCAGCCAGCCTTGACAAGATCATAACATATGCAAATATGTCTCCTTTTGTGTTTTACACCTCCAGCAGAGGACTTTCATTTCTGAGTGCATGATATTCATTTTCACTGGCATGTTCTATGGATGGTCTTAACTTGCAGTAATTTATGTCTGAGATTATATGAACATGACTGCACATTCAAACATATCTGTATGCTTTCATCTTCATCAATAGTGTTTCCCAGGTCTTCTTCACATTTTTGTCTGTCATGTTTTGTGTCATCGGGAAAAGCCTCTATCAACCCTTGATACCGTCGGGAATTCAACTTTAGAGGTTTGTCAGACTTTCTTAAAATAGTTAAAATCTTTGAAGCTTCTGGCTTGTCCATTGTTTGCTGCAAAGAGAATGCAGTGTTGTATCTGCAAAGTTCACCTCAGAGCCGTCACAGACTTGTCTTCGCTGGTTGCCTGACCCTGCTGAAACCCCTGTCACCATCTGCTCAAATGAGGCATGACAAAGAATGACCTTTGTGTAGATATATACATGATATTATCCAATAATAGAATCAATGGTTCAATAATTGAAATGACCATTATTCCCAGATTCCAAACTGTAAGCTACCAATCAACTCAAGATGGAACTTTGTATCCATTCACTGTTTACCATTCACAGTTAATTTACTTCTGTTGAAACGGGACAAAAAGGCAACAAAACATTTCCATACACACACCAGCTGTTAAATGCTGCTACCTGACAGATAGCTAGAGGCTAGAGCTGAACAGGCTGTGGTAGCTACTAGCTAGCTAGCTAGTTCATTCTCTTCAGACATAACTTCAGTCGAGAGGGGATGAAACATTAGCTAACGTTCCATGTCAGTTACACTACTAGCTCAGCACTGAGAATAAATACTTTTATTTTATATAACAGCTGTTACCTTGTTAGCTACATCAGTCAAATAAAGAGTAGCCCCCGTCCCCAGTGAAAGTTGCACCCCTGTTCCAAACAACACATAAAGGATTGACCTCACAGCCCTAAATTATGCCTGCACTCTATGAACTGACCTCAACAAAACACTTTCAAATCTAAGGCTCAATTCAATTCAGTCCAGCCTGCCTTTGCCATATTTATCCTGTACAGTGGATTATAATCATTTAACATTTTTGTAGGGGTTGATAAATCAAGTCTGAAATTTAAAAGTGGAAATTACAAGCTTGGCACACCTGTATTTGGGGAGTTTCTCTCATTCCTCTCTGCTGATCCTCTCAAGCTCTGTCAGGTTGGATGGGCAGCGTTGCTGCACAGCTATTTTCAGGTCTCTCCAGAGATGTTTGATCGGGTTCAAGTGGCAGGAACACTCAAGGACATTCAGACTTGTCCCGAAGTCACTGCTGCATTGTCTTGGCTGTGTGCTTAGAGTCGTTGTCCTGTTGGAAGGTGAACCTTTGCTCCATTCTTAGGTCCTGAGCGTTCTGGATCAGGTTTCCTTTAAGGATCTCTCAGTACTTTGCTCCGTTCATCTTTGCCTCGTTCCTGACTAGTCTCCCAGTCCCTGCCGCTGAAAAACATCCCCACAGCATGATGCTGCCAACACCATGCTTCACCGTAGGGATGGTGCCAGGTTTCCTCCAGATGTGACCTTTGGCATTCAGGACAAAGAGTTCAATCTTGGTTTCATCAGAACAGAGAATCTTGTTTCTCATGGTCTGAGAGTCTTTAGGTGCCTTTTGGCAAACTCCAAGTGGGCTGTCATATGCCTTTTACTGAGGAGTGGCTTCCATCTCTACTATAAAGGCCTGATTGGTGGAGTGCTGCAGAGATGGTTGTCCTTCTGGAAGGTTCTCCCATCTCCATAGAGGAACTCTAGAGCTCTGTCAAAGTGACCATCGGGTTCTTGGTCACCTCCCTGACCAAGGCCCTTCTCCTCCGATTGCTCAGTTTGGCCAGGCGGCCAGCTCTAGGAAGAGTCTTGGTGGTTCCAAACTTCTTCCATTTAAGAATGATGGAGGCCACTGTGTTCTTGGGGATCTTCAATGCTGCAGAAATGTTTTGGTACTCTTCCCCAGATCTGTGCCTTGACACGATCCTGTCTTGGAGCTCTATGACTTCATGGCTTGGTTTTTGCTCTGACATGCACTGTCAACTGTCAGACCTTATATAGACAGGTGTGTGCCTTTCCAAATCATGTCCAATCAATTGAATTTACCGCAGGTTGTAGAAACTTCTCAAGGACTCAAGTTGTAGAAACATCTCAAGGATGATCAATGGAAACAGGATGCACCTTAGCTCAATTTCGAGTCTAATAGCAACGGTTCTGAATACTTACCTAAATAAGGTATATCTGTTTTTTATTTCTCCATAAATTTGCAAAAATGTCAAATAACCTGATTTCGCTTTGTTATTATGGGGTATTGTGTGTAGATTACTGAGAATTTTTATTGATTTAATCCATTTTAGAATAAGGCTGTAACCTAACAAAATGTGGAAATAATCAAGGGATCTGAATACTTTCCGAATGCACTGTATTTCTATTGAAGGTGAGATTGAATTTTCCCCCTTGCCTAATATGTCATGAGCTTTTTCCATCAATTCACAAGAGTCAGCATTGCAATTAAATGTGTGTAATTACATCTGTAAATCCACAGTGCGCATACAAACCGCCTGCCTGTTTTCGCAAGAGTGTGTTCCAGTATCACTAATGAAATCAATATTCAATGTAATCAGCCAAGGGACAGAGATACACACAACTGATCCCCAGTTACTGTCAGTCATTCAGTCACCAAGTCAGTCATTCAGTCAATAAGTCAGGTAGTCAGTCACTAAGTCAGTCTGTCAGTCACCAATTCAGTCATTCAGTCAATAAATCAGGTAGTCAGTCACTAAGTCAGTCAATAAGTCAATAAGTCAGGCAGTCAGTCAGTCACTAAGCCAGTCAGCCAGTCAGTCACGAAGTCAGTCAGTCAGTCACTAAGCCAGTCAGCTAGTCAGTTAGTCAGTCAGTCAGTCAATCAGTCGCTAAGTCAGCAAGTCAGTCAGTGCGAGGCTGCTAGGTTATTCCATCAGTGACCTGGCTATGTGTAATTAGTCATTCCAGAACAGACACAGAGAGAGAGGGAACCATAAAGCATTTGTCCCCTCCACTCCAGCAGAGCACATGTCAGTGCTGTGCCGACCGACGTGGGCATCGGCCACAAATCCTCTTTATTCCCCCATAAATTCACCTGGCTGTGCACATCCTGTCAGAACCGAGGTGTGGACTGTCATAGCTCGACCTGGAACATCCTGTCAGGACCAAGGTGTGAGCATGTCATAGCTCCCCGGCCACATCATGTCAGGACCGAGGTGTGGGCATGTCATAGCTCCCCGGCCACATCCTGTCAGGACCAAGGTGTGGACTGTCATAGCTCCCCGGCCACATCGTGTCAGGACCAAGGTGTGGACTGTCATAGCTCCCCGGCCACATCATGTCAGGACCGAGGTGTGGGCATGTCACAGCTCCCCGGCCACATCCTGTCAGGACCAAGGTGTGGACTGTCATAGCTCCCCGGCCACATCCTGTCAGGACCAAGGTGTGGACTGTCATAGCTCCCCGGCCACATCATGTCAGGACCGAGGTGTGGGCATGTCATAGCTCCCCAGCCACATCATGTCAGGACCGAGGTGTGGGCATGTCATAGCTCCCCAGCCACATCCTGTCAGGACCGAGGTGTGGGCATGTCACAGCTCCCCCAACCACATCCTGTCAGGACCAAGGTGTGGGCATGTCACAGCTTCCCAGCCACATCCTGTCAGGACCAATGTGTGGGCATGTCACAGCTTCCCAGCCACATCCTGTCAGGACCAAGGTGTGGGCATGTCATAGCTCCCCAGCCACATCCTGTCAGGACCAAGGTGTGGGCAAGTCATAGCTCCCCGGCCACATCCTGTCAGGACCGAGGTGTGGACATGTCACAGCTTCCCAGCCACATCCTGTCAGGACCAAGGTGTGGACATGTCACAGCTTCCCAGCCACATCCTGTCAGGACCGAGGTGTGGGCATGTCATAGCTCCCCGGCCACATCCTGTCAGGACCGAGGTGTGGGCATGTCATAGCTCCCCGGCCACATCCTGTCAGGACCGAGGTGTGGGCATGTCATAGTTTCCCGGCCACATCCTGTCAGGACCGAGGTGTGGGCATGTCATATCTCCCCCAGCCACATCCTGTCAGGACCGAGGTGTGGGCATGTCATAGCTCCCCCAGCCACATCCTGTCAGGACCAAGGTGTGGGCATGTCATAGCTCCCCAGCCACATCCTGTCAGGACCAAGGTGTGGGCATGTCATAGCTCCCCAGCCACATCCTGTCAGGACCAAGGTGTGGGCATGTCATAGCTCCCCAGCCACATCCTGTCAGGACCAAGGTGTGGGCATGTCATAGCTCCCCAGCCACATCCTGTCAGGACCGAGGTGTGGGCATGTCATAGCTTCCCAGCCAATAGCAGGACTATGTGGGAGGGAAAGGCCGAATGTTAGAGCAAATCCATATTATAAACATAATCATAATTCAATTTAGTTTACGTGCAAGGCTATAAAGGGCCGCTGAACTAATAGGCAGAACCATTGAATGACTCCAGACAGGGCAACAGTGTGGGATGGTTCCGTTACAGATCTGTCATTCATCTAGCCATTGGACATTAGAGATGGGTTATAGATTTTACAGTCCCCCAGTTGATATTTTGTGATACCTTTTAGGTACGTTCAATGCTTTAGACAGGCCCACCTCTGTGTGAAAATAAACCAGCTCCATTTCCCCCTCTGTGTGCTGTGGCAGGCTGGTTGTGCTCCCAGACGTTTGTCTGGTTCAGGTGTCAAATGGAAGGGGTGGGGGGGGGGGGGGGGGGGGGGGGGGGGTGTTGAGCCGGGGGTGAGCCGGGGCAGGGCGGGGCGAGGGAGGGAGGGGACATGACAAGGCTCCTCGGCTCAGTCCATTTAGCGTGTTGATGTTCATTAGCATGGAGCATGGGCCCTTCCCTCTCCTCAGGGAGCATGCTGTGCTGTGCTGTGCTACCAGATGTCCCTGATACTGGAAACAAACAGCTATGCTCTGCTCAGCTCAGCTCATCCTGCCTGAGATACAACCAACAGCAGCAGCAGATGAGACTCTAGTCTGTGTCTACAGTATGTGAGCTCTGCCTCTGCTTGGTGGAGGTAAGTCCATTTTGAAGAGGAAATGCCAATGAAGCGTGTCTTTACTCTCTATTCAAGTTAAGGATGTCAGACATTTTATGCTTTTATCATTCGCATTCAGAAAGAAAGTCCTTTCTCCTAATCATAATCTTTATTCAAAACCATCCAATTTCAGTTCATGATTGTAGGGGACTGATGGGAAATGGAGTCTCT
This sequence comes from Salvelinus alpinus, assembly GCF_045679555.1. Classification (NCBI taxonomy): domain Eukaryota; kingdom Metazoa; phylum Chordata; class Actinopteri; order Salmoniformes; family Salmonidae; genus Salvelinus; species Salvelinus alpinus. The sequence goes on from NC_092106.1 coordinate 23,802,465, forward strand.
CCTTCAGGTAGTAAAGTAACACCCCTTCTCTCACCTCTCCTCTTCACTCCTCCATCAGTCTCAACTGACACAGATCCCCACTTAATCTGTAGACCTCAAGTGCCGAAAATTCAGAAAGTTTGGAGATTTAATGCCTTGCCGTTTTCTTTTGTAGCTAGAAGATGTATAAATCTCACTAAACAGTAAACAGTGGACTAAACAGTGGACAACGATCCACTGTGGGTTCCTGGGGGGGGAAATGTATTTCTGCGAGAGGGGACAGCACACCGGGCCAGATTTATTACGTGCTTGTGTCTACTCTCTATGATTGAGGTCTATAACTTCCTGATATTACCGCTTAAATCAGAGTATATTTTACCGTTCCCTGGAATGTTTCTGTTTAAATTGTGGGGTATGTCAAGTATATCATTTTTATGTAACAGTCTCTGAACATTTTACACAACCACTTTTTGGAGAGGAGAAGCTCTAGCTTCCCAGAATAAGGAGGTATTTGGAATTATGATACAGTGTCATAGAGTTCGCCAGATTTCATTCTATTTTAAAGCAGAGAGAACAAATGCATTGACATGGTACATATCCTGTTGTGAATGTCCATTGCCACACACAGACAATGACTAATCACTTATAAATTACATACGTAGATAAAGATAGGCAAAAATTGAGGCCTCATTCACGGCAGTGCAGTATCAGTTTGAATGGCCATGGGGTCTGAAGTGGTCATTAAGTCACACATACATATACATTAGACTTGCATTTGGTAGTTTGAATAATATCATTCAGAAGTGCAATTCAACTGTATGCAGAAAAAGTAATGAAACCGCAATGAAGTGGGCTATTCTGTTCTACAGCCACAGTAGGAAGGGAAGAGAAGGTGTGACTGAGTGGGAGGAGGTTAATCATACATTTGAATGTTGATTTGAACTGAAAACACTCCACTGCTTCATGTTGTACAATGCATTGTTGTCCTTCATTGTTGAAAAAGACACCTTCAACAGAATAGCTCTAATGGGATTGTATTGAATACGACAGTAGTCACTCTGTATTGAGTCACAGCTACCTCCCTGAGTGGGTCACTCTTTGACCATGGACATCTATAGTAGGTTCTATGTAGAAGTTGACAAATGTAGTTTGTCTTCTGGCTGCAAATGTTACCCGATTTCTTAAAGTGTTTGTGACTTTGAGTACACTGTACATTACTATGCTACTGCCGGTCTCCTGCTCTGTGATTTAATCAGAAGGCAGTCACTGCTCTGATAGCTCGTATTGGCTCAAAGAAGGGGTCTGGGGATCATTGTTTTAAGAGGCTGTGATTGGCTTGTTTCCAGACTCCAGAGCTGGCGAGGGAGCGCCACAGAAGATAGACCACGCTGTCATCGGAGGCGTGGTTGCCGTGGTGATGTTCGCTATCCTCTGTGCACTCATCGTCCTGGGGCGCTACTTCGCCAGACACAAAGGTATAACGGCTCACCTGGGTCCCCTGGCTGTTACAATGCTTCCACTGGCTTGAGATGAACTGGTGTACACTATCATTGATAATTCATAGACCTAGAAGTGGACTAGCTGTAGGGATGCATTATCATCCATTTAAGTCCAACAGGGGTGTTCATAAATTTGTTTATTTGTTGCAGGCACCTACTTCACACATGAAGCCAAAGGGGCAGACGACGCAGCAGATGCAGACACGGCCATCATTAATGCAGAGGGGGGACACAACAACACGGAAGAGAAGAAGGAGTACTACATCTAATGTTGAGAGGCCAGGGGGGTGTTATGGTGGGGGGTCCTGTAGGAGCACTATATCTAACTCTGAATGGGCCGGAGGGGGTGGGGGAGAGGTGGAGGACGAAAGGTGCAGCTGAGGAGGAAAGAGAGGTGGGGAAAGGAGAAGAGAAAAGGAGAGTAATGATGAGAATTGAAGAGGAGAGGAAGATTGGAGTGGATGAGTAGTGGGAGGCTTCATTGCTTCGTCGTGGATTCTCCCATCCAACCTCTCCTGAACTGCTGGGTCCCATTCTGTACAGTTCAATTATTTTACAGACAATTTTGTGCCTTGTTCTATTTCTTTCGTAATTGTTGTCCTCCCCACCCCAAACCTGTTGACTCCACCAGTTCCTTTTTGCTGCAGTTATCTTTTAGAGGAGATGACACAGCACTTCTTCTCTTGTTGTCCTGCAGCTCCATCTTAGCTTGTGTACCAGGCTTTTAGAAGCACCCTCTCTCTCGCTCTCTGTGTCTCTCTCTATGCTGTGTACTGTAGAAGCAGCCAACAATACATTTTAGTAATTTCCAGCTGAAACCTATTGTAAACAACTCTTATCAATATCAAACTATACTGTCCCTCTTAACTCAATCCTAAATATGACCTCTCCTGCTGTATCAGACATCCTGAAACATCACTTTTATTTTCATTTTGTGGTTAAAAGACTGAAGTTACTGCCATGGTCATAAGACTTGTTGAGTTGTTGTCTTAACTGTTACGCTAAGAGGTTCAAATCCCTTAATGAGGTCACCTGGTGTGGGGTTAAGGTCACAATATGGTTTACTCTGGGTCATCATACTCATACCCTCAATGATCAGTAAATGACCAATGTAATAGTAATGCTTGTACATGTGTGTAAATACAGTGCATATATTACCCAGTATTTTCAACACAGGTTCAATTCTAGTTGAAATAATGCTCTTCTACAGATAAAACAAGTTCAATTGTGTTACTATATACTGAATTTAATATATTGAATGTATATTTAGAAACCTTACAAGGACCTTCAAACCCTATTTTATTGCTGTCTTAGGCCAGGGATCATCATCTAGATTCAGCCGCGGGCCAATTTCTTCTTGAGCGGATAGTTGGGAGGCCGGAACATAATAAAAATTGTAGACTGCAAATTGACCGCAAGAAGCACAAAAATATTAATAATAATATTTCACTAAAACATAATAATTTCTAACTTTGTTTACATATGGGGACATTGCTCTGCATAGGGGGCCGTCTTTTGGATGGGATGTTAAAACGGGTCTCCTGCCTCTGTGGTCATTCAAAATCCCATGGCATTTATTGTAAGAGTAGGGGTGTTCACTTCAGTGTCATGGTTAAATTCCCAACCTGGCCACATTCCATCATGACCACCTAATCATCCCCCGCATTGCTAATTGGGATCCAATTTTCTAAATTAAAATCACTTGAAGCTGATTTCCTGGAATTTTTTATAGTCAGTCTTATGTCCAACAATGAAACCCCCCCCCCCCCCCCCACCACCAAAATATATATATTTGAATTATTTTTCATTTTATGCTCAGAAAACTAGGGGGGCCAAATAAAACCACCCGCGGGCCAAATTCGGGCCACAGGCTGCCAGCTGGGGAATCAACCCTTCCTTTAACTAGTCTGTTGGCTCAGGTTGCTATTGAGAGGAATATACTGTATCTCAGTTTGAAAAGGGAAGAAAATATGTTACTTATACTTTAGATTGAAGATGTTTTAATTGTAATGACGTCTAATAAAAAAATCTTCTGTCTCTATTTTTCAAACATTAGCTAGTACACAATTCTGTATGTATTATTTTGACTGCCATTGTATAGTTTATGGATATTAGGATACACTTTTATATAATTGTTGCATTACTTCATGTTTTGTTTTCAAATTAGAAATGTAACAGAACACTAATGGTTATTGCTCAATGAGCATTCCTAATGGTGTCTGTGAATAATAAGTTATTGAAGATCCCCTAGAAGTTTTGAATGGGGAATGAGTAGCATGGTTTCCATTTCTGCTATGTTTCCGCTTTTGAAGTAAATGTACAGATTGCTGTGGAATCCCTGTAATGCATATTGAAGTTCCTGCTTTTATTTTTCCATGGCGCATTAGTCAATGGATTTATTGGATATATCGGTGTGACTGGCAAAACAACTCCAAATACATGAATAAAAAAGGACAGCCACTGCCTTACTTTGCTTTTAAATATATCATAATGGTGACGGAAAAAAAAGAGTGAAGGACTAAATTCAGTGCCTTCCTTTATTTAAAGGGTATACAGTACGATGTCAACAGTGTCATACTATATCTTAGTATATGAATCTCTTGCTACCTTACACCAGTAGTGGTAGTCTCACTCTCTATTCACATGTAACTCATAAATCAGTCAGTACTAAGAACTGGAATAACAAGCCAGAGTTATTTTCAGGTTGTATAAATAATTGGAATCGTAACTGAATGATATGGCAGCTTCTATTGAAAAACAGCTCCCCATAACAAACAAGCTAAGTAGTATTAATTATTTTATTTACGGGTGATCTATTTCTGTCCGTTGAGAATTTACAAGGTAGGCGAAATAGTTTATTTAATTTATTTACTAAATACATTTTGGTTGTATTTATGTGGTTATTGTATTAGGTATGTACTGTAATTGTGGTCAAGGATCACCACACTTTTAGGAAAGGTAAAACAAGCGAAACAGCCATGGAAATCTGTTTATTTAATTTGAATTGCTTGAGTGTGATGCAGAACATAACCGATACCAGTATAACAAATAGAAATTTGCAAATCAATATTAATCTCAATGCTTATCGATTAGTTCTGAACTTGCTTTTGTTTTGTTAATCATCAATGTTTATTCTGGATACAATTGAAGTGATCGCTGTAGAGATTCATATGAAGTGTTGTTTTTGTTTTCAGTATACACTCAGTGGCCAGTTTATTGGGTACGCCACCCATTCACGAAAATGGTTTTGCTCCTACATAGAGCGAGTCACGTTGAGCATGGTATGTATTTCAGAAACGGACGGCCTCCTGGGCGTTTCACGCACGACAGCGTCTAGGGTTTACAGAGAATGGTGAAACAAACAAAAAACATTCAGTCAGCGGCAGTCCTGTCGACAAAAACAGCTTGTTGATGAGAGGTCGAAGGAGAATGGCATGAATCGTGCACGCTAACAGGGGGGCTACAAACAGGCAAATAGCGGCGCAGTACAACAGTGGTAGGCCGTCTTTGTGAATAAGAATTTGTTCTTAATTGACTTGCCTAGTTAAATAAAGGTTTAAAAAAAGTGGTTTGCAGAACGGCATCTCAGAACGCACAACTCGTCAGTCCTTGTCACGGATGGGCTATTGCAGCAGACGACCACACCGGGTTCCACTCCTATCAACTAAAAACAAGAAGAAGCGGCTCCAGTGGGCACTCGATCAACAACACTAGACAACTGAGGAGTAGAAAAACATTGCATATCCAGGTTCCTGATGGCAAAGTCAGTATTTGGTGTAAGCAGCATGAGTCCACGGCCCCATCCTGCCTGGTGTCAACGGTACAGGCTGGTGGCGGTGGTGTAATGGTGTGGAGAATGTTTTCCTGGCACACGTTCAGTCCCTTGATACCAATTGAGCAACGTTTCCATGCCCCGAAGAATTCGGGCTGATATGAAGGCAAATGGGGGTCCGACCCAGTACTAGATGACTGTACCTAATAAACTGGCCACTGAGTGTATTTGATATGTAGTCCATGTGTTTCCACTTTCTCAGGTTCATGTTGAATCTTGTGTTTTGCATCTCAGGTGAAATGCAAAGCGAAGGCCCCCCAAGAATACTACACATTTCAGAAAGTTATAAAATCACAAGATATATCTTTTTTTCTCAGTTGTATATGTTGTGTTCTTAATATATGGTGCACTGTTAAATGTTACGTATTATTTTGTATAGACGTAGTTCACAATGAAAGAACTAGAGTTGTTAATCAGACAATATCACTTGTACAGTCGGTGTCCACTAAAATACAAGGGTTGTTATTTATAAAACCTTATATCCACAGTAAAATGTATCGTCTGTTTTTTCCCCAGACATAAAGAACAAGTAATCACCAAACAAAATGGAGACTAAGGGCTCTATTCAATCTGTATTGTTACAGATTGTGCAACATAAATGTAAAGGTCATTTCCGATTGAGCTGACATATACATCGTTTACAGTGAATGCAGTCTCCGCTAACGCAGGAACGTTCCCTTTCAATTTCAATCACGCTGTAACGCTGAACTTCTGCAATACGGATTGAATAGAGCCTTAGCTAGCATTAGATACTCTCTAATGGTGTATTAACACCCTGAGTAGGATGCATGTCAGTCCCATTTTCAGATGTTTTCAAACAACAGGTGGTATATTTGCAGTGGTTAAGTTTTCTGATTAACCCCCAACATTTCTTTGATGTTTGGATGGAGAACATGTTTGATGCCTAGAACGTTTTGGTTGGTTCATTGCCCCAGTTAGTTGTTTTGAGGTCAAATCTTTAGTGTCTCTGTACCTGGGCAACATTTCTGTGTAGTAAAGAAAGGTTTCCTCATGTTCCCATACATATTTTGTATTGGTTCATAAAACATTTTTACAAAAAAAATCTGAAGAGTACTTGTCTTAATAAAAATATATCAATGTTAAATGAGCTGTATCGTCTTTTACCTGATATTTCTGTTGTCAAGAACTTTAAACACGGTTCAACCCATAAAGGTGGTTACCATCCTTTCCCTACTCTGTGCTGTGACAGTAGTAATTCCTTTGGTCCTGCACTGTTACTCCTGGTGTGGATATAGTTTTGTATTTGTACTTCAGTTTTGCTTCAAAATCCTCTATTCAACTCAGCTTCTAGATCCAGAGCTTTTGATATTTCTTAAATATTGTACCCCCTTGGTCTCTCAATTGAAGCTGAGCAGTGTATTTAATCACAATTAGCTGTGATGTGGTGAGTGATGTACTGTAGTTGTTAGTGATCCTGATTGAATTAGTCTTTTTTTCATAGCTCAACTCCACACATGTTAAGATATCAGACACAGCCTTTGGATGTTGACATTGATTTGAGAAATTGATAGGCATGTTCAAGAACAGGACCTAATTTATTAGCATGTAGCATTTTGTCTTCATAATTCTGTCACAGCAGCCTTTTCCCATTATTTGAAGTGATTCCAGCTAAAGGTCAGCAGCATTATTCAAGCTTTAATGGAAATGTTTTAACCTCAGAAACCAGACATTTCTCTCCATTAGCCACAGGATCATGAAAATGAAACACCCCCTCTTGTGTTAAATGTCTGATCATTTAATATGTTACAAATGTATTTTATCATCTCTACACTACACTCTACATCTCTCTGTGCTCTACACTACACATCTCTAAGTTCTCTACACTACACATATCTATGTTCTCTACACATCTCTAAGTTCTCTACACTACACATCTCTAAGTTCTCTACACTACACTCTACATCTCTAAGTTCTCTACACTACACATCTCTAAGTTCTCTACACTACACTCTACATCTCTAAGTTCTCTACACTACACATCTCTAAGTTCTCTACACTACACTCTACATCTCTAAGTTCTCTACACTACACATCTCTAAGTTCTCTACACTACACTCTACATCTCTAAGTTCTCTACACTATACTCTACATCTCTAGGTTCTCTACACTACACATATCTAAGTTCTCTACACATCTCTAAGTGCTCTACACTACACTCTACATCTCTAGGTTCTCTACACTACACATATCTAAGTTCTCTACACATCTCTAAGTTCTCTACACTACACTCTACATCTCTAAGTTATCTACACTACACTCTACATCTCTATGTTCTCTACACTACACTCTACATCTCTAAGTTCTCTACACTACACTCTACATCTCTATGTTCTCTACACTCTACATCTCTAAGTTCTCTACACTATACTCTACATCTCTAAGTTCTCTACACTAAACTCTACATCTCTAAGTTCTCTACACTATACATCTCTATGTTCTCTACACTCTACATCTCTAAGTTCTCTACACCACACATCTCTAAGTTCTCTACACTACTCTCTATATCTCTAAGTTCTCTACACATCTCTAAGTTCTCTACACTACACTCTACATCTCTAAGTTCTCTACACTATACTCTACATCTCTAGGTTCTCTACACTACACATATCTAAGTTCTCTACACATCTCTAAGTGCTCTACACTACACTCTACATCTATAAGTTATCTACACTACACTCTACATCTCTAAGTTCTCTACACTCTACATCTTTAAGTTCTCTACACATCTCTAAGTTCTCTACACATCTCTAAGTTCTCTACACTACTCTCTACATCTCTAAGTTCTCTACACATCTCTAAGTTCTCTACACTACTCTCTACATCTCTAAGTTCTCTACACCAAACTCTACATCTCTAAGTTCTCTACACCAAACTCTACATCTCAAAGTTCTCTACACCACACATCTCTAAGTTCTCTACACTACACTCTACATCTCTAAGTTCTCTACACTACACTCTACATCTCTATGTTCTCTAAGCATATCTAAGTTCTCTACACTACACTCTACATCTCTAAGTTCTCTACACTACACAGCTCTATGTTCTCTACACATCTCTACGTTCTCTACACTACACATCTCTATGTTCTCTACACATCTCTATGTTCTCTACACATCTCTAAGTTCTCTACACTACACCTCTAAGTTCTCTACACTACATCTCTAAGTTCTCTACACATCTCTAAGTTCTCTACAATACACTCTACATCTCTATGTTCTCTACACTCCACATCTCTAAGTTCTCTACACTACACTCTACATCTCTAAGTTCTCTACACTACACTCTACATCTCTAGGTTACCCACACTACACTCTACATCTCTAAGTTCTCTACACTACACATATCTATGTTCTCTACACATCTCTAAGTTCTCTACACTACACTCTACATCTCTAAGTTATCTACACTACACTCTACATCTCTATGTTCTCTACACTACACTCTACATCTCTATGTTCTCTACACTACATCTCTAAGTTCTCTACACCACACATCTCTAAGTTCTCTACACTACTCTCTATATCTCTAAGTTCTCTACACATCTCTAAGTTCTCTACACTACACTCTAAATCTCTAAGTTCTCTACAATACTCTCTACATCTCTAAGTTCTCTACACATCTCTATGTTCTCTACACTACACTCTACATCTCTATGTTCTCTACACTAAACTCTACATCTCTAAGTTCTCTACACATCTCTAAGTTCTCTACACTACACTCTACATCTCTATGTTCTCTACACTACTCTCTACATCTCTAAGTTCTCTACACATCTCTAAGTTCTCTACACCAAACTCTACATCTCTAAGTTCTCTACACTACACTCTACATCTCTATGTTCTCTACACTACACTCTACATCTCTAAGTTCTCTACACTACATCTCTAAGTTCTCTACACATCTCTAAGTTCTCTACACTACAATCTACATCTCTAAGTTCTCTACACTGCACATCTCTATGTTCTTTACACTACACTCTACATCTCTAAGTTCTCTACACTACATCTCTAAGTTCTCTACACTACACATCTCTAAGTTCTCTACACTACACTCTACATCTCTAAGTTCTCTACACTACACTCTACATCTCTAAGTTATCTACACTACACTATACATCTCTATGTTCTCTACATTACACTCTACATCTCTATGTTCTATACACTCTACATCTCTAAGTTCTCTACACATCTCTAAGTTCTTTACACTACACTCTACATCTCTAAGTTATCTACACTACACTATACACCTCTAAGTTCTCTACACTACACTCTACATCTCTAAGTTATCTACACTACACATCTCTAAGTTCTCTACACTACACATCTCTATGTTCTCTACACATCTCTAAGTTCTCTACACTACACTCTACATCTCTAAGTTATCTACACTACACTCTACATCTCTATGTTCTCTACACTACACTCTACATCTCTAAGTTCTCTACACTACACTCTACATCTCTATGTTCTCTACACTCTACATCTCTAAGTTCTCTACACTATACTCTACATCTCTAAGTTCTCTACATTAAACTCTACATCTCTAAGTTCTCTACACTATACATCTCTATGTTCTCTACACTCTACATCTCTATGTTCTCTACACTACACTCTACATCTCTAAGTTCTCTACACTACACTCTACATCTCTAAGTTCTCTACACTACTCTCTATATCTCTAAGTTCTCTACACATCTCTAAGTTATCTACACTACACTCTACATGAATGTGAATGAACATATGCACACTGTAAGTATACACACGGATAGCATGAAACAGAGTGCACAGGTACATGAACGGATGAATGTTACGGTATGATGTCACATTAATTATTTTTTATATTTTTTATTTCACCTTTATTTAACCAGGTATGCCAGTTGAGAACATAATCTATGTACAGTGAGTGCAAATGTAGAAGAGTAGGGAGGTAGGCAATAAATAGGCCATAGAGGCAAAAATAATTACAATTTAGCATTAATACTGGAGTGATAGATGTGCAAGTAGAGATACTGGGGTGTAAAAGAGCAAGAGGGTAAGTAATAATATGGGGATGAGGTGTGCTATTCACAGATTGGCTGTGTACAGGTACAGTGATTGGTAAGCTGCTCTGACAGCTGATGTTTGAAGTTAGAGAGGGAGATATACTCCAGCTTCAGAGATTTTTGCAATTCGTTCCAGTCATTGGCAGCAGAGAACTGGTAGGAAAGGCGAGCAAAGGAAGTGTTCGCTTTGGGGATGACCAGTGAAATATACCTGCTGGAGTGCGTGCTACGGGTGGGTGTTGCTATGGTTACCAGTGAACCGAGATAAGGCGGGGCTTTACCTAGCAAAGACTTATAGATGACCTGGAGCCAGTGGGTTTGGCGACGGATATGTAGTGAGGGCCAGCCAACGAGGGCATACAGGTCACAGTGGTAGGTAGTATATGGGGCTTTGGTGATAAATTGGATGGCACTGTGATAGACCACATCCAGTTTGCTGAGTACAGTGTTGGGGGCTATTTTGTAAATGACATCACCGAAGTCAAGGATCGGTAGGATAGTCAGTTTTACAAGGGTATGTTTGGCGGCGTGAGTGAAGGAGGCTTTGTTGCGAAATAGGAAGCCGATTCTAGATTTAATTTTGGATTGGAGATGCTTAATGTGATTCTGGAAGGAGAGTTTACAGTCTAACCAGACACCTAGATATTTGTAGTTGTCCACATATTAAGATGCTGTTAGTTATTTTAAAACGTTCCATTTTAATTTGCAATGTTATGTTTAAGGGTAATTAGCACAGTGTAGAAATGGAGAGTGAATGAGTGTCAGTGCATGGCTTGTTTAGTTGGCTAATTTATTGATTAAGATTGATGACATGTATCACTTTGCTTGCCTGCGGCCTAATTAAATTATGTAAGTATGAATAGGTGCATGTGTGTGAGCAGAGACAGAGACAGCTAGGGGCAACAGGTTCTGACTGCTAGCGTAATTCCAGGTATTGTGTAACCATACATGTACAGCCAGTGGAGACTGCTGAGGGGAGGTGTGTTTGATGTGTTTGATGTACTTGATACCATTCCACCTATTCCGCTCCAGCCATTACCACAAGCCTGTCCTCCCCAATTAAGGTGCTACCAACCTCCTGTGATGCCCACGCACGCACGCACACGCACGCACGCACGCACGCACGCACGCACGCACGCACGCACGCACGCACGCACGCACGCACGCACGCACGCACGCACGCACGCACGCACGCACACACGCACGCACGCACACACACACACACACACACACACACACACACACACACACACACACACACACACACACACACACACACACACACACACACACACACACACACACGCACACACGCACACACGCACACACACACACACACACACAGGCCTTGGCTGATTCATCAGTGGGCAATGACTGAAAGGACAAACTAATCTTTACTCCAGTTACCCAGCAGCCTTCTGTACAAAGCTTTAATTCTCAGTGTTCATAAGAGGATGTCCTCTAGTTTTTCCACACAGGAGAGATGCTTTTGTTACAAAAGATTCAGTGGGAATACACACAACAGCCAAGAAGAAAACACATAATTATTTCAGGGACTTGCTTTGTACAAGAGATCTACACTACCAACAGTGGAGATAATTGATTGTTGAGGGACAGCAGCTGCCTCACTAGAATAAGAATATCATTCTGACCAGAAGTGCTGTGGAGGTTGTTGTCAGGGTTTGGTTATAAGCAAAGGCACACATTGGAATACATTGAGTGCAAAAATGGTACCCATTTCAAACTTTTAATAGGGATCAAATGCTCAAAACAGACCTCATTAAAAAGTTGAAAATTACAAACCAAAGCCCTATATTTAAACAAAGAAAATAGCCACAACTTTAAAACGTTATAGTTTTACAAATAAAACTAAATGCTGAATCTCAATGACAAACACCTGAATCGTCTGATCAGTCAGAAAGAAGGCACATTATCTCAGCCTCCTATGAAGAAGAGAGATGTTGGTTAATTAAAACACATAGCCAAGCCCTGCTAATCCTGTGTGTGAGTGGCAGACAGAAAAGTCTTGTGTTTGGGAGGTGATTAACTCTAAGCCTAAAAGATGCTGTGAACAGCACTACAGGCTCATAAGTCAGAGATGCTATTGCTTGATGTTCGGGTTAATACTCATTGCCTAGTACTTAATCAGACACTGATGTTTACCAGAGGGAAAATGTGCTGGATTTTGATATTCAGTTTGCATGTGGCTGTTAATACAAAAACAGCACAATTATAATAATACCTTGCTCCTCTTACTTCTCTATGAAAATAGACTCAATTAAAGAATGTCACAGAAAAATACAATTTCCTCAGATTGAGTTCTCTACAATGTTCTGTATTAGCACTCTGAGATATTTCCATCAAGTTTTCCTCAAACTCATTTTCAGGGTGACTCCTTTCTCTCCAAAAAGTTATATTGTTACACAGTTAGAGCTAGAGACAATCGAAACTTGAGAACAAATTTGCTCACACTCCTAACTGTATTTAAATCTTCCCAGTCCTGGTACATTATCTACTCCTGTTTTGATGCATATCAGTCCTGCATCTTATTTTGTTTTGTTCAGACATAATTCGTTTTCTAAACTTTTAATTTGAATGTAATGGTTAGATAGCAGTTAATATTTATCTCTTTGGCCTTGAATAGCTTAAAGATACCATTGTTGCAGTTGCAGTAAGAAATGTGCTGTTTCTTACCTGCTTCTTCAACTACTTTCAGTATTTATGTACTTTCTGTCTTTGTGTGCAATTAGATATATTCTTACCTTGTCAGCTGACATGTTTCATTTGTTATCCTTTGGAACTCGTCCTATTAGGCGACCACAAGACACAGTACTTATTAGTGTCAGTTAAAAAAAACGTCTAACTGAAGTCTAAGGAAATACTTGTCAAACTTTTCTGTTGCAGGTTTATATAATTGAAAGTTGTTTTTCTGTGCCAGTCTAACAGGTTTTTTTCTAATTACTCTGTTGACTGAGTGAGCGATATGTTAATGTTAGACAGACAGACAGACAGACAGACAGACAGACAGACAGACAGACAGACAGACAGACAGGCAGACAGACAGACAGACAGACAGACAGACAGACAGCTACCTAACCTCAATATAGTGGACATGTCATCTGCTGCCTGAACTCACATCTCTCCCACTAGTGCCCTCTAGCTCCTACGAGGTCCTGGAGAAAAATACAGAGAAAACATGACTTCAAGTCTTCCTGCTTCATCTACCATGAGGAGAGCCACAGAACAGCAACACTACAAATGACTGTGTAAACTGTCAACCTTCAACACTGTTTGTCCAGTCAACCTCATAAAGGGCTGTCTACATTACTTAACAGTGTGTAAAGTATAATTTGTTTTGTCGATCGACCAGTGAGTGAAATAACAGTAAACTAGAAGATAAATCAGGCTTATTGATGACACTAGTAGAAGCCATTAGAAATAGGCTTTGTTGATGCAGGGAGGGAGTTGCTAAAGAAGAACACTGCCTACTTCCTCCCCAATCATTTATCATTGTGACACATTTGCCGTGTTAAATTAATTAGTTTGGTAATTAAGTGTGACATGAATTAATTAAATAGACATGAATTCAAACACTATAGGACTCCATCAGAAACAAAAGGTTAGTGGCACATCATTCATTAGCGTTTAAACTTAAATTACATTTCCTTTGTGTGGGTGTGGAAAAGCATCTTAGAAAGACATCATCTTGTGCTTGTATGTAAGCAGCTGCCAATGGCTATATGTCAAATCGACTGTCAGAAGAAGTTTATTTATGTATTTAAAGAGTCAATATGGATTACTAGACTGTGAAGTGTAATGTAGCATGTAGTACATCAAGTCGTACATTCAATGCTCTTGAATGCCAAAATGTTGCATAGCTCATCGACACCGTATTATTGTTGAGTTTCTTGCAGAATCTTGTTATAACACATGTATAACACACATATAATACAGTTTAGCATATCGCCTGTGACACAGCATGTCTCCATACGATGGAACACTCAGACAGAGAGGTGGGCGGTGGAATGCGACCTCACTCTGGGTGGATGAGCAAAGTCATCACCAAGAGCAGAATTCAACGGCTATCAAAGGCTATTCATTCTCCAACGGCATGAAAGGCAGAGCAGAGCATAGCTAAGTATCTGAAGTTAGAGAGTAGAACTCACACTATCTTTCTGAGCAGATTATCAATAGGCTGTGTCCATCAGAAGAACCACTGATGTGAACAGTGGAAAATTGGCTTTGCATAAAAGAGGAGAAAATGTATTGTATGAAAGAGAGGCCAAATGGGCCTATCGTCTGATGCCAAAGTGTAAAGTTACTCAGAAAATGTTCCTGCAAAAGTTCATCAATTCAGTAAAATACCGCTTATCAAGATGGACAAAGTAATATTTTTCCCATTATGTCTCATTTTGAATGTAAAACGATTAGAGCCAAGCCCAATCTGACATACAGCTAGTTGCAGGACAAGGCAGCAGTAATTGCTCTTTATATTGTTTGCTTCCTAATTTGTGTTTCAATTTGTTTTTGCCGGATTAATGAGTGTGCCAATCAACTGAATTATAATAATGACACATTATTAAAGCACGTTCATGAAATCCATATCAAATTATTCTAATAGCGACAACAAACTACCTGTTTGTTATTGAGTATGTGTGGGGAGGTTGCTGTAATGCACACATGGCTGCCTCTGAGGAGATGACTGGAGTCCAGACAACAAACCTTCTGACACTAGTGGCCAGTGGCTTGCCTCAGAAGCTAGCTAAACTAGATTAATTTTCTTTCCTGCACAGTCATCGGCTTCCTTTTTAAGACATAGGTGGCAAGATTAACCTGCAGTTATCATCATATTATCATCAGATGACGTCTTAATCATGCTCCCCTGAGCTCCGACTCCGAGAGGTAATGAATTTCAGATCTATTTACCATCTTATCGTGACTCGCCGGTGTGTGGCTTCTCAAGGGGAGAACTATAAACCATGTGATTCAATACACCCAGGTTTTCTCTGCATCAAAGTATACAATGACAGAATAGGCCTTGATACTGTACTGCACCTTCACTCAGTCATGGAAGAGTGGCCTCCGTTGAGTGTTTTGCCTATTAGCACACTAACTGTGTGTGTGTGTGTGTGTGTGTGTGTGTGTGTGTGTGTGTGTGTGTGTGTGTGTGTGTGTGTGTGTGTGTGTGTGTGTGTGTGTGTGTGTGTGTGTGTGTGTGTGTGTGTGTCATTTGATGGGGAACAAGTGACGCAGGCACATAACTTTTATGGATCAGTCATAAATGTTAAGTGATCCGAAGGGAGGCAGAAAACAAACAGTAATTTATGGACTAAACCATTTAACACTCCCCTTACACCTTATAAAGACAATAAACCCGTTAACCCTCCCCTTACACCTTATAAAGACAATAAACCCTTTAACCCTCCCCTTACACCTTATAAAGACAATAAACCCTTTAACACCCCTCATACACCTTATAATGACAGTAAACCCTTTAAACCTACCCTTACACCTTATATAGACAACCCAATACCAGCTGTATTATAAGGCACTTACTAATCTCGTCAGTTGGCTCTCTAGCACTTGAGCCTGGGGACGAGGTTAGGTACTGACTAGTGCCACGTACAGCAGATAATTAGTGGTACACAACTAATTAATATCAAAAGTCTAACAATTACCCTTTGTACCCACAGTATTTTCCTGAATAATTGCCTACCTTGCTAGGGTGACAGGTAGGGCATTATCATTTAGGATCGGTCACCTACAGAGAAGGGTCAAGAGCTTCATCATCAGCTGTGACAGTGACACCTGGGATTTGGCATCAGTCCACAGTCCAACTACGCCTTCTTCTCAACCACAATCAACTCCACTAGAATAGAATACAGAATCCACATGAGAATATCAGAATAGAAGATGGGCCGTGTAAGGGTTGATGCTCAGTGAAGAGATGTTGCCTAATGCAATTGTGAGGTCTAATCAGGCACTTAATCAGCCCAGTATTGTTTCTCTGCCCTCCTCTATCCCATCAACCCCTATCCCTCCAATCCATCACCAAGAAGGTGAAAGCCACTGATTGCCTCCTCTATTCCATCCGTATCCAAGGTTACAGCATTAGAAACCTCAAGCACTACTAAGGCTTTGTGATTGGGGTTGTCGCTAATTCATTTAGCACCCTATTGTTGAGGTGATTATGAGGGATGCAAATATTTTTTAAAGGTTTATATTTGTCCTGGTAATGGCACCTACCCCTTTGACAGAACAAGCAATTGAAGGGATTCCAATAGTGTCAACATTCAGGTGCTGAAAAGCAGGATATGCCAATCAGATTCAAAAGTGCATAACACCATGGCCTTTTTCTTTAGCGTCTGTGTGACACCCCATAAACCTACTTACCCCCTGGTATTATCCCCAAGGACAGAGTGTCTCTGTACAGGTGTCTATAGTGCTGAGCCACCCACGCTCTTTCCCAGACAACAGTCACACCCATAGGGCAGATTATAGATCACTCCCCCCTGAGAGAGGTCCTACCGCCAGGCACCTGCTGTCTCCACCAAACGGGACAACAATGGGCACAGCTTGGCACCAAACTCCCCCACACAGCACATTTCTGCTCTCTCTGCATCTGGACAGGCACAGCTGTTCAGGAATAATTCTCCAAGCAAGCAGGTGAAGAGGGTTCAGACTTCCCCTTCACAGTTTAACTCAACTCAACCCTCTCTACCCCTTAACTTAAACTCTACTTTGGTTAGGGGAAAAGGGCGGCCAACTTTGAGAAAATGACATTGGGCATTATTACAGGAAACCATTACCCCTTCATTTCATTTTCCCCACTGAACGATGAGGCGTAAACCTGAAGCTGAAAGGCAGCGTGTCCCAAATACATCACAATGTCCGCCGAGCAGATGGCCGTCTAGCTGTGGTCCAGACCCACCACAGTAGAGCTGAATAATGCATGCACACCTCGCTGTGATCCAGCACATTCAATACACAAACTGATCGCTCTGGGTCTGGACGCAGCGCAAAACGCTTTGCTAAAAGCTCACTTTACCCAAGTCGTCTCCCATAAATAATTTCCCCTCCAACGTTCACATGCATAGAAATTGCAACTTGTTGGTTATAAGAGGGTGCGGTACGGGTGCACATTGAATGTCAATGCAGCGATGAATAAACAATGAATCTGGGGGATGGCTGCTCCCGGAGCAACGCTGAGCTGACAGGAGGGATGTCTCGGTCTCCTCAGGTCTCAGTAATTGTTTCTGCCACAGTGCAAGGAAACCTCTCAGTCAGCTGTGATTTGATAGAGGCTTGTTTTCTCTTCATTTACAACAAAACACCCAGCAAACCAAAATTGGTTCTGTTAAATTTCCCAGAATATTCGTTAGGTTGTGGTAATGTTCTCAGAACACAAAAACTGTCCAGTTGTCCAGTTGTATAAAACATTCGCCTGACGTTACAAGAACGTTCCCAGAAAACATTTTGTCTGTTCTTTAAAGATCCCCAGAATGTTTCATTAAGTTATAGGAACAGTGTGGTGGTAACATTGTGGGGACATCACAAAGGATATCTTCCCAAAACACAAAAACTGTCCACTTGTGCTGACGATAACAATGTTTCTAGTAGGTTGAAAAAACATTTGCCTGATGTTGTAAGAATGTTCCCAGAACATATTTACTATGTTCTTTAAACGTTCCTAAAACATGTATTTAGTTTATGGGGATATGACAAGAAATAGCTTCCCGAAACACAAAATCTTTCCGCTTCTGATTACATTTTTACAATGTTTGTATTAGGGTGCACAAAACGTTCCTTCAAAGTTTGAATGTTATTCCTATCTTCCCAGAATGATCAAATTTATTTTTTAAACTGGGTGGTTCGAGCCCTGAATGCTGATTGGTTGAAAGCCGAAGACCACAACCTGGAAGTCAGAGTAAAGGTGTAAACAACTATATATTTGAGTTGATCCCATCTCAGTGGTGCAGTGGATTGAGTCCAGGGATAACACTCCAAGCTCGCGATAAGGCCTGAGGAGGTGTGGTACAAAGTTATAATTTCCCAATATAACCTTTCAGATATTTTCATATCTGATAGTCTTCTGATTAATGATTTATTTATTTTACCTCACGTTAGTCTCATTCCAAACGTCGTAAATTGTTGGTTATCTGCACGAACCCAGTCTTCACTATGAGTCATCCATACATCAATTGTCTTAAATAATTTATTTATTACTAACTAAGTAATTCACAGAAATGCATAAACAAACAAACATACTTAAAATGGTTACATGAAATGATAGGAGAATATGCCCTAGTGGGCTGAACCCGGCATGGCGGCTTGTTAGACAAAGGGGAAATGAGGGGGTCGACCAAGAAGTCACTACAGAGTTCATAATTATAACAATTGACATGCTAATCCTTTACACATGAACGCTCACTCATTCGGGAACAATTGCAATCAATATATATATATTTACGCTCAGTGTGTCGTCTTGATTGCTGGTGAAAAGTTAGTTTCTGTTGGAGAGTTTCGTCCGCTCTCTCCCTCTCTCTGTCGTGGTTATTGTGGATAGTTCAGAGTGACATTCGTTATAGAATGGATGTTTCGGCGGTTGTCGTTCTTCGCGTTCAATGATACCGAATTCCTAGCTGCAGACTAGTAATCAATTTCAAAGACTTGTTCTTATTCTGTCGGTATAGTCTAAGAGTTTAACCACGTGGTATGGTTAAAAGATTCAGCAATTGTCCACAACCTTCGTTCCCCTCCTAATGGAGAAAAACATGGTCTAGTGATAATTTCTCAGAGTTGGGTTTTTATTCGGAATTGCAGAAAGGGGCTGTCCCAGGATGTCTGACCCTAACTGGGATCAGGGGCGGTCCTCGGATTTAGTTTAAATCAAAAGGGAATTGTATTTTTCTTCATTAAACAGTCCAAAATCCTATTACACAATTATACAAACAGTATCATACTCACTCATTCATCTTATACAACAATTAGATGTAAACCTCATATCTGAGGCTATTATATAAACAGCGGTATGGTAATGTAGCCACACAGTCTCCCATGAGTTTCCCAAGTTGTGACAAACGGACCAGTTCCTAGCTGGAATCTTCTCCGATCTTTTATACTTTTTTCGGAACATGAAATCTGTTCGTACCTCAAGTTCTGTGAGGTGGAAGAAATCCCTTTGTTCTCTATGAAAGTTTACCCTCTCTCTAATACTGTGTGGCCATGAGGCAGGGTCTTCCTTAGGAATTTACGACCTCTCTTTGACCACAGCAGCCTAGTTGTATGGGGAAAGGGGAGGCAGGGAGTGGCAGGGAGAGGGGGATGGGGCTTGCTATACCCAAACAGGCAACGTCATGACAACTGCAATGTCGGGATGTTTTGACTTTTATTTTCCCTACAAACTTGATTTCAGAAATCATGTTAAATTATTGCCTGGCAGATTGTGGTCAAGTGTACATAGATTTGCATATGTATTAAGACATATAGCCATAGTTTGGATTATAATAAGGATTTCACTACAAAAGGAAATCCACTGAAGACATCTTGATCCTGGTGGCACAGCAGACTAAGTATCCTACAGGGCTTGAAGATGGCAGATTGCAAGTTCAAATCTACTTACTTACCATTCTTTAAAATAGCTATGTTTTGACAATACCCTAATAAAAAAAGTAAGAAGATTGAAATGCCATTTATAATGTTACATTACACATCAATATTCGCAGAACATTGCAGTTTTTTTAAATTGTTGAAGTATGTTTTTAGAACAATTCTGGATCATCATTTCATAACCTTAAATAACCAGTTTCTTGATTGTTGTTATAGGTGTTAGTAGTTTTACAGTAGCTCCATCAACAAATGAATATTCCAGGAATGTTTTTTTCGAACAACTTCAAGTGCTCCAGCATTTTATTGCTGAAGTACAGTACCAGTCAAAAGTTTGGACACCTACTCATTCCAGGGTTTTTCTTTACTTTTACTATTTTCTACATTTTGAATAATAGTGAAGACATCCAAACTATGAAATAACACAAATGGAATCATGTAGTAAAGAAAAAAATGCTAAACAAATCAAAATAGATGTTATATTTAAGACTCTTCAAAGTAGCCACCCTTCGCCTTGATGACAGGTTCGCCTTGATGACTCTTGGCATTCCCTCAACCAGCTTCATGAAGTAGTCACCTGGAATGCATTTAAATTAACAGGTGTGCCTTGATAAAAGTTAATTTGTGGAATTTCTTTCCTTCTTAATGTGTTTGAGCCAATCAGTTGTGTTGTGACAAGATAGGGGTGGTATACAGAAGACAGCACTATTTGGCAAAAGACCAATTCCATATTATGGCAAGAACAGCTCAAATCAGCAAAGAGAAACTTTGAAAGTTTTTTCAAATGCAGTCGCAAAAACCATCAAGTGCTATGATGAAACTGGCTCTCATGAGGACCGCCACGGGAAAGGAAGACCCAGAGTTACCACTGCTGCAGAGGATACGTTCATTAGAGTTACCAGCCTCAGAAAATATAAATGCTTCACAGAGTTCAAGTAACAGACATATCTCAACATCAACTGTTCAGAGGAGACTGCATGAATCATGCCTTCATGGTCGATTGCTGCAAAGAAACCACTACTAAACTACACCAATAAGAAGAAACTTGCTTGGGCCAAGAAACACGAGCAATGGATGGCTGCCTCCTCCATGCTTCCCACCGTGAAGCATGGAAGAGGTGGTGTGATGATGTGGGGGTGCTTTGCTGGTGACACTGTCAGTGATTTATTTAGAATTCAAGGCACACTTAACCAGCATGGCTACCTCAGCATTCTGCAGCGATACGCCATCCCATCTGGTTTGTGCTTAGTACTGCCAAAAAAGGGATGCGCCCAGTTGAAGACGGAAGTTTACACACACTTAGGTTGGAGTCATTAAAACTAATTTTTCAACCATTCCACAAATGTCTTGTTAACAAACTATAGTTTTGGTAAGTCAGTTAGGACATGAAACAAGTAATTTTTCCAACAATTGTTTACAGACAGATTATTTCACTTATAATTCACTGTATCACAATTCCAGTGGATCAAAAGTTCACATACACTAAGTTGACTGTGCCTTTAACCAGCTTGGAAAATTCCAGAAAATTATGTCATGGCTTTAGAAGCTTCTGATAGGCTAATTGACATAATTTGAGGCAATTGGAGGTGTAGCTGTGGATGTATTTCAAGGCCTACCTTCAAACTCAGTGCCTCTTTGCTTGACATTATGGGAAAATAAAAAGAAATCAGCCAAGACCTCAGAAAAAAAATTGTAGACCTTCACAAGTCTGGTTCATCCTTGGGAGCAATTTCCAAGCGCCTGAAGGTACCACGTTCATCTGTACAAACAACAGTATGCAAATATAAACACCATGGGACCACGCAGCCGTCATACCGCTCAGGAAGGAGACGCGTTCAGTCTCCTAGAGATTAACATACTTTGGTGCTAAAAGTGCAAATCAATCCCAGAACAACAGCAAAGTACCTTGTGAAGATGCTGGAGGAAACAGGTACAAAAGTATCTATATCCACAGTAAAATGAGTCCTATATCGACATAACCAGAAAGGCCTCTCAACAAGAAAGAAGCCACTGCTCCAAAACCGTCATAAAAAAGCCAGACTACGGTTTGCAACTGCACATGGGGACAAAGACCATACTTTTTGGAGAAATGTCTTTTGGTCTGATGAAACAAAAATAGAACTGTTTGGCCATAATGACCATCGTTAAGTTTGGAGGAAAAAGGTTGGACGCTTGCAAGCTGAAGAACCTCATCCCAACCGTGAAGTACGGGAGTGGCAGCATCATGTTGTGGGGGTGCTTTGCTGCAGGAGGGACTGGTGCACATCACAAAATAGATCAGCATCATGAGGGAGGAAAATTATGTGGATATATTGAAGCAACATCTCAAGACATTAAAGCTTGTTCGCAAATGGGTCTTCCAAATGGACAATGACCCCCAAGCATACTTCCAAAGTTGTGGCAAAATGACTTAAGGACAACAAAGTCAAGTTATTGGAGTGGCCATCACAAAGCCCTGACCACAATCCTATAGAACATTTGTGGGCAGAACTGAAAAAGCGTGTGTGAGCAAGGAGGCCTACAAACCTGACTCAGTTACACCAGCTCTGTCAGGATTAATGGGCCAAAATTCACCCAACTTAGGCCAGGCTCTGTCACAGCCGGCCGCGACCGGGAGGTCCATGGGGCGACGGGTTAGGGAGGGTTTGGCCGGTAAGGATATCCTTGTGTCATCGTGCACTAGTGACTCCTGTGGCGAGCCGGGCGCAGTGAACGCTGACCAGGTCGCTAGGTGTACGATGTTTCCTCCGACACATTGGTGCGGATGGCTTCCGGGTTGGATGCGCGCTGTGTTAAGAAGCAGTGCGGCTTGGTTGGGTTGTGTTTCGGAGGACGCATGGCTCTCGACCTTCGTCTCTCCCGAGCCCGTACGGGAGTTGTAGAGATGAGACAAGACAGTAACTACTAACAATTGGATACCACGAAATTGGGGAGAAAAAGTGGGTAAAAAAATATATCATAATAATTTACCTAACCTATTGTGCGAAGCTTGTGGAAGGCTATCCAAAACGATTGACCCAAGTTAAACAATTTAAAGGCAATGCTACCAAATACTAATTGAGTGTATGTAAAATTCTGACCCATTGGGAATGTGATGAAAGAAATAAAAGCTGAAATAAATCACTCTACTGTTATTCTGACATTTCACATTCATAAAATAAATTTGGTGATCCTAACTGACCTAAGACAAGGAATTTTTACTAGGATTAAATGTCAGGAATTGTGTAAAACTGTGTTTAAATATATTTGGCTAAGGTGTATGTAAACTTCCGACTTCAACTGTATATTCCTTATCTGGTCATAACGCTTGCAGAGTTGGTGAATGGTAACTTAAATGGTAGCTTTCTGACCAGAGAAGATCTCGTCATATTCATTGTCTCTCTGCCCAGATACTGGCTCAGCTCAAACCCTAACTAAACTTAGTTTGAGTGTTCGCTAATGTTCTGAGAATGTTCCCGCTTTGCTGAATGATTTATTCCTAATTTTGCACTAGCAGTTTCCTTGGATATGGATGACAGATCAACGGGAGAGGATGCATTTACTTCTTTTCAGAAGTTGTCAGTTTTGTCTATGCTAATTAGATCCTGTTTGGGAAATAAATAGTCACTGTTGTGTGTATAGTAATACCACTACACATCTAAGGAATGAGAGATTTGATGAGAAACGGATTTAAAGTGATTATAAAAAATGTAAAAACTTGTCCTATCTCCACTAGAGATTCAGAGAAACATTATTAGGGAACCACTTTCTCTGCAATACTGCAGTGCCCTCTGCTGTCTAATGCTTAAACTTCTCTGAATCTGCAAGGTAGCAAATTCCCAGAGAGTATGTATTTTTCCTCCAACCAATAACTTAATTAAATGTGCATTCCCATGAACAAAATGGTAAAAAAATAAAAAATAAAGTCTGACCATTTTTCATAGTATGCTATAGATATTATTTATTTTTTATTTATATTCTAATGAAAAAAACAACATTAAAATGTCTTAGCAATATCTCCTCATTTACAGAGGGTTGGGTTTGAAATAACATATTTAATGAATACAAAAGAACAAAGCAACAGTTAAATCATGGCATACCATTAAAATATCCCTACGAAGAGAGAACTAATGTCCTCTCATAATACACCACAATGTCATGAAACATCACAGCTTCCTGTTAATGTGAGAAGTGCATTGACATACACTTTCACATTTGCAGCACATGTACACATTTGAAAGTTATTTATTCTGGTAAGATGACAGATGGACCCTAACTGTGGTCACAGTCCTCCTTGCTCCTTAATCTTTCCATGTCTGAGTGTTATGTGAAGGTGAGAGCAGTGCCGTTGAAGTAAGGTCCTCTGTGTCTTCCACTATTGTATGAACTAAATAACACCAAAAGTGCTAATGTTACTAAACACCTTCAGTGGAGAATCAGTGGAATTGCAAAACATAAAAGTCAAGGAGCTCTATGCATGGTTCTCATTTACTATAATTCTTAAAAAGTGCATGTTTCTTCAGTTAGGGTGTAAATTATCTAAGTAAACTAGGCAAACAATATCACATTGGCAGTAGGCCAAATAAGACATTATATCTTAGAATATTATTGCTCATAAGATTAACAATATTTGGCAGATATTTAAAATGGTATTTTCTGTTTTTTGAACAATATTATCTCATGGACATGAAATTATAATTAACCTTTGGGCATAAAAATTATACAAAACCTTCATAAACCATTGCACAAAACAAGCTTTCAAAATCTCACCGTTACCAGTCCCATTGTAGTTAATGAGAATATAATGTACCTCTTTCTTTGCTATCTACACGTTACCAACAGTATGACCCACCCATTTGTGTCAATTCTACATTTTCTTAAAAACAGTTTATGAAGGTTTGTATCTGTATGCATTTTTTCCATTTTTATAAACATCAACATTAATCTGTTGAGTTGGCAATGTATGCCAAACTGGCCTCAGCTTCTGGTGTGATTAGAGGACTGAATCACTCAGCGTAGACTCCAGCTTCCGGCCTGAGGCCTGACTGTAGGAAGGCCCCGTGGCCCCCTAGGGCCTGGGACAGCAGTCTGTGGCTGTGTGGGGTCATGCAACCGTGGCCAGGGAACGGCCCTGGCATGGCCTTACTAGACCCTGAGGGTTTGGGCTTGGGAGCTGGGTAGTACCCCTCCAGGTTATCATAGTGAGAGGGCATGGCCTTGGTGCTCTGAGTTCTCCTGTGGGGCTGGGTGGAAAAGGACCCAGGGTGATCTGGTTCCACAGGTGATTTGACATGGTGGTAGTAACGAG
This sequence comes from Salvelinus alpinus, assembly GCF_045679555.1. Lineage (NCBI taxonomy): Eukaryota > Metazoa > Chordata > Actinopteri > Salmoniformes > Salmonidae > Salvelinus > Salvelinus alpinus. The sequence continues at coordinate 23,827,730 of NC_092106.1, forward strand.
GCTCTTTGATGCTTTGTGATCGTTGTCTCCTGGGGATGCTTGGTTTTAATCGGGCAGAGTAGCTATTAGCAGCGTTGCCCATCATTACTTTGTCCTGGTCACAACCTCTACTAGGACCACCCTCACCCTGCTCCATGTTCTTACCATCTAGGAGTATGGGAACGTTGCAATGCTGTGGTTGATGTCGTTGGGAGGTTCCCTGCTTAGACTGGGTTCTCCTGGAGACACTCTCTCTCCTGGGAGGGACTGGTTCCTCACCTGACCAATGACCCCTCTGGTGCCTGATGTAATCACTAGGGTCTGAAAGCTGCTGGCCAGGGGAGATTGGGGACATGGCAGGTACTTCACGTTGGCTGTCCACTTTGTCGATGGTCAGCAGGCAGGCATTACCTGGGTCTGACCTGCTTCTGGTGTGACTGATATCTCTGCCCCTGATGTCACTCTGTGGGACAGGAGGATCCAGGTTCTCATAAGGAGACATGATAGGGCCCTGGGTCCTCTGCCTGGCTCTATTCTCTTGCCTGATTGGATGATAGCCTAGTCTGTCACAACCCTCTGGGTGGTCCCAGGACTCGTAAATTACTCGCTCTAGATCCCTACTCTCCAAGAAGAGTTCTCTTTTTGCAGGTGGGATGTTGTTTGAAGGGCGATAGTGGTAGCCAGGATGTCCACTATCCCTAGTAGAGCGCATGGTGTATGACTGACTGTGTCGGATACGGCTCGTCCTGTAAGGGTCCACGTAGTAGTAAGACTCCTCTAGAGGCGCTGCGTCTGAATGGGAGCTGTAGCGGTACTGAACGCGTCCGTTCTCAAAGTACGGCTGCAGGGGTTGGACACCTGACTGGACTAGCCTCTGGCACTCCTTTTCCTGGACAACTGGACGTTGGACATAGAACAGGATGTCTGGGGGTAGGACTTCAGTTTCTGCCAGTTGAACACAACTAGGTTGCTGGACATGGAAGGAGCGTGCCCTGCGGATGACTGGGTACCTCAGGGCTCTCTCCTCAGTCCTCTGCCATTGTCCCCTGGATCTGTGGTGGCCGCTGGAGCTGTGCTCCTCCCTGGGTTGCGGTTGACCTCTGTACTGGGGGGAGGAAGATGGGTGGTGCCGGAGGCCTAAAGTGCTGTAGCAGCTGTCAGACGTGGGTTTGTACATGCTCTTGGGCCCTGCCAGGTGGGGAGGGAGACAGCCAGGCCGAAGATGGTGAGGTCCTGCTGGATTGACCCGATGATGTCTGTACACATCTTCAGCCTCCCTCATAGCTCTCTCTTCATCAGAGCTGTACTGATGGACTAAGGACGGCAGAGGAGGACATGAAGGGATCTCCTCCACAGACCCTGGCATGGACGCCTCAGCCAGAACAGTCCGATAGTTATAGGCATTGACAGAGTCAGTGTTAGCGAGGACAGCGGCGGCTAACTGGCTCTGAATGGAGCAGACTGATTGAAAGGGAGGGGAGACCCTACCACTGAGATACAAGGAGGAAACCATCTGAGGGTGAACAGATCTCACAGCTCCCAGGGGCCTGTCTCTCCCTTCTCTTTGGTCCCTCACCTCTGTGCTGCCCTGCAGTAGAGCTCCAGCTTCTAAGGGACTGACAGTGGGAGTGAAGTTACTCATAGCCACTTGTCCCTCAGGACCCTGTTTTCTCACATGGCTAGGGAAACGGCCACAAGGACTCTCAACTGATGTACCAGCCAAGGGTAAGAGGGGGGATGGAGAAGAGACCTTGAGGTCGCCGTAATCCTGAGAGCAGGGTTGGAGGTGGAGAACAGAGGGCCGTGGGGGTCTGTCCAGGGGATGGGGGGTGTCCTGTCTCTGGAGAGGATAGGGGGGCTGGGTGCTCCTCCTCTGGGAGGTCAGAGTGGCCTTCTGGGCAGACTCAGCCAGGGCCAGGGCCAGCCTGCGGGCAGCCATCGTCAACGGAGGGTGAGGAGGGAGGACAGACACTGAATTCACAAGCCTATCTGTTCCTGGGGAGGCATAAGACAAACAATGCTGCTACAGTATGACAGGACAAACAACGCTGTGATCAGACATGAGGGGACAACACATAGAATAATACCATAAGAACTTCAGCTAACAAGGGAGCACAATAAGAACTGTACATGCCCATGTTAAACACTGTTGCACATTAATGATAAACTGTAGATTTAAAAAGGCTTTACAAATAAAATGAACAAAAATGTAATTTGTTTTTAAATGTGCCACTGACCTGGATCCTGAGGGTTTTGTGAAGCCAGGCTGTCTGTGAACGTTGATGTGAAGCTTGGAGGGCTGGGGGGCCGGCAGGGAGCCCTGGCATCACTCCCCTCCCCACTCACTAGTTGGGCCTCACACAGATCCAGAGGTGGAGGGGAGGAGGACTCACCACCCTGGGTGTCTGAGACACAGCGTGGGGCAGAGACACACACAGTGTGCACATCTGTTTCAACCACAGTGGGGGACGTAGAGGACTTCCGTCTGAGTTTGGGGGAGACGACCTGAGCCACTTTCTTTTTCTCCCCTCTTTTCCTATGGACTGGGCTGATGTCAGGGGACTGGGAGTTACTGAGGACTTTGAGGGATGAAGAGATGGGCTCTGATTCACTGGAACCCCCGACATTCTTCCTCCAGTTGACGCTTGCTTTGCGTTGAGGAGCGGATTTAGCTGTTGGTGGGCTCAGTGGGCTGCACTGGAAGGACATGGGGTCAAAGTCCAGAAAGGCCATGCCAGGGGCTGGAAGACAGAGGTCAAGGTCATCCTCCTGATGTGCAGAGGACACACCAGCTGGGTCATAGACTGGACCATCAGCACCATTATGGCCCTCCTTGGCCTGTTTGTGGTAGCGGTCGCCTTTGTCCCTGGCATCACACAGGTCATCCCTGAATGCGGTGGAGAGGGCATCGCTGGTAGAGCGTGGTCTAGGGGGGCGGTACATCTGGGGCTCCCCTAGAACAGATAGACAAATAGTATGCATTACTGTTCAGAGGCAGACTTCAACAGACAACATAAAAATAAAGGTAACAAACAAATGATTACTCTAAATTTGTTTATCAAGTATTATGAAACACAGGTACTGACAGGATTGAAAGTGTGACTGGGGGCATATTTACCTTTCACATTGTGCAAAGAGGTGAGAGATTCTTCACTTTTGGTGGAGCGCAGTGTTCCACTATCACCTCTTCCACCTGAATAATATGGAAGTACAAACTGAAGTTGAAAATAGACTTCTTAAAAAAAAACATGACTTCATCACATCACCCAAGTGGAAAAAACACCCATACATTTAACCACAGACACATGACTGGGAAGTATTTTATAACATGGCTGTGAAGAAGGTCCTTATGGTTGTGTACAGTCCTGGATGGTGACAGTGTAGTGCTGGTTGAGGCCTGACCTGGCAGCGCGATGCTCTTGATCTCATTGGGTTCGCTGGGGTGACGCTTCAGCTTGCGTTTGGAAGTCATGGAGGACGACTTGCCCAGGTGGAAGAATGAACGCCAGCTTCCCACTGGGGACTTCTTCACCTTCCCAGGAGCCCTCTTACTATAACACAACATGCCCCATGACTAAAGCGGAATGTACAGGGTGATCAGAGACATACAGTACCAGTCAAATGTTTGGACACCCCTACTCATTCCAGGGTATTCTTTATATTTTTACTATTTTCTACATCAAAACTACGAAATAACACATATGGAATCATGTAGTAACCAAAAAAAGTGTTAAACAAATCTTAATATGTTATATTTGAGATTCTTCAAAGTAGCCAGCCTTTGCCTTGATGACAGCTTTGCACTCTTGGCATTCTCTCAACCAGCTTCACCTGGAATGCTTTTCTAACAGTCTTGAAGGAGTTCCCACATATACTGAGCACTAGTTGGCTGCTTTTCCTTCACTCTGCGGTCCAACTCATCTCAACTGGGTTGAGGTCAGGTGATTGTGGAAGCCAGATAATCTGATGCAGCATTCAATCAGTCTCCTTGGTCAAATAGCCCTTACACAGCCTGGAAGTGTGTTTTTGGTCATTGGCCTGTTGAAAAACAAATGATAGTCCCACTAAGCACAAACCAAATGGGATGGTGTATGGCTGCAGAATGCTGTGGTAGCCATGCTGGTAAAGTGTGCCTTGAATTCTAAATAAATCACTGACAGTGTCACCAGCAAAGCACCCACACACCATCACACCTCCATGCTTCACGGTGGGAACCACACATGGAGATCATCTGTTCAGCTACTCTGCATCTCACAAAGCCACAGCGGTTAGAACCAAAAATCTGAAATTTGGACTCCATCGGTCTAATGTCCGTTACTCGTGTTTCTTGGCCCAAGCAAGTCTCTTCTTCTTATTGGTGTCCTTTAGTAGTGGTTTCTTTGCAGCAATTCGACCATGAAGGCCTGATTCACGCAGTCTCCTCTGAACAGTTCATGTTGAGATGTATCTGTTACTTGAACTCTGATGTATCTGTTACTTGGGCTGCAATTTCTGAGGCTGGTAACTATAACGAACGTATCCTCTGCAGCAGATGTAACTCTGGGTCTTCCTTTTCTGTGGCGGCCAGTTTCATCATAGCACTTGGTTTTTGGACTGAACTTGAAGAAACTTTCAAAGTTCTTGAAATGTTCCAGATTGACTGACATTCACATCTTTATTAAATAATGATGGACTGTAATTTCCCTTTGCTGATTTGAGCTGTTCTTGCCATAATATGGACTTGGTCTTTTACCAAATAGGGCTATCTTCTGTATACCACCCCTACCTTGTCACAACACAACTGACTGACTCAAACGCATTAAGAAGGAAAGAAAATCCACAAGAACTTTTAACAAGGCCCACCTGTTAATGGAAATGCATTCCAGGTGACTACTTCATGAAGCTGGTTGAGAGAATGCCAAGAGTTGCAAAGCTGTCATCAAGGCAAATGGTGGCTACTTTGAAGAATCTCAAATATAAAATATATTTAGATTTGTTTGGTTATTGGTTATTTGGTTAACACTTTTTTGGTTATTACATGATTCCATATGTGTTATTTCATAGTTGATGTCTTCACTATTATTCTACAATACAGAAAATATAAAAAATTAAGATAACCCTGGAATGAGTAGGTGTCCAAACTTTTGACTGGTACTGTACATGGTTTATACAACTACAACGTACTGTAGGCTACTAGTTTCTAGAAGCACCAACAACAACCTACCTCTCAGTGGGGAGCTCAATGACTGTGTGGAACTTGCCCATCAGTGCCCCGGGTCCCTCCCCCACCTCGATGTACTCGCTGTGGGACAGAATTGGAGTAGTAACAGGGGAGCCCAGCTGGGCCTGGGTACGGGCCTGGGCTTCCTCCAGAGACAGGAGCTTAGTGGAGGGAGAGCACACCAGCAGAGACTTGGGCCTGGATAGGGTACTGGTACCTGGGAGCAGAGGGAGCAATGTTTTTGAACTTGCCATAATGTCCTCACAACTTCCCTATAATGATTGCCTAAGCCAGAGTAACGCTGTACCTGTGCTCTCCCGGATGAGGGCGTTGAGTTTGGGGCTGAAGAGTGCCTCTGTGTTGTTCAGAATGAACTCCACCACCACTGACTGGATACGCACCTCCATGAAGGCTGCTGTTCCACTAAAACAGGCCGACTCAATCTGCTTGGATCTGAAACACAGTTATATCCTATTCAACTTCATGGCCAGTCATAACCAGTTACAAAACAGTGTATATTCGCAGTAAATACTAATGACAGTGTTGGTTGTTGGAATGTTACAATATACCTAAGCAGGTTGGGAGCCCAGACGATGGCCAGGTTCTTGGTGTGCATGTTGGTAATAGGGCTGAAGGTGGCTAGTTGGGACAAATGTCTCATGAGGAATTCCAGAGTCCTACAGCACAGACCAGAGAGTATTACAGATCAGGTAGAACACAGACATGTGGAATACACCCTTCTTTACTGTCAGCTTACAATACCAAGACGTTGACTGTTCAATGCTCTCTGTTAGCCAACAGATGGCGCTTTAGCACCGACAGTTCAGTGGCGACTTTATATACCGCTGTAGTGAATACAGAAGAAGCAGTATTGCAGAAGCCATTTGGGTGTGCTGTGAGTTCATCTCCAACTGACCTGTAGTGAGGAGGAGGAAGCTGCTGGATGACGTTGTGGATCTTCACCAGCCTCTCCTCATCAGTAGCTGCAGACACAGCCTCCTGTGGAGGGAGGGAACACCAGAGGTCCACACAGAGAGAACCTCAGAACTAGGCCAGCAGGAGCTTTCTGTCCTTTACTGTTGTTTCCCCCGTTTACGGTTATCTTCAATACACCCCACTGTGCTACGAGGATTTTTTCTGATTAAGAATTCTACCCCTTATGTATTAGTACAGTATGTCCCTTGGTTTATTACAAGATGACTATATTATTAAGAATATCTCCTCCACTATTCTTTTCCCAATCAGCCCCCCATCTCTCCCCTAAGTACCAGTATTCTGCTACTTACTGAGAATCTCTCATAGAGCTGGTAGGTGAGCAGAGGGTTGGGCAGCTCTCTGAAGTACAGTTTACACAGAGACCCTACGGAGTGGATATCCTGCTTGAAGACATCTCTACTGAGGTCTGGTATCTGCTCCGAGTCAAACTCATGTCTGTGGAAACAGAGAAGACACTGGTTAACGCTCAACATCAGACCATCACGTACAGTCAACACGCTAAAAGTCTGTAAGCAGTACTGACATGATGATTGAATCTCAATTTTTTTCAAAGATGTTGTACATTAGTTAATGCTAAGTGAAGCAAGGATTTACCTCAGTTTCTGGATGTTGGAGGAGATCCCGGAGAGTCTGTACATCCCATCCACGACACCATGTCTCTCAATAAACTCAGTACAGCATTTGATCACCTGGGGGACTGGAGAAAGGGCCATCAACACAGTAACATCCAAAAGATTTTAACGACAAAGACTGAGAAGACTACCATTGTCTATACAGTGCTAACTATAGAGAGATAAGGTTAATGGGAGACTGACCATCATGTCCTGAGTTGAGGAGGTGCTCCCCCAGGTCACAGCCAAACACCCTCTCCCTGAGGATCCCACGCTGCCTCAGCTTCTGGGGGGGTGGACGGGACTTCATGAAGCTCCTCAGGAACGTCACCAGCTTTCCGTGCTTCTTACAAACTGATGGACACAAACTGAATTAATTTAATTTAGTTTTTGGGTTGTAAATAAAACAGTAACTGTTCATTTGAATCCCAGTGGATAACACTTGAAAGTATGAATAAAAACACTTAAGCCCAAAGTGGTCCTCTCTTCAGAGTCAACCCATATAACACTTACACACACACACAGTGCATTCGGAAAGTATTCCACTACATGATTCCATGTGTTATTTCATAGTTTTGATGTCTTTACTATTATTCTACAATGTAGAAAATAGTACAAATAAAGAAAAACCCTTGAATGAGTAGGTGTGTCCAAATTTTGACTGGTACTGTAAGTATTCAGACCCTTACTCAGTACTCAGTACTTTGTTGAAACACCTTTGGCACCGATTACAGCCTCGAGTCTTCTTGGGTATAACACTACAAGCTTGGCACACCTGTATTTGGGGAGTTTGTCCCATTCTTCTCTGCAGATCCTCTCAAGCTCTGTCAGGTTGGATAGGGAGCGTCGCTGCACAGCCATTTTCAGGTCTCTCCAGAGATTTTCGATCGGGTTCAAGTCCGGGCTCTGGCTGGGCCCCTCAAGGACATTCAGAGACTTGTCCCGAAGCCACTCCTGCGTTGTCTTAGCTGTGTGCTTAGGGTCGTTGTCCTGCTGGAAGGTGAACCTTCGCCCCAGTTTTGAGTTCTTGAGAGCTCTGGAGCAGGTTTTCATCAAGGATCTCTCTGAACTTTACTCCGTTCATCTTTCCCTTGATCCTGATAAGTCTCCAAGTCTCTGCCGCTGAAAAACATCCTCACAGCATGATGCTGCCACCACCATGCTTCATGGTAGGGATGGTGCCAGGTTTCCTCCAGACATGACGCTTGGCATTCAGGCCAAAGAGTTCAATCTTGGTTTCATCAGACCAGAGAATCTTGTTTCTCATGGTCAGAGTCTTTAGGTGCCTTTTGGCAAACTCCAAGCTGGCTGTCACTCCTTTTACTGAGGAGTGGCTTCCGTATGGCCACTCTACCATAAAGGTCTGATTGGTAGAGTGCTGCAGAGATGGGAGAACCTTCCAGAAGGACAACCATCTCCACAGAGGAACTCTGGAGCTCTGTCAGAGTGACCATCGGGTTCTTGGTCACTTCCCTGACCAAGGCCCTTCTCCCCCGATTGCTCAGTATGGCCGGGCGGCCAGCTCTAGGAAGAGTCTTGGTGGTTCCAAACTTCTTCCATTTAAGAATTATGGAGGTCACTTTGTTCTCGGGACCTTGAATGCTGCAGACATTTTTTGTTACCCTTCCCCAGATCTATGCCTTGACACAATCCTGTCTCGGAGCTCTACGGACAATTCCTTCGACCTCATGGCTTGGTTTCTGCTCTGACAAGCACTGTCAACTGTGGGACCTTATATAGACAGGTGTGTGCCTTTCCAAATCATGTCCAATCAATTGAATTTACCACAGGTGGACTCAAATCAAGTTGTAGAAACATCAAGGATGATCAATGGAAACAGGATGCACCTGAGTCTCATAGCAAAAGGTCTGAATACTTATGGAAGTAAGGTATCATTAAAAAAATGTATACATAAAAAAAATATATATGTTTTCACTTTGTCATTATGGGGTATTGTGTGTAGATTGAGGCCACAGTACCTGGTTTTGGCACAGAGCTGGACACACAGGGGGGAACCCTGTCACTGATCAGCTCCACACAGTCACAGGGGAAGAAGCCAACCTGCACAGAGAGAAACATAAGGAGGAAAAGTAACTCTCCTGCGCTGTTTATGCACCAGATACGATCTAAGGAAGAGTAAGTGATAGTAACCTCCATGTACAGTAGGGTGTGGGATGCAGAAAATGAGTCACTAGTATGAAGGGACAGACAAAGCTATTTAAGTCAGACTTATTTGAGGGGTTTTACCTGAAAACCATGCTTCCCTCTCCACCAGCCAGTGTCCTCTTTAGGAGGCATGTCAATAACTGACACAATGTCCCCTACCTAGAACAGGGACGACACAGAAAAGACAACAGAGAGTATAGTAGTTTGAGTGGGTTTAAAAACATCAACAACCACGGCAGAATGTGTACAAATATCCTAGTGAATGTATCCCCATATTTTCCCACTGTTCCCTAAACCCCTGCCCTTTCCTGTCCTATCACAAGATGCCCAGACGGGTCACCTCAAAGGTCAGCTCGTCTGTGGCCTGGGCAATGTAGCGTTTGATGACGTGGGCCGCGGCGATGGCAGGAACATTGATGGAGGACTCCTCAGATACCAGCATGTGGTTGCCCTTGTTATCAATCTGAGAGACAAAAACACAGGCTGATGGAATACAAAATACTAAAAAAACGACATAACGGAGTTTAGCAAAGACATCAAATGGATCTATTACGATCTATGGAAAATTGAATTCTGCATGAAGTCTAATTGAATAAAGAGAAACATGAGTAGCTCACCTCCATCCATGTCAGCACTGGACCACAGTTGATCTTGTTGTCAGCGATGGCTGAGAGACGGGACAGGTAGGCCGCCAACATCTTGGTTATTTCCTGAGGAGAATAGAGCCAGCGGGAATGAGTTAGGTTGAACGCAAAGCCAGGGGAGATACCTGATGTAATGTAACTATGACTGTGGAAGTGTCCCTAATGGCACTCTATTCCCTAATTAGTCCACTAGTTTTGACCAGTTTCCTGTGCACTGTTCAAAAGTAGTACACTATTTAGGGAATGGGGTGTCATTTTGGGATACAACCGGTCTCATTCACAGCAGATAGTATAATATTGCCAGTAGTAAGATTTAGTCCTGTTGACTGACCTCTACCTCTACTGTGTCCTTCAGAGAGTCAATGCGGGGCAGCTCAGTGAGTTTAGAAAAGCGTCTGTCATAGATACAAAGGTGGAGGTGTTTGTCCAGCACACGGAAGTCTTCATAGGAGCGCTTCACCAGCCAGCTCAGACTCTGAGACACAAACAGAGACAGTGAGCCTGAAATGAGACCAGACTGATAAAAAAAGTGAAGGAATCTCGGATAAAGCTACTGTACAAAGGCACAAAATGGATTATCCCAGCCTGTCTCAAACCTCTCCTCCTGGACCTGTAGCCATTCCATGTATTTGATCTAGTCCAGAGCTAGCAAACCTTGTTCAACTAATCATCAAGCCCTTGACTACTTGAATCAGGTGTGCTAGTTCATGGCTACAACTAAATTGTGAAACGTCTGGGGGTCCCGAGAGGGTTGAGAAACACTGGATTATCCTACCCCCTTAGATATGAGTATCATTCTTCAGATAAAATGTTCTATGGGTCAGAAACTAGGGCCTAGCCCTCAAGCTCCATTATACCTGGCAGGAGATCTGAACCACGAAGAGTGGCTCCTTGGAGTCCAGACCAGCCTTCTTCCCCTCAGTCTGCTCCTCTGCAAAGGACAGCTGCAGGGGAATGGGTACAGAGAGATTAAAATAGTGAGGGACACCACACTCTAAATAATGCAGGAGTTTAATACAGCAACCTCTTTCTGTTTCTGAACTAGTGTGAAAGTAAAACACACACCAAATTCATGTTCGGTCACTTAGCTCACTCTCCAAACTCTATCAGTGATGGACAGTAGAGCCAACTGGGTAACACTATCATGGTTAGAAATTGGTTAGTTTGTCATGACCAGAAACATCTCAAATCTAATTGTATTATCTACATAATATATCAAAAAGAAGAGGCCCCTTTAAAAAATGTGTTGAGGTCCTTTGGTCTTGAGAGCTGCTGACTTCATGTACAATAAGAAAGAACTCTTAAGAAAGTGTGAATGTGCATTTTCAACACCGTGACACTGAGCCCTTGACATATGTTTTTCAACCCAAAAAAGAATGCAGTATATGAATAATATATAAGCAATTGAGAACCCCTTCAGCGTTTGAGAGGCTATGGAAATGTACCAACCCCCCCATCCCCCCCCCCCCCCCGTCCCCCCCCCGTCCCCGTCCCATATAACTTCATAAACTCCTATACCAAGAGGAGATCAAAGCCTCAGGAATAGTAAGGGGTATACAATGATATCAAATACAGGCATAACTTCAAAGGCCTGCAAGGCAGGGGAGGTTTTGGTTATTTAGAACAGTGAACGGCTAATCTAGATACACTAGAGTTGCCCAACACAATATGACCTAGTTACCCATCACTGCTCAATAACATGGTAAACCACAGCTCCTTCCTACACGTAGCTATACAGAGTAACGAATCAATGCAAAATACCTTATTACAAAGCAAACATTTGAAATAGAATAGAAAATAATCAATATTGTTTGGAGGATGTCAACTATTAATACAGGCTGGAAGAATAATCATTAGTCAATGAGTGAATTAAACAATAACATTAACTACGGTCATGTAGATGGAAAGATGGACGGTTGGCATGATAAGACAACAAGCATGAATCAATGATGATTAACAATATGTCAAGAGGATGTCTGGACAGAGAAACAGTCACATGGAGCGGAGTCATTTAACACTGCAAACTAAACTGAGTAAATGTAGTGTCTTACTTATGTTTCGTTTACGCTCTTTCTATCCCCCAACTCTTTTTACCAACGCATTTTAGCCAAGCAACTAATACTGACAACCTCACGCGGCGCAGCACAAATCCCTAAATAGAAACATGCCTGCAGTCATTAACTATTAATACACACATCTGGACCCAGAAACAGAAATGAATACACAATCGCATACTGGTACCTGCCAGTGCAGGCTCCTAACTGGTCCTCAGCTTTTAAGTCAGGTTACAACACAGCTGGATGTCTCCCAGACAATGTTCAACTGCAGTCCTGTGTCTCCAGATAGAAGTCACTAAGCTGAACCCGTAGCTTCCTACCACTGGCTGGTGGATTTAGGACAGAGGAAAAGCATGGAGTTGCCTCTGGATTGAGCAGCGTTAAACAGATGCTGGTTGCTTTCATCTGTCCATTAGGTTAAATCAAAATGCTCCCCTTCAGTCTGCCCTTCGCCATGAGGTGGATCCACAACATGCTTTCACTGTTTAATTACACCTTAATAGCAGAGAATAGAAATAGGGGAAACATCCCGATGTTTCTCTCTCCCTTGGTCCCGCCCATTCCCTCCTCATCTCAATCTCCCTCCCACTCTCCTTCCTTCCCTCCCTCCCTCTACCTTCCCTCATCCTCTCGTGACAAATGAGCTCTACAGTATATAGGCTAAACCAAAGCAGTTAGCGCACAACCATACGTAAGCCTGGCACAGAGAGAGGTGCAGGAGGACACAGACCACCCAGGCATTTCCATTTCAAATGATGCTTCTGTTAGAGATGGAAGTAATCTCGGGCAGAATCGACCCAGTCCGCTTTATTTGTTTCAGAGGCTGCTGTCCTCATGTTGTCATTCTGCCTGAGACCTGATCTGTCATATCCCTGCTGGTCTTGTGTGTGAGTTCTAGGATGAGTCTAGTCATGAGATCCACCACAGGGACAATGTTTTGACACTCCCTCTAATCTGTCAGCCCACCCTCTTAGGGTGAAGTCAGCATGTAACTTATAACACTATAACAGCAGTTAAAGGTCCAATGCAGCTGTTTTTATCTCAATGTAAAATCATTTCTGAGTAACAATTAAGCAGTGTTGTAGTACTCGAGTCCAGGACTCGAACTTGAGTCCCAATTTTCATGAATTCTGACTCGACTTCTACTCGACCATTGGTGACTTGGACTCACCTTCCTGTGACTTGTATTTGCACCATGACTGGATTGGCTACTAAGATAAGCAGAATATTTGCAGCACTGGTTGCGCAGAGCAGTGAGGGTTCTGTCCTCTAGCTAGCCATGGGAATGGCGCACCACACTGGCACACGCAGCCTACATCAGCTGGTGAGCTGCGGGGGAGCAAGCGATGAGTGTGGGCAGACAAGAAGGCAGGCTCCACTCTGGCTCCACCTCCAATCATACACATCGCGCAAGCGACTCCTGCTTCCCCGTATTCACCAGTCGCCAGCCTACTATTTAGCTTTGCATGGTTAAGAAACACAAACTGCTTTACGAAATTGAAAACAATTCTATTGAGTTTAAAAGTAAAACAACAGTATAGCTATTGTCTTCCTCTTTCCCCATGAGTACTGAAAAGTAGTTTGTATTTGAATTTGTCATCTCGCTCTACCCTCCCACTTTCACCAGTCTCCCTTTAGTTTTCACTCTGGAATAAAACAACCTACACAAATATTAGTGGGCGATTACAAAAAAAGTAGCAAATAATAATCTGGTCAATCTGACAGGAGCAACAGCCAATTCCGTCAAGAGACCATTCATCCCTTTAAAACATTACTGATTTGACATAACTATTGAACATTATATTAAAATAAAATGTGTGTGAGACTGTATGAAGGACTATTTGTTTCATAGGCTATAGTATATTGCAGGCAATTATGACCATTGTGCAACAGAAGGAAAAGCCACCAATACAAGCGAGCAGAAAAACAACAGTAACTAAAATACCAAATATGTCTAAAGAACCCTGAATCATTAATTTGGCTTTCAAAAGTAATATATATTTTTTTATGTGCACATAAACCAATATTAATGTAGTATTTTTTGTTAAACTCAGACCCAGTGACTCAGACTTGATCACTTGGACCAGGACTCGAGCACTGGGACTCAGCCATAGGGACTCGTGACTAGACTCGGACTCAAGCACAGGGGACTGGTGACTCGACTTGGACTCAAGGTTTAGTGACTCAACTGCAATTAAGTACCTTAATTAAAATCGTCAAAAAGAAACAAAAATTGCTTCTTAGCAAAGAGCAAATTCTCAAGCAAGAATTTAGCTAGGACTGTCTGGAAGTGGTCTGAGTGAAGATGGGACAGCTGAGTGAAGATGGGACTCACCCTGGAAAGGCCAAAGCTCCATCCCACCAAAACAGGCTGAAATTTCAGGCAGTCTTTTCAAACAGCTCTTACACTAAAAGGGCATTATCATTATTCTTTACATTTTTACAGTATTATTCCAACCTCATAGTGTGGAAATATATATAAAACACCAGAAAACAGAGCTTTTGACTGCACTGGGCCTTTAAGAAAACAGTTAAGCGTGTGTAGTCTAAGTGTCAGAGTGAGGCATGGCTGGTCTCTCCCTAGAGTGATATTGCTCTCCTAGCTCAGCTCATCTTCTCCTGTAGGAAGATCTCAAGGTCACAGACAGACACTTCTGTTCAGTAGCTACGCCCCAGCCACACATCTAATGTATCATAATTGCCACAGCTACAGTAGGTCAGATAGTTACAATGCACTGTGCTTGAGCTTGCATCAGCTCACACACATACATGTAATAGGTAATGTTATACCCCCCTACGAACATTGCACTTCAGTGAGGCGCTCTCAACGGTAAAAGCAAAGATGGTTTAGTACGACGATATGCAAAAAATGCTTCTCCAAGGGAAGAATTTTTCACTTCTCTCATTGAATTCTCAAACTCCGGTCTGGTTTGTCTGCTTCGCAAGCGTTCCTGGAAGTCTCGCGATGTTGGGCCTCTGGGTTTAGAAACTGGTAAAAGTGTAGATGACTACTGCTCTCTGCTGTCAAGCCCACAGAATTACACAGGAATTATCCAGGCAATGAACAGCCACTTTCACAAATGAGTGAGCAGCGGCTTCCGCCTGACTGATTCAAATTATCACCACAGGCAAAACAAATTCTCACACTCAACCCTCTGGAATCTGTGCTGACTAATGGCAATGAATCTATAGTTAAAGTGTCAGCAATAGGCCAATAGGGCCATCCTAAATGACCACCTGACGAGGGTATGGGATGATATCACAGGTGCAAGCTAAGCAAACAAAATAACATCTTATACAGTTAAATGTTCTGTTACATTCTACAGTGTTAAACATAACTCCCTGCACATAACTGCTCTCTCCTGCCACCTCCTGGAATCTGAAAGCTGCTACAGTTCACTCTCTCAACTACAGTGGTACTGACGCCTGTGGATGCTCCTACAGTAATGCTGTGTACCCAGAAAAATCACACTATTTCTCTGGCTGATACCATCAGCTTCATCCAACAAGTGCTGAGGATTGCAGGTTTAACCTGAGCTGATCGGACAGGAATGAATGCTACTTAGTGGATCAATGCACACACTGGATTAAATATTCATGAACAACATATTAAATATACATGTACTGATATATTGGATTTCATGTTGCTTATTGCCTTATCACGTATCCAATTTTATATTCAAATTAAAGGGATACTTCTGGATTTTGGCAATGAGGCCCTTTATCTAATTTCCCAGAGATAGATGAACTAATGGATACCATTTTTATGTCGCCATGTCCATTACGTAGGAAGTTAGATTTAATTTCGTGAGCCAATGCTAACTAACGTTAACGCAATGACTGGAAGTCTATGGGTATCCCGAAGTATCACTTTAAGTACATAATGAATGAGATCATTTATATTCCATCTGTATTTTTTCCAAATATGGGAAATTGGAGAGTGGAATGTGGGTCGGGCGGGGACAGGATGATCTAAAATAATTAGGACAGACTTCTCTCTTCCATTAAGGGAATGAGGTATTTTGTGGAACAATTCACCATGATGTCCACTGAGCTACACATGAACTTGAGCCAAAGACACAATTACCAAATTACCAGCAACAAATGACTTCTGTTCTCTATAGAATGTATGTGTGTTCAGTTCCGGGCCGGGTCTCACCTGCACAGTGCCAAAGTCAACGGTCTCATAGTGGAAGTGGGCACATTCAGCCAGCCTGGGAAAATGACCTCTGGGGAACGTCAGCCTGAAATACAACAGCATCACCTCATCAGTATTCTACTGGCTGTTACACTGAGGCAGAAAGAGCTAAGAGGGAGAGGAGTGAGGAGAGAGTGAGCATGAGAGAGAGAGCAGAGAGAAGGAGAGCAGAGGAAGAGGGCAGAGAAAGAGAGAAGGGGGAGATGGTAGTGTGAGAGTGAGAGAGCAAGTTGACCAGTCAGTCTCTGCCAGGCCCCAGCCCATCATTTTACTGCACTTTATTTTACTGCCCTGGTTTAGAGGCCCATTTTACAGCCCATAATAGACCGTTTCCGTGGGGACGGGAGCACCTACTTCTTCACGTTTTTGACCTTCATGCTGGCTGTGCTGACGCAGGAACGCAGGGTGGGCTCAGGCTCAACAGGAAGCTCTGTGACCTCATCACTCTGTACCTGCCAATCAACAACACACAATATCTGCCAATCAACACATACAATACTCAACATTCCTGACATGTAAACCAATTACAAGACAGTCAGCACTTTACATTTGCTGGTTCAATAATACTTAAAAGAAACCCATACTAGCAGTATATATATAAGACTACATAGTAGTAGAGTTCAGAGACTGCTATTCCAAGGTTACAGTGCTTGTATCAGACCTCAACTAGTGATTATAGACAGTGTACCATGTCAGTTGTGCTCTCTTTTGGAGATATCTCTGTTGGAGTAGTGCTCTTGTGTGGATCAGGCTGGGTCTCTTCTTTATCTGGTGTAATACACATGGCCCTACACAGGGAGAGGGAGGGAAGGACAGAGATAAACAAGGAGAGACAGATGAAGAATCTGAATCCATAAATACATTACATTTGAAATACTTGAAATAAAAAAACAATTTTCCATAGAAGCCACCAGAGGGAGCCAGTGAGAGACCAATATATTTACATCATGTTTCTGGTGCTCAAATCATGACACTGCACCAGTGGCCCAGAAAACATAATGTACCCTGTGGTATTTACATCCTTGTTACTCTGGTGATAGCACATAACTGCACACGGGCTCAAATGGCTCCTGACTGGTACAGAAAGCTCCAGAGAGGAGTATAGCCTAGCCTACATACAGTAAACACATCATTGGGAAAGAACATACTTAGCCTGACAAAAGAAGCATCTCACACTTGGTAGGACCAAAACAAAGCTATAATGGCTTTTGTGTATGTTCGGGTAAGCAAAGCCTTTCCTTTGAGTAAGTCACGAATGCAATCCGCCCACAAGGGAGCGCCTCACAAAACCTGCAGCTGAAATCTGAGTCAGTGTGCTAGGCAGAGGGAGAAAAGTCCTTTCAGACCAACTTTTCTCAGGGACAATGAAGAAGAGTGGTTGCCTTAGATTTGTCCTTCCTTCCAGGGCTCAGACACAGACTGAGTGATGCAGTGATACAGTCTCATAGACCACTGCTCCTGAGATCTGCTAAAAAGGACAAGAACACTGGCACTGATAGAATGAGCTCATCTCATCTGCTGGAGAGCTGTGATTAAATGAGAGCCATCCTATCAAGGCCTGGTTGTTTTACAGCATACTTACAGTAGATAGAGAAGAGATCATTTGTCTGTCATCGAAATACTGTAGCCATCACTAATGTCTTTTAGAATTCCTCTCTTTCCATCACTCTTCCTCCCCGTCAATCTCTCACGTACACATAATATACACACATGCTCGTACAATCACTCAAGCACACACATATCCTCAACTGATCCTGTATACGTCTCCTTTACATTTCTGGGTGTGATATCTGCAGAGTCCTGGTCAGCTGACATAGCAGCAGTACGGTACAGTGCAGCGTGAGTGTGAGAGAGTAACTCACCCCTCAAGGACGTCACCACTTCCTGGTTCTCCCTGATGTCCTGAGCCAGCATTCCCGATCACCGCGGCAACCCCATAGCCAGCCTCCATCATACTGCCTTACTGAAGCAGTCGACTGACGAGATGGAGGAGAGAGAGAGATGAGGGGGAGAGGAGAGTCAACCTTAGCTGGGAAGCTGCCAGACATTAACCCACTCTTAGCTGCAGCTTGCGCTGTTTAGAATAATTTCACGCCTTTTAAAAGATGAATGGTTAATGTGTCTATGGTAAGACAGGCATTCAGTGAACAAGTAAATACACACTTCCTACACGTCAAATTGTTTAATTCAAAACAGGTAATATTGAAACATTTCTTTTTAAAACAATCTGGAATCCATCCATACTGCAGGTGAAGTATTGGGACTTGAATGTGTGGCTGGGTTTGGAATGGTCCTTAGAGGCAGAAACTAACCCTTCATGATGAGTTATCCCAGAAGGGATAACAAAAAGTACATACTGACCTCTTAAACATTACAGTTAGAGAACACCCATTTTCAAAACAATTAATACAGGTCTAGGAGGAGCACTACATGGGAGCTTTAGGACTCTCCTTCCGCCAACATGTGTCTATGACTATGTTTGGCACCATCCTGAGAGGCAGAAACCAACCCCACCAGCATGGGAGTGTTGTGACAGCCCCCATGAGGACATAGTTCTGGTGTCAAGGTCTCCGAGCCATCATCCCTAATACAGCTCTTTATAGCCTGTCAACAAATAAAAGGAATGCTCTGACAGAGCGAAACAAACACATAACAGAGCCTTCTAATCTTTCCATAACTAGGCCTCATGAAAGGCAGTGCTGGGATCTGAACTCACATCTTAGATATTGGGCAAACACAGTGCAGTTGTAACCAACCAACCCCGCTCCTGGAGTGCTACAGTATGTGCATTGTGCACACAAAGTACCTCAGTTGTACACCTCAGCACTAAAACTCCCCAGCCAATCAATACTGAGGTAGTAAAACAGGAGTTTTCTCTTCTCCAATCAGAAGCTGTAATGATGACCATAGAGATGTTTGGAGTAAGGAGTAGTAGATAGATACATCAGGCCAGCCATTACAGTACAGGGTAGCAATTTCCCCAAGAGAGCAGGCAGAGGGAGGCAGCCCATTGGCCCGTAGCCACAGAGTGGTGCTCACTGCTGACAGAGTTCCACACAGCCCTCTGACTCAGCACAATGTGACCAGCCAGAGACACTGGCCAAACCAGACCCACTCCACACGCACAGATCAACTATATTCTACTGTACTCTCACCTCTCTCCAATGGCAGATGAAGCCTTTCTATAGGATATCCTATCAAACATTAATACAACAAATATTTGAGAGGATAGCATGATGACACAAAAAACAAGCAGCGATTTATCTGAAGTCCCAAATGTGTCCTGAGTCTCTCCAGGGATAGGCTACATTACTTTGAAGATGAACAAAGTAATACACTAGTTTGTATGTACAGAATGTTTTTGCCATTCAGTATAGTCTGGCAATCTGTCAACCATCAGAATGTTTGGTCCAACTTTGTTTGTCCATTAACCTTTTCAAAAGCACAGTAATCTTTTCACTGCATTGCATTTATTCCATTATAAAATGTAACATGCCCGACCTTGATTGTTCAGAATGGAGAATGTTTCTTCTCAGATAAGGACATCCTGTGCAGGACATTTCTGTGTAGCAGACACTCTGCACCGCCTTATGGCAACATGACAAGGTACATCCATTCATTTAGGATATCGATAACATGGCAATGCAATTCAATTTAATGAGAACAGATTTTTTTGCCACGTTAAATTAACCCATACCAAATGTGAGGCATTGGTAATGTCCCAAATGGCACCCTATGCCCTACATAGCGCATTTCTTTTGACCAGAGCACTATGAGTCCTGATCAAAAAGTAGTGCGCTATATGGGGAATAGTCTGTAATTTGGGACATTATCTTTCCCCTGCTTATCTGTCAGTCATACCAGACTGGTCATAGTAAAACCATCATCCTGCAATGTACAGTAGCGGTAGCTACAAGACATCTTGTTCACCACTTGAAGGAAGCTCTCCATTTCTGCTGCCTAGAGACAGAAACAGCTCTGATCTGGCTTTGACGACTCTGGCCTAAATGGTACTCCAGGAAAACTAGGGCAGCCTACGCAATTCTGCATGCCGTTTATGAAACCTGTATTACAATTCATGGGCTGGAGTGAGGAATTGATGCCCACACATTATCTCGAAGAGAAGAATTTCATGACACGATCCTCTGAAGCTTCATATTAGGCACACTAACATGTTAACCTAATGCATTTGCTACAGTGCTGTGCTGTATGCATGTAGGCCAAAAGCTTTAAGAGATGTGGTGTAATATATCTAAGGGAGCCGCTGGGAAGAGAGAAATGACTGTTGTTTCACCTCATACTGTTATGTTGTTCAGTTTCTCTGGGGTCACTGAGCAGCCCCCACCCAGACAGCTGAGCTCACACACACACACAGGGGTGTAGGCAGTACTGTATTCGTCAACAACATCTCCATGGGTTTTGATAGAGGCGCTCCCTAGTGTATGTTTCCATCTGGCTGTTGAGGGGAAAGTTTTGCACTCTCATTCGGAGCTCTGGAATGCGGTCATAAAGTTAGACGCAGTGGAGAAGGCCTGGGGTTGCTATGGTAACCTGCCGGTTGTGAGCTGCTCCTCTTCTCAACTGATGAGGAAGCCGGAAGAGGAAATGAAACGATGTACTATGAACACAATACTGTACTATGAACACAATACTGTACTATGAACACAATACTGTTTACAGTACAGTGGTGATTGTGTTTATGGGCTTAAAAACCTGATTAATGCTATTCTTCTCAGGGAGGAGAATCATACGATTCTATAATCTGATTTACATCTACTACAGTGGGATTCATTATGTTTCATCTCATGATGAATTTCATAGCTGTATAAATCATTATTTGTCCCATTCCAGACACACACAATGAGGATTAGAAATATAGTATAAAGGTCATAGACTATACTGTGTCCAAAAATACAGGAAATTCATTTATTTACACACAGTTTCTTACAATTGAGAAAAGCAATTCAACAAAGGACCGACCGTAAGCCTATTTGCATGTTGTTCAAATTTAATCAGTTAGGTATGTGAGAGGAATTGTTTAAGCTTAGTTGACACAGGTTTGGTGCTGGTAGTAACGTTTAAACGCCCACACCTGTAGAAATACACTTTTTCGAGCTGAAAGACGATGGCCAGAGCTTACCCATGATGCAGCACAGCGATTTAAGTCAATAAGTCATCGTTTTAGTCAAAGTATGATATACAGTATTTGGGCTTGAAGGGACAAATCCGAACTGCCCACTTCACGCAAATCCGTGAGAATGCAGTGTCTTTTCCTATCAAGTTAAGTTTTATTAGTCATATGTACGGGATACACATGGTATACACAGTCCAATGAAATGTTTACTTGCAGGTTGCTCCTCGACAATAAGAAATGCAGTGTCTGTTCCTATGACATGACAAACTCTATTCAGCCTACGTTTCGTTTCATGGCTGGGTTTTATTTGAATTTTACCACCCACCATGTTTATTAATCAGAAACTGCTGTATACCTCTTCGTGACTGAGATGAGCCAAACAGCCTTGTGTCCACTTGGCTGCCTGAGCCATGGAGCAAATTAAAATATGGGGTGCAAACGTGTGTTTCAGCACCTCCACTTTCTTTTACCTGAAAATTATCATAATCCATTGGATGTCAATTTTCAAAACATATTTTGATAGTCTGTATTAAAAAATATGACAATTTTATCAATTCTAAAATTACGTAATATGATAGCCCCCCCATCGCCCCAAGTTTTGCTTCACTACACGCTCCACTGCTTTTGATTTGTTTGCTATTCAGATAATGAGCAAAGACATTCTAGCCTACCATTTCACTTCCCGGTGAGAACCATGAGCACGGGCTGACTTGGCTTTGCTGTACCGCAGCCGAAGGTTGCACAGTGACCATTAACATGTAGAAAATCGCATATCAGTAGTCATCATCTATTACCGGAGCTTTATCTTATTCTCTCTAACTATTTTGATGGCGGATTCGCGGCCACAATTTATGGAAGATACCAAAACTTTGGAAACAACGAAGTTAAAGATGCTGGCAGAGTTACTCCACCTCAAGAATTCCATTTGGCGAAAGGCTTGGCACACGCATACTCAGGCCGACTGGCTCTCGTTCAGGCAAGTGAGAAATAAGTGCACTCAGGCTATCCGGAAGGCCAAAGTTAGTTACTTTAAGGAGCAGTTCTCTATCTGTGGGTCTAACCCCAAGAAGTTCTGGAAACGGTTAAAGACCTGGAGAATAAACCGTCCTCCTCACAGCTGCCCATGTCCCTTAATGTTGATGATGTGGTTGTTACTGACAAGGAGCACATTGCTGAGCTTTTTAAATCACCACTTCGTTAAGTCAAGATTCCTATTTGACTCAGCCGTGCCTCATTGCCCGTCCAACATTTCCTCATCTCCCAGCCCTTCTAATGTGACTAGCCCCGATGCTCCTCCCTCTTTTTCCCCTGCCCTGCTACAAAGTTTCTCCCTGCAGGCGGTCACTGAGTCTGAGGTCCTAAAGGAGCTCCTTAAACGTGACCCCAAAAAAACATCTGGGTCAGATGGTTTAGATCCTTTAAGGTTGCAGCCCCTATCATCGCCAAGCCAGTCTCTCCTCTCTGGGGAGGTTCCCATTGCATCTTTTAATTAAAGGGGAGATCAAGCTGATCCTAACAGTTATAGGCCAATTTCTATTTTGCCCTGTTTATCAAAAGTGTTGGAAAAACTTGTCAATAATCAGCCCTTGATTCTAAGCAATGTTGTGCTGCTATTTTTATGGACTTGGCAAAAGCTGTTGATACGATAGGCCGTTCCATTCTTGTGGGCCGGTTAAGGGTTATTGGTGTCTCTGAGGGGTCTTTAGCCTGGTTTGTTAACTACCTCTCTCAAAGAAGGCAGTGTATAAAGTCAGAATATCTGCTGTCTCAGTCAGTGCCTATCACCAAGGGAGTACCCCAAGACTCGATCCTAGGCCCCACTCTTCTCAATTTACATCAACATAACTCAGGCAGTAGGAAGCTCTATCATCCATTTATATGCAGATGATACAGTCTTATACTCAGCTGGTCCCTCCCCGGATTTTGTGTTAAACGCTCTACAACAAAGCTTTCTTAGTGTCCAACAAGCTTTCTCTGCCCTTAACCTTGTTCTGGACACCTCCAAAACAAAGGTAATGTGGTTTGCTAAGAAGAATGCCGTCCCCACAGGTGTGATTACTACCTCTGAGGGTTTAGAGCTTGTGGTACTCACCTCATACAAGTACTTGGGAGTATGGCTAGACGGTACACTGTCCTTCTCTCAGCACATATCAAAGCTGCAGGCTAAAGTTAAATCTAGACTTTGTTTCCTCTATCGTAATCACTCCTCTTTCACCCCAGCTGCCAAACTAACCCTGCTTCAGATGACCATCCTAAACATGCTAGATTACAGAGACGTAATTTATAGATCGGCAGGTAAGGGTTCTCTCGAGCGGCTAGATGTACTTTACCATTCGGCCATCAGATTTGCCACCAATGCTCCTTATAGGACACATCACTGCACTCTATACCCCTCCGTAAACTGGTCATCCCTGGGTTGCTCCTCTTTTCAGTTCGCTGCAGCTAGCGACTGGAACGAGCTGCAAAAAAAAAAACATTCAAACTGGACAGTTATCTCTATCTCTTCATTCAAAGAGTCAATCATGGATACTCTTACTGACAGTTGTGGCTGCTTAGCATGACATATTGTTCTCTCTACCTTCTTGCCTTTGTCTGTGCCCAATAATGTTTGAACCATGTTTTGTGTTGCTTCCATGCTATGTTGTTGTCTTAGGTCTCTCTTTATGTGTGTTGTCTCTATGTCGTGATGTGTGTTTTGTCCTATATTTTTTATCCCAGCCCCCGTCCCCGCAGGAGGCCTTTTGAAAGGCCGTCCTTGTACATAAGAATTTGTTCTTAACTGACTTACCTAGTTAAATAAAGGTTAAATGAAATAAATATAATAAGACAGACCAGTGGTTTCCAGCTAGCTAAGGTTAGCATGCTAGCTAGCTACACTGACAGCTGTCAGTCCCATATTTGTTGATGTTTATCAACTCCACGTGGAGATTCCCATACCCAATTCGCGAATATGTACAAGTAGCCTTCTCCATTCTTTGGGGGTGGAACCTAAACGTGCATTTCCTCTCTAGGACAGGAAATTACATCTAAATAGCGATGGAAACTTCCTCTGGGGGGTCCTTTAATATAACTCCCAATACCTCTACCCTTCTCGAATGAGCCTGCCTGTGGAGTCATTTTCAATATAGGCTTATCTTCAATATGGTTTTACTCATGAGAGATACAGCTGTGGCATAGTCTCCTATCCCCTACCCTGATCATTAACAAGCTTGCACACAGACTATAGTCACCTTTGACATTACACAGTGAGTGAATATCTGATCCATTTATATGATATATATGATCATATACACTACTTTTCAAAAGTTTGGGGTCACTTAGAAATGTCCTTGTTTTTGAAAGGAAAGCACATTTTTTGTCCATTAAAATAACATAAAATTGATCCGAAATACAGTGTAGACATGGTTAATGTTGTAAATTACTTTTGTTGCTGGAAACTACTGATTTTTAATGGAATATCTACATAGGCGTACAGAGGCACATTATCAGCAACCATCACTCCTGTGTTCCAATGGCATGTGGTGGTAGCCTTTTAAAATTATAAACTTGGATGAGCTAATTGATCATTAGAAAACCCTTTTGCAATTATGATAGCACAGCTGAAAACTGTTGTGTGGATTAAAGAAGCAATAAAACTGGCTTTCATTAGACTAGTTGAGTATCTGGAGCATCAGCATTTGTAGGTTCGATTACAGGCTCAAAATGGCCAGAAACAACAAACTTTCTTCTGAAACTCGTCAGTCTATTCTTGTTCTGAGAAATGATGGCTATTCCATGCGAGAATCTGCCAAGAAACTGAAGATCTCGTACAATGCTGTGTACTACTCCCTTCACAGAGCAGCGCAAACTGGCTCTAACCAGAATAGAAAGATGAGTGGGAGGCCCCGGTGCACAACTGAGCAAGAGGACAAGTACATTAGAGTGTCTAGTTTTGAGAAACAAACGTCTCACAAGTCCTCAACTGGCAGCTTCATTAAATAGTACCCGCAAAACACCAGTCTCAACCTCAACAGTGAAGAGGTGACTCCGGGATGCTGGCCTTCAAAGAGGCCTTGAAATACATCCACAGCTACACCTCCAATTGACTCAAATTATGTTAATTAGCCTATCAGTAGCTTCTAAAGTCATGACATCCTTTTCTGGAATTTTCCAAGCTGTTTAAAGGCACAGTCAACTTAGTGTATGTAAACTTCTGACCCACTGGAATTGTGATACAGTGAATTATAAATTAAATAATCTGTTGAAAAATTACTTGTGTCATGCACAAAGTAGATGTCCTAACCAACTTGCCAAACCTATAGTTTGTTAACAAGAAATTTGTGGAGTGGTTGAAAAACAAGTTTTAATGACTCTTGACTTTAACTTCTGACTTCAACTGTAAATACAATACCCAACATCTGATTTGGACCAAACGTTTTTCTAACAATGGGTTAAACCTGAGGAATCCAAAGGAATGGTCAAAAGCGTTATAGTATCAGTTCTCTGTGTCTGACAAGTAGTATGGAGCTGCGGCTTGAAGTATTGTTTCTTCATCCTATGTAATATATTCCCAGTGAAATTGGTGATGTTTTTTCTCCTGTTCAGAGAAATTAGTAATCGAATTTGTTAGGTTTATGTCTCATCCCACATCCTGATATTACCAGGTTCTGACAACTAGATGAAAGCTTTCACCACCCTGTGAAGTTCATAACTTATTTCATCCGTAGTCTAATTATCTGCATGGTTTCCCGAGTTGTAGAGGGAGGACCACATCAATTTCACGTGACTCCAAGTTAACTTCGATATGATGGTTATTATATCAATATCTCCGCATAAAGGCATTTCCACCGCAATTTTTCACATAATACATTTACAATCTGAGATGGTGGGTGTCATGGCTTGCTGAAATGACATGGAACGACCCTGTATTTATAATTACATGACAATATTTTAGGTTGACTATAATTACATTACACAATTGATGATACATCACATGGCTCACTTTTATTTTCCTGCATAAGTAAAAACAGAAAATGCATCACCTATGCCATTCATTCCAATTAGACTTTTGGGGGGATTTCTCCCTAACCAAGATGGCTGCCATTTTCGCTCCAATATGAAACTTTGAGGGTTTATAACCCCTCTAGTATTTTAATATGATCTCTATGTAGTTAGCATGTCATTACATACAACATACTTATCTCATAACCTTCAAAAGCCACAACATTCATTCACACCCTAACTTTCTCACTCACCTAAAACCAATACACACCACATCACAAGTAGCCTATGACGACGATAGTAACACTTTGAGATGGTCTTTTAAACATACCTGTAACCGTAGGACAAACCACCATGCGTCTCCTCTATCTTTTCCGAGTCGCAGTGTGCCGCGCAGTTCACCACTATTGAGGGTTTCGACAGCAATGACTTAGATTTTTCAGCATCGCACTACGAAGCCTAGTTCGCACTGCTTCAGTAAAAATGTGTAAAAAGTCATCGATTCGTCGATGAACATGTCCTAAAAAAGAGACCATGGCACTGAAACCGTAGACTCCTATGCTCTGCACCCGACGCTGTGAGCGCGCAAAACCAGGCTGGGCGCGTACTCGCAGGCAAATTCAATGATTCCTTAAATTATTCTAATCCTAGTGCCCTCAACTGTCCTAGTAGGCCTACATCAGAGATCAGGTTTCAATCGCTCTTTCACTCCCAACAAAGAAACAAAAGTATGTGTACTATGTTGTGGATGATTTATTAGAAGAAAGATATTTGCTATTGGCAAACAAAAAGGAGCCTTGTCAACTATTTCATCAGTGGATTTCAGTATATAGGTTATGTTCACACATTCGCACCCATGTTGCAACCTGGACTCGGGAGTAGTCGTAACATAGTAAGGACAAATCCGGGACACTCCAATTAGTATGATATATTAAGTATGGTATGTATTAATTTGTGGATGTCTATCATCCATTTCGTATGATATGTTACAAACAACAATGTGTATGATACTGTATGTTACAAATAACAATTCGTACAATATGAGGGCAAAACTAAAAGCGTGAACCATTTAACTATGGCAAGGTCACTGGGAATATGGCCAAATACAAACAGTGTAATGCAATCGAACAGGCAAAACGTCAGTATAGAGACAAAGTGGAGTCACAATTCAAAGGCTCAGACACAAGACGTATGTGGCATGGTCTACAGACAATCACGGGCTACAAAGGGAAAACCAGCCACGTCGCGCACACCGACATCTTGCTTCCGGACAAGCTAAACACCTTCTTCGCCCGCTTTGAGGATAACACAGTGCCACCGATGCAGGTCGCTACCAAGGACTGTGGGCTCTCCTTCTCCGTGGCCAACGTGAGTAAGACATTTAACCGTGTTAACTCTCGCAAGGCTGCCGGCCCAGACGGCATCCCTGGTCGCGTCCTCAGAGCATGCGCAGACCAGCTGGCTGGTGTGTTTACGGACATATTCAATCTCTCCCTGTCCCAGTCTGCTGTCCCCACATGCTTCAAGATGTCCATCAATGTTCCTATACCCAAAAAAGCAAAGGTAACTAAACTAAATGACTATCACTTCTGTCATCATGAAGTGCTTTGAGAGACTAG